>NW_011494770.1:8162714-8189906 GCF_000754665.1 Bison bison bison
GCATATTCAAAAGCAGAGACATTACTCTGCCAACAAAGGTCCGTCTAGTCAAGGCTGTGGTTTTTCCTGTGGTCATGTATGGATGTGAGAGTTGGACTGTGAAGAAGGCTGAGCACTGAAGAATTGATGCTCTTGAACTGTGGTGTTGGAGAAGACTCTTGAGAGTCCATTGGAGTGCAAGGAGATCCAACTAGTCCATTCTGAAGGAGATCAGCCCTGGGATTTCTTTGGAGGGAATGATGCTAAAGCTGAAACTCCAGTACTTTGGCCACCTCATGTGAAGAGTTGACTCATTGGAAAAGACTCTGATGCTGGGAGGGATTGGGGGCAAGAGGAAAAGGGGACGACAGAGGATGAGATGGCTGGATGGCATCACTGACTCGATGGATGTGAGTCTAAGTGAACTCTGGGAGTTGGTGATGGACAGGGAGGCCTGGCATGCTGCAATTCATGGAGTCGCAAAGAGTCGGACATGACTGAGCGACTGATCTGATCTGATCTGATATGGCTGTGGTTTTGAATTATTGGGTTGATTGCCTCAACCAGTATATACAATTAATAATATACTGTAACTACAAAAAGGAGAAATTATATTTTTGACACTGAATGGCCATGATATTCTTTAGACTCCAGAGAAAACTGATTAAAATAAAATCTTTTTTGAATTTGCAAAATTGGTTCTTCTTACACATGCAGTTAGGAAAAGGTTAACTTGTTAAAATACTTTTTTGGAGTTCCAATTCTGCCTGGGAAACAAAAACAGGCCTAAGAAAAAACCTAAAGTTAACTCTTATCATGTCCTTGGGATACACAGCCCACTCTATCTAGGACTCCAAATCCTGTCACATTGGATGTAAAATTTTGGCTATAAAATTTTGAGAAATAGTAGGACTGTTAAGCATACCTTGAGGTAACATAATCTACTGAAATCTTTTATGAGGCCCAATATGATTAGGATAAGGGAGAGAGAAAGTGAATCTCTCCTGGTCTAAAGGATGTAAAGGTACATTAAAAAAGCAATCTTGTAAATCAGTAATAATAATGTGCCAATTTTGAGGAATAGTAATAGGTGATGGGATCCCTGGTTGTAAAGCACCCATAGGTTTCACAGATGCATTAACTTTTCTAAGGTCTGTTAAGAGACGCCATTTGTTAGATTTCTTTTTTATAATAGGAATAGGAGGGTTCTAAGGAGAGTAAGATTCCTCAATATGTTTAATTCTAATTGTGTGTCTATAAGTTCTTTGAAAGTAAAAGAAGTCGCTCAGTCGTGTCTGACTCTTTGTGCCTCCATAGACTGTAGCCTACCAGGCTCCTCTGTCCATGGGATTTTCCAGGCAATAGTACTGTAGTGGGTTGCCATTTCTTTCTCCAGGGGATCTTCCCAACCCAGGGCTTGAACCCAGTTCTCCTGCATTGTAGACAGATGCTTTACTGTCTGAGCCACCAGGGAAGTCCTTAGTAGCCTGTAATTTTTCTTTCATAAGGGGCCATTGCTCTGTCCAAATAGGCTCGTCATTTTTCCAAGTTATTTTAATAATTGCTTTGTTTGTTAAATGAGCAGTGGCCCTAAGAGAAAACGTGGAATGTATGTCTGAGTTTGCCATAGCATAAGTAAGTCCCTTCCTGTTAGATTAAGGGGTGCATCTATCACATAAGGTCTTAATGTTGCAGGCTGGCCTTTTGGTCCTTCGTATGGGTAGATTTGAACATTTTGATAAACTTCTTGTGCTTTGGTTTGAGAAATTTCTGCAGTTTGGCAAGAGATTTTTTGTATAGGTGCACTCTCAAGGGGGTAAAGGCACAGGGCGCCTTCTCGAGAGGGTCTTAGAAGCCCAGGCAGGAGAGTGAGCATGACAGGTTTCTACGCTCCAGAGAATTAGCTGGGGAGAGGAGAGAGAGAGAAAGAGAGAGAGAGAAACAAAAACGACACGGGGACCTAAGCTCTGATGGAGCAAAGGTGTTTTAATAATTTTTCTGTGAGTATATATAGGCTGGGGTGCAAGAAGTTTCTTTCGACTATGATAAAGATCAGAAAACCAAATGTACAGCAACTGTTACCAAGGGAACAAGGAATTAATAATGGTCACAAGGTCAGGAGACAATCCATATCTCAAGAAAGGGGATCGAGACTAAGCAATTCTGTCATAAAAAGAATGTTTACTAAAGGAGATTCAAGCCTGTCTCACATAATGACCTCAGCTCCTGGGAGCAGCGTGCTGTTCCGCTTAAAAAGAAACAAAGGACTTGTGAGAAACAGCACGTAGGAATCCTCCTGTTAAACACCTCCCTGACAGTCTCTATTGATGGTACCAGACTTCAGTTTCATAGTCTCTCTGCTCTAGAATCTGTTTCCCTTTGCAGAAAGACCTGAATCATAAGACTTTTATGCTTTGACATTTTGCCGTTTCCTAGGCTCATAAAGCTAAATTTCCTGGGGTAAATTAATTTAGAAACTTTCCAACATAAAATATTTAATATATATGTGTATTAATATATAACTTCTACTATCTACTAAGGCTTGAATTATTGAGGTACAGGTTGCACACTTCTATACTTCATACTCATTCTTTCTCAACTCTCAGATCCTCTCACCATCTCTTACCCTTTTATACTTTTTTTTCGCTCTGGTACCTCAAATTAAGTTTATTAAATATTCCTCTGCCGTGCTTTTGCTGGCGATTATGGAGACCATGCTTTTTGAGGCATTACTGAGAAGTCTGAAGCTTAAGTAAGGGTTATCAGAAAATGGCTTTTCTCAGCTCTAAAGAGCTTAACCACAACGAGGAGAATATTGGGTTCCATGACAGTCAGCAGCTCCACTTTCCTGTTCTTCTTGTTCTGAGCTGATGCTCCCCATGGTGTTTGTTGTGGAAGAAAAGGGGCGACAGCTGGACAGTCTTTCTGACTAGAAGTTTTGAGAAGGGGACAATCCATTTATTTTTCATCTCACAGTAGGATTCTGAGATGGATTTCTTAGTTAAAAAAAAACAACAACATATTTTGCCAATGTATGGGCTAGTCAAATATCACAGTAGCTATGAAAACTGGTGAAGGTTGGCATGCTAAGTTGCCTCAGTTGTATCCAACTCTTTCTGACCCCATGGACATTAGCCCACCTCCTCAGTCCATGGGATTCTCCAGGCAAGAATACTGGAGTGGGTTGCCATGCCCTCCTCCAGGGGATCTTCCTGATCGAACCCACATCTCTTATGTCTCTTACATTGGCAGGCTTATTCTTTACCACTAGAGCCACATGATGAAGGTTGGAGGAAAGGTCTATTCCAGGTGTAATAGAGGTATTTACCTCTATTCCTCGTTCATAGCTCTATGAAATAAAGCATTGAAATATCTCTTTCATAGGTCTATGCTACAAAAAAGAAATTTTGAAAGAAAATGGGTTTGCACTGTCATCCAGTGTTCAGTTCAGTTCAATCGCTCAGTCGTGTCCGACTCTTTGCAACCCCATGAATTGCAGCATGCCAGGCCTCCCTGTCCATCACCAACTCCCAGAGTTCACTCAAACTCACGTCCATTGAGTCTGTGATGCCATCCAGCCATCTCATCCTCTGTCGTCCCCTTTTCCTCCTGCCCCCAATCCCTCCCAGCATCAGAGTCAACTCTTCACATGAGGTCATCCAGTGTAGTCACTTTAATTCAATGGCAACCCACTCCAGTACTCTTGTCTGGAGAATCCCATGGACGGAGGAGCCTGGTGGGCTGCAGTCCATGGGGTCACTGAGAGTTGGACACGACTGAGTGACTTAACTTTCACTTTTCATTTTCATGCATTGGAGAAGAAAATGGCAACCCACTCCAGTACTCTTGCCTGGAGAATCCCAGGGATGGAGGAGTCTATTGGGCTGCCATCTATGGGGTCGCACAGAGTTGGACATGACTGAAGCGACTTAGCAGCAGCAGCAATGCCACTTATTGAGCACCTGCTATATACCAGATACTATTTTAAGAATAGGAGATATAGCACTTATTAAAGCAAAGTCTTTGCCCTTCCCATGGCTTATGAATATTCTTGTGGGGGAAGATAGATGTAAACAAATCATTTATTATGTAGAATGTCATTTGGAGATAATAATGGGGTGTTGATGGAAGAAAACAAGTACAATCTAAAATCATATTTTATTTGGGACTTTACCAAGGCCTTAAGCCTGGGATCCACTGGCTCAGATACTTCTTTGGACTGTTCCAAAGAGGTAAGGGAGGAGCCAAGATATATAGGGGTTTTTGCAACACCCCCCACCTCCAAGAAAAAACCAAACAAATAAAAGTAAACAAAGTAGTCCCACACCAAAGGTTACTGATAATGGTTAGGACTATGAACTTCTACTTTAGGGGGCTAGCTTCAATCCCGGGTCAAGGAACTAAGATCCTACAAGCCATGCTTCATAGCCAAAACAAAATTCTCCAAACAAACAAAAGAGTGACTCCCAAATGTTTGGCCTAAGCAGTTGGAGACACAAACTTGCCATTTATGGACATAGGGAGTGTTGGTGAACCAATTGGTTCCTCTTGTCCAGGCACTGGAAAGCCAATCTACTGATACAAGGTTGTGGTGAAGGAAAGCTCAGTGTCCAGCCAGGAATACCAGTGGCTAATGCTCAAAAGAACCAAACTCCCGATGGATTTTAGGGAAGGGTTTTTAAAGGCAAGATAAGGGAGAGAGTTGCAGGGCATGTGATCAGCTTATGCACAATTCTCTGGTTAGTTAATGGAGAGGTAACAGGATGATGTCACAGGGGTTAACATCATCAGTCCTCAGATTCCAGCCAGTCTGGCCGCTACATGCTCATGGCCTTCATGCACTTAGCTTTTTCCATCTGGTGAGGGTTTTAGTGTCTGCAAAACAACTAGGAATGTGTGTCAGACACTGGTTTTTATGTCCTCAGGGGAAGGCCTAACATTCTGTGCTCCTGTATGCCTGATCCATTGTTTAAATTGTTACCAGTCCTCCTGGCCCAACTGCTATTTTTTTGTTACTATGTCTTTACATTCTTACAATCATTTATTCTTGAGTTAAATTTTTGTGACGCAGGGGAGGCCTAGGAGACTAAAGTTTTTCTACAAAAAAGAGGCAGGTAGAGGATATGGCAGGGTGGGGGTGGGGTCTGTCCTGGTTAGGTGGCCTAGGGTCCTGGTCGGTTACAGGAGCACTGAAGGAATAGCAAGTCTGGGATGGAACTATGGAAATCAATTTTGTGCATCTGAAGTTTGAGCTTTAATTTAATAGACATCCAAGTGGAAATGTAACCCTGGCGGATATATATTTGAGTCTGGCATGAAATACAAGGTCAGGGTTGGAGGTAGAAAATCAGGGAGAAAAACATTTTCAAATTAGATTTATTAACATGGATAAGAGTACTTATCAATCCATTCCTTTTCATTTATTCATTCACTCATTCACCTGTGTAACCAGCAAATGTCTAGAGATCTACAGTAAGGAAGCAGAAATGCAGTCATGAGAAAGAGTCATCTGGTGTTTGAATTTAAACTGCCTGTTAAATGCAAGCTCCAGAATACTTGCTGCTGCTAAGTCGCTTCAGTCGTGTCTGACTCTGTGCGACCCCATAGACGGCAGCCCACCAGGCTCCCCCGTCCCTGGGATTCCCCAGGCAAGAATACTGGAGTGGGTTGCCATTTCCTTCTCCAGTGCATGCAAGTGAAAAGTGAAAGTTAAGTCGCTCAGTCGTGTCCGACTCTTAGCGACCCCATGGACTGCAGCCTACCAGGCTCCACCATCCATGGGATTTTCCAGGCAAGAGTACCGGAGTGGAGTGCCAGAACACTTAATTGTGTTTTAAAAATCAAAAGTGAATCTTATCAGATTCTCATTGGTGAGGTCATGAATGTACTTTGCCAGTGGCAGTTCAAATCAGGAACCGTCTATAAATATCTAAGTAAATCTGGGTCCCCCATAATCTCAGTTTTTTTTCAAATCACATTGTGCTCAATGAAACACATGTCATAATGTAGTTTATAGGATGGATAAATAGGTAATTATTTTGAGACATGCTTTTATAGATTTCCTCTTATTTGCTTTCTACAAATAAAGTTCATATTCAAACCTACAAAGCTTTAGGAAATAAAATAAAATATCTATCATCTATAAAAGAATAGTGGTTGCATTTTTAAATATTGATAATCATACTTAGTTTAAAAAAGATATCCTAGCATGGCGCTCACTCTATTCCTTTCACATTTAGTGTGACTATTCTCAAGTAATATTAATTACTTATCAATAAAGCTATGCTGGGCTTCCCCGGTGGTGCTAGTGGTAAAGAATCTGCTGGCCAATGCAGGAGATGTAAAAGTCGTGGGTTCTATTCCTGAACTGGGAAGATCCCCTGGAGGAGGAAATGGCTCCCCATCCAGTATTCGTGCCTGAAGAGCCCCATAGATAGAGGAGCCTATCAGGCTACAGTCTATGGGGTCGCTAAGAGTCAGACACAACTGACCATCTGAGCACACACAAAGGTGTGCCAACTCCACACTGGTCAGTAATGTTAAAGAGCAAAACTCTTGGTCCTCAGAGGAGGAAGAACTGTCTCAAAGAATGATCTGTTCACAGATGTAACCGCACGTCTGCATATTCTTTATTCTGGGTAAAACAAGAGACCTGTCAAGTACATTTTTTTATGTCCTTAATCATCTACAAACTTTGAAAAAAAAATGTATTTCTATAGTAAGAACAGAAACATTAGTTTCATCATATAAAGTTATTCTGTTCATTGTAAAGACACAGTAGTCAGATTTTTCAATAAGCCATGCAAGCATTCCTTTTTACACTCATTTCAAATCCAAAGATAAGAATTATAGACTATTTTGCATAACTGCTACATGAGGCCACAGAGTCACAGCTAGAAAGAAAGGCACAAATGGAAAAATCATGTCCCTTCTTTTTTATTCTGCTGTTTGTCACTTCATTGTCTTGGAATCTCCAGAGTCCAAAGGTCACGGCCCTCAGAGCTGTGGTGCAGCTCTGCTGCTACCATTTCCAGGGGGTTCCAGTGGTGTTCCACCACCCAGATAGTAAATGTAGCTTTGGATTGCACCACTAACAAACTGAGACACCCTCGCCTCCACGACCCAGAATGAGAGCTCATTTGCCTATTCCCAAACTACCAAGAACCAAACTCCCCAATACATCTTAAATTCAAGACTTTAGGAGCTGGATTATTGTTGGAAATAATAAAAGAATAAAGTTTCCTTAGAAAAAGAAGAGAAACTTACCTCTAATAGAGAGACAATATTTAACACCAAAATGGCTTCACCTATGGAATGAGTTAGAAGAGAAGAAATCTAATGCTTGAGCCACAGGAAACTTCAGTGTTTAGACTCAGGGTAGAAGAGGAGGAACCAGAAAAAGGAGATGGAGAAAAGCACCCAGTGAGTAGGAGAATGAGAGAGTGGGGTCCAATAAGTGGGGTGAAGTGTTGCCAGGAGGAGAGTGTAACTCCATCAGCTGATGCAGAAGTAGTACAAGATAAGGTAAGATGTGGCTGTCATCACTTCACTAGTAGGGGTTTTCACGAGGGATGATAGCAACGAAGCCTGATCTGAGCACTTCCAAAGGGAATGCGAGAATATGGGCTGATCCAGCAAGAGGGCCAGCTCTTTCAGGGAGTTTTGTTGTAAGAGGGACCTAAGAACCTAGGGACCTAAGAAAAAAAATAAATTAGAAGGGCATGTGGGGGTCAAGAGAGGTTTTTATTTTATTTATTTTCCACAGATGAGAGGTACCAGTGTATATGTGTGTGTTGATGAAATGATCTCTTGAAGAGATGAAAACTGTTGCTACAGGAGAGTGAATAATGAATTGCTGGAGTAATAGATAGAATTTGGAAAAAAATTCAGGTTTAACTTGTGACTTCTAAATATGATCTCTATCATGTCACATAATTAGTATTTTTTGTGTGTATATGAGAAAATTCAGACTTAGCTTCATAGCAACTTTAAAGTTTATCATACATGCATATATATGAATATAAGCACTATGTTATGCATTCAGTCTCTGGGATTTATCTATTTATTAGTAACAAGTTTGTACCCTTAAACTACATTTCCCCAATTTCCCACAGTCTAACCTCTAATATCCACCATTCTATTTTCTGTATCTACAAGTTTGACTTTAAAAAGTTCCATGTATAAGTGATATCATACAGTATTGGCCTTTCTCTCTTTGACACTGAAATGTTTTAATTAAAATTTCATTTAGATTTGGTCATACACCAGTACAAGCAAGACTCAGCTGCCTGGCCAAGAACAACTCTATCTATGTCGTGGCAAATATGGGTGACAAAAAGCCATGTAATTCCCATAATACCACTTGCCCTTCTAATGGCCATTATCAATACAACACCAACGTGGTATATGATGCAAAGGGAAAGCTGGTGGCGCGTTACCATAAGGTAAGAGGGGGTGACTGTGTAAAATGGAGCCTCCTTTGAGAAGGGTATATTCTATGTTTAGGAGATAGAGCTTCATTTCCTTATAATACGATGTTTTATTGTTGTTCAGTCGCTAAGTCATGTCCGAGTCTTTGCAGCCCCACAGACTGCAGCTTGACAGGCTTCTCTGTCCTTCACTATCACTTGGAATTTGCTCAGACTCATGTCCATTGAGTCTGTGGTGCTATCTAACCATCTCATCCTCTGCCACCCTCTTCTCCTTTTCCTTTCAATCTTTTCCAGCATCAGGGCCTTTTCCAATGATTCATCTCTTTACATCAGATGGCAAAGTATTGGAGCTTCAGTTTCAACATCAGTACTTCCAATGCGTATTCAGGGTTGATTTCCTTTAGAATGGACTGGTTGGATCTCCTTGCAGTCCAAGGGACTCTCAAAGTCTTCTCCAACACCACAGTTCAAAACCATCAATTCTTTGGCTCTTAGCCTTCTTTATGGTCCAACTCTCAAATCCATACATGACTACTGGAAAAACCATAGCTTTGACTAGATGGACCTTTGTCAGCAAAGTAATGTCTCTGCTTTTTAATACACAGTCTAAGTTTGTCATCTAGGTTTGTCAATACAATGTTACCAATATTTTTTTAAAAAGAGCAATAAAAAAAATGACATTTTAGAAGTGTGGATTAAATTGTAGACTGAGATCTGTAAGAAAGGTTTTGCAAGTCCAGAATCAAGATAAAGTTTTTGCATATATAAAACAAATAATTTTAATATTGATACAAAGGATACTGAGATGACTGCCATCTGGATACCAGTCAGTTCAGTTCAGTTGCTCAGTCATGTCTGACTCTTTGCAACCCCATGGACTGCAGCAGCCAGGCATTCCTGTCTATCACCAACTCTTGGAGTTTACTCAAACTCAAGTCCATTGAGTCAGTGATGTCATCCAACCATCTCATCCTCTGTCATCCTCTTCTCCTGCCCTCAGTCTTCCCCAGCATCAGGGTGTTTTCAAATGAGTCAGTTCTTTACATCAGGTGGCTGAAGTATTAGAGTTTCAGCTTCAACACCAGTCCTTCCAATGAATAGTCAGGACTGATTTCCTTTAAGATGGACTGGTTGAATCTCCTTGCAGTCCAAGGGACTCTCAAGAGTCTTCTCTGACACCACAGTTCAAAATCATCAACTCTTTGGCACTCAGCTTTCTTGATAGTCCAACTCTCACATCAATACATGACTACTGGAAGAACCATAGCCTTGACTAGACGGACCTTTGTTGGCAAAGTAATGTCTCTGCTTTTTAATATGCTGTCTAGGTTGGCTACAACTTTTCTTCCAAGGAGTAAGCGTCTTTTAATTTCATGGCTGCAGTCTCCATCTGCAGTGAATTTGGAGCCCCAAAAAATAAAGTCAACCACTGTTTCCCAGTCTATTTACAATGAAGTGATGGGACCAGATGCCATGATCTTAGTTTTATGAATATTGAGCTTTAAGCCAACTTTTTCACTCTCCTCTTTCACTTTCATCAAGAGGCTCTTTAGTTCCTCTTCGCTTTCTGCCATAAGGGTGGTGTCATCTGCATATCTGAAGTTATTGACATTTCTCCTGGCAATCTTGATTCCAGCTTGTGCTTCATCCAGCCCAGCATTTCTCATGACGTACTCTGCATATAAGTTAAATAAGCAGGGTGACAATATACAGCCTTGACATACTCCTTTTCCTATTTGGAACCAGTCTGTTGTTCCATGTCCAGTTCTAACTGTTGCTTCCTGACCTGGATACCATTTAACACTAAAATGATAAAAGATGTTTTCATATTGTATGAATTAGTTTCACAGAAGCTAATTTCTTTGCTTTCTATCAAGTTACAGAAATGATCTTTCTTTTTTAGATTCTATACCAGTTGATTTAATTATCCTTTTATTGATTTAAGGTCAAATTATAAAATTTTTACTTTAAAATCTGAGTAAAATAACCTGAAGGAATAAAATAACTTAATGTCATAATTTTGTACCAAGTTGGGCAGGGAGAGAGATTGACCTTTTACATGAATATGGGGTGTGCAGGTCAGTGTGAATGTCCCTTTTCCTGTCCCATATTCTTTTTTCTAATCATTTTATATTTGAACCACAGAATCTTCTGAGTGGAGAAATTATCTCCTGGAAGTCCTAGGTAAAAAATAAATTTTAGTCAAGAAGAAAGATATGGCATCAATGATTTTCAAATGTTTTTGATCACATACCTATATGGAAAAAAAATTAACACGAGTCCTTAAAAATATGTTTATATTTATTTATGCATTTATTTGTGTGTTTATAAATAAGACCCAAAACTTTCAAAGAGTTTTCTATGTAATCTTGTGGGTCTGACAACTTGTTTTCAATTGTAATTAAACTTTTATGTTCTCACAAATGTGTCTCAAATTGGGAATAGGAATGTCATTTTTGTTATTTTGGAGACTGTGTTTACATTGTTAGTATCATTTTAAAGGCTAATTTTGCAGCTACTCTTCTATTCTGTAAGTGTTTACCTAGTTAAACTGATAACATAGTTGATCAATCCACTTAACCAGACCCAGTAAATGGCAGGATGGCACAGTGTACAGGATGTGGGCAGCTAGTGAGGACCTGAGTCATCCTAAAGTGAGAAGCTCTCACTCTTCCATCAGGGTACCTCAGAACAGTTCGTGACCCATATCCTCTGACATATGGATCTGATAAGAGAACTTTGTCGACTGATTCTTAAAATGCTAGTAAATTTCAATTACAAATTTTTTAGATCAAAAATAAACTTTGAGAGGAATTTTAATAATCTTGCTTCCAACTCTCAGCTTTTCCTGCTTTGCAAATGATTTTATTAAGCTATTGATCCTGATTATCAAATTAGACTAGGTTTGTTTCTCAAGCTGACTTGGAAGAAATCAGAATGAAATAAAACATCTATGTTTAACAACACTTTTCAAAACTGGGTAACAGTCCCTGAGATTACTTTGGAAGGGACATGGTGAAGAGGGATGGGGCCTCCCTCACCTGCTTAATAGATATTTATTGTGTATCTATTACATTTCTGCTTCTCTGGTGACTCAGTGGTAAAGAATCCACCCACCAATGCAGGAGACTTGGGTTCAATCCCTGGGTCAGGAAGATCCCCTGGAGAAGGAAAAGACAACCAACTCCAGTATTCTTTTCTGGGAAATCCCATGGACAGAGGAGCCTGGTGGGCTACAGTCCATGGGGTTGCAGAGAATTGGACACAACTCAGCGACTAAACAACAACAACAATTTTATTTTTAGGTATCAGGGACTCAAAGAATAGTGATGTATATCTTCAGCTTTCAAGAAGCACATAGTGTTTGCAATTCATGGGGAGCTATTTGGCCCCTAATTGAGAGAGGGAGGGAGGTAAGGAGGGATAGGAGTGGGGAGAGAGAAAGAAAAGGAGAGCAAGAGAGACAGAGACAGAAAGAAACTATATTTCTCCATATTTTTCTTTGAAAATTAGCTTCCAATCACAGTGGCATTCACCTTCTATATATTTCCCACTGTTGAGCAGGTAATTACTAACTTGGAGGGTCTTCATGTGTCATCTCTTCAATAAATAAGGCCTTTCTGGTTTTATCCTGTGTGTTTGTTACAGTACCACCTCTACCGTGAGATTCAGTTTGATGTCCCCGAAAAGCCAGAGTTGGTGACTTTCAACACCACCTTTGGAAAGTTTGGCATTTTCACGTGCTTTGATATTCTCTTCCATGATCCTGCTGTGACCCTGGTGAAAGATTCCCACGTGGACACCATATTGTTTCCCACAGCTTGGATGAACGTTTTGCCCTTTATGACAGCTATTGAATTTCATTCGGCTTGGGCAATGGGAATGAGAGTTAATCTTCTTGCAGCAAACACACATAATGTCAGCCTAAAAATGACAGGTAATCCCTGACCAGATGAGGTTTGCAGATTATATTTCTAAATGGGGAGAAACTCATGCTTTGGATACGACCAGTTGTAATTTTTTTTAGTCCTTTGTTGGGACTTCTCACTAAGCTTGTATTCATTCACCAAAAAAAAAAAAAAAAAGAAGAAAAGAACAGCTACTGTTGGTCATAATAGCTATGTCTATGTTAAGACTTTTATGTGTATTATTTCATTTATCCTCACAACTCTATGTGTGGGCTGAGTATTATCAATCTGGTTTTATGGATTAGAAAACTGATACACACAAAAACGCAAGTAACCTACTAAAGGCATCAGCTAGTAGGTAGCAAGAGCTTCCTTGGTAGCTCAGTGGTAATATGCCTGCAATGCAGAGACCTGGGTTTGACACCTGGGTTGGGAAGATCCCCTGGAGGAGGGCATAAAAACCCACTCCAGTACTCTTGCCTGGAGAATTCCATGGACAGAGGAGCCTGGTGGGCTACAGTCCATGGCATCTCACAGAGTCAGACGTGCCTGAAGTGACTACTCAGCAGCAGTATGTAGCAAAGTAGGAAACTAAACAAGATGTGCTCTAAAACTGGTGAAGGCAGAGCAGTGTATTATTGACATGTTGCTGTACAATAAATTACTCAAAAAGTAAAAAGTGGAAGTGGCTTAAAACCACAAACGTTTGTTATCTCACAGTTTGTGTTGGTCAGGAACTTGGGAGTAGCTTGGGTGGTCATGGCTCAGGCCATCTCTTCAGGTTACATCAAGGTTTTGCCTGGGCTAAAAGTCACTTGAAGACTTGACTGGGGCTGGCAGGTCTGCTTTCAGGATGGCTCACTCATATGGCTCTTGGTAGGGTTCCTCTCTTTTTCAGTGGCTGTTGACAGGAGACTTTCATTTCTTGTCACGTGGGCCTCTCCATAGGGCTATGTGATGTATCCTCATGATATAGCAGTTGACTTTCTCCAGAGCTAGTAATGAGAGAAAGATGGAGAGAGACAGGGGAAAGCTACACAGCTTTTTATGACGTTTCTACCATCATTTCTACCACGTTATATTCATTAGGAGTATGTCACTAAGCCAAGCCCACACTCAAGGTAAAACAAATTAGATCCACCCATTGGAGAGAGGAATGATGAAGAAATTTTGGACATATTTGAAAACCACCACAATGGAGAACAGGAGGGACTGTTCTTTTATATTACCTTCCTTACCTCTCAAAGGGCTAGTGGTAAAGAACCTGCCTGCCAACGCAGGAGACGTAGGAGATGCCAGTTCTATCCCTGGGTTGGGAAGATCCCCTGGAGGAGGAAATGGCAACCCATTGCAATATTGTTGCCTGGAGAATCCCATGGACAGAGGAGCCTGGTGGCCTATAGCCTGTAAGATCTCAGAGGATCAGACACTATTGTAAAGACTTAGCATGCACATCTCAGACACTTCAGTGATTCAGTGGTTTTAATATTTGGCTTAATTTTCTGTTATGGTAATAAATTATGTTCAAAGTTTATTGAATGAGACCATTGATCATTCAATTTAATCTCCTCCAGTGGAGAATAGGAGAAGTACTTAGGTGTTCAGTGCCTTGTGTTATCTCGTAACTAATCTTGTGACATGACCATATGCTCAGTTTTGATGGGGAAACTGGGGGTGTTGGGTTTGTTTTTTGTTTTTTATAAAGACTTGTCTTCCATTCACAGGCAGTGGTATCTATGCACCACACTCTCCCAAAGTCTACCATCATGATATGGAAACAGAATCAGGAAAGATCCTCTTTGCAGAGGTGGATTCCCATCCCCGAAACTCCTCGACCTACCCACCAGCCATGAATTGGAGTGCCTACGCCACCTCCATCACACCCTTTCCAGGACCTAAAAATTCCTTCAGGGGATTTATTTCCCGTGATGAGTTCAACTTTACAAAACTCTCTGAAAGTGCAGGAAACCTTACAGTCTGTCAAAAAGAGCTCTGCTGTCATTTAAGCTACAGAATGTTAGCAAAGGAGGGGGATGAAGTGTATGTTCTAGGAGCTTTTGCAGGGCTTCATGGGAGAAGGAGAAGAGAATATTGGCAGGTAATCTCAACTCAAATGAAAACGAGTGTTTGGGTGTGA
The DNA here is from genome assembly GCF_000754665.1 of Bison bison bison. Lineage (NCBI taxonomy): Eukaryota > Metazoa > Chordata > Mammalia > Artiodactyla > Bovidae > Bison > Bison bison. The sequence continues at coordinate 8,177,171 of NW_011494770.1, forward strand.
GTAAATTCCCGGGTTAACTTTTCATATTTGTCCCAGGGAATCAAGTGCTTTTTCTTGGCTTGACTCCATGCATTGCCAGCATCACACACATACGCTTTGGGATTAATCATATGATATTTGCAGGGGAGCTAAGTATCATCTGATTGCTTGCTTTGAACACATTAAAATATTAACCTGATTTTCTAATTGACTAATGAACTAGCTTGCATATTTAAGTGGCTTCCTTAAGTAATTTTGCTGACATATCTAAATATAAAGTCTTATTTTAACTTTTAAAACTAACAATAAGTAGGGATATCATTTTTATTTTAACTGCTCTTGTAACCATATTCCTAGTCATTTCCTGCCCTTCCAATGACAAATTTTAAAGTGCACATTTTTTGTATCGTGATGGCTATGCATTTGTATTTTATTATTATACTCTGTGCCTCATTGCTTTCTTCTAAGGAAACAGATATGAAAAAAAAAAAGGTCAAAATTCTAACCATCCTTTTGACTTTAGTATTTCTGTTGCCCAAAGAGTTCCACTTTCTTGGACCAAATGCCATTATCTGACATGCTAGATGAATGGTTTATATCTGATACCAGTTCAAGCTTGTACTGCTCACTGTGGGACAGGCCAATAAATTGAGATATGAGTTGTTGTGGCAAGGAACAGTGACCTTATTTGGAAAGCCAGCAGACTGAGGTGGTGGACTAGTGTCCCAAAGAACCATCTTTCCGGAGGTAGAAGTCAGGCTTCTTTTATATTGAAAGGGAAAAAGGTAAAGTCCTGGTTCCAGTCAGACTCTGGAAGGGAAATGTACATTTTTTTCTTCTTGTGGTCATTCATAAGTGGACCTAGTCTAGATATTCCCTATAAGCTAAACAAAAGTATTTTAGCTTATTGCATGAAAGGCACTATTCTCAGAGACAGTTCATTATGTATAATTTAAGCTTATAGACAACCTCCATTTAAGCTTCCAGGTGACACAGTGGTAAAGTATCCACCTGGCAATGCAGGAGATGTCTGAGACTTAGGAAGATCCCCTGGAGGAGGAATTGACAACCCACTCCAGTAATATTGCCTGGAAAATTCCATGGACAGAGAAGCCTGGCAGGCTACAGTCCAAGGAGTTGCAAAGAGTTGGACATGACTGAATAACTGAGTGCACCAATCTCCATTTAGTGATGGACTTATAGCAAAAACAATAGAATACAAAGGTTAAAGTAAAAGAACCAGATCCAATATGGAGTTGGATTTGTTCTTTCCTATTATGAAAACTGGCTTCTTTCTTTCAATCCACTGGTTGACCAGGATGTGTGGGTTGGCTCTTAATCATTTGCCATTTCCAATAAATCAAGTAATTGTGTGATCTAAATCCCTTTAGCAAATGGAGAAAATATTTTCTTTGCTGTAAACTGAGTCAACAGTTCTAGTACAAGTAACTTAGATTCAAGGTGTTGGATTTTATCTGCATCTCTTCTACACAGGTATGCACAATGCTGAAATGCAGATCTACTGATTTGACAACTTGTGGACAGCCAGTAGAAACTGCTTTGACGAGATTTGAAATGTTCTCTCTAAGCGGCACATTTGGAACAGAGTATGTTTTTCCTGAAGTGCTACTTACTAAAATCAAGCTGGCACCTGAAAAATTTGAGGTAGGAGAATTTTAAGAGTTTCTTCATTTTATCTGTTTTTTGAAGTCAAACAAAACAGGCTAAGAAAACAGTTTCTGTTAACCTTTGCTGTGTAACAAACTTCCTCAAAATTTCATGGCTTTACGCAATAACCATTTCTTTAGCCCTGATAGTGTGGTTGGTGCTGTGAACTGGGTGTAACTAAGCTGTTCTACTGGACTAGAAGGGGCTCAGTTGATCTTGGCTGGGCTCATTCATGCATCTGCTGCTAGCAAGTGAGTTGGCTGGAGTTGGTTGGTTTGTGATGGCCATGTCTTGAAATGACTGGAGGCACATTCTGTGGTCCCTTATCTTCCAGAAAGCCTGGGCTTGTCCACATGTTAAATGAAAAAGTCCAAGAGCATGAATAGAGAAAGACACAATAGGCAAGTTATTTCCAAGTCTCTGCTTGGACCATGTTTGCAAGTATTTCATCCACCATAAGCAAGTCACATGACCAATATAGATTCAAAGGGTGAAGAAATAAATGATGCAGAATTCTCAATGGGAAGAGCTATGAAATCATATTGCAAAGGGTATGGATAAAGGGCCGGGGCGGTTTGTGACCATATTTGTAACTTATAGCAACTAATTCTTATGTGATGACACTTTGTTGGAATAACACAATAAGATACCTAAGGCCTATGAGTCTGAGAAACCATTCATTGCAGAATATTTACCTACAGAGTTTTAGTTTCTTTTTTCTAACATGTGAAGACAAACAGAAAATCAAATATTTATTTCATAAACCATAGTGGTCATAGCTAGTTCATCCACAAATTAAGCTGGTCTCAAATTAAAATTAAGATTCTGCAGGTTGATACCTGCTACTTAGTGCATGGTGCATATACACACATGTGCATACACACACCCCACAAGTTTGGAATTTAATGTCTTCATCGAACTGTGACAAATGGTGGCAGAGTTTTAGAAAATAAAATGGAATCACTGCATTTTTTGTTTTTACAAAAGAAAAATAGGATCTACGCTAATTAGTCCAAAGCATCAAGCAAGGGAATCTTTAAAATTGCAGACTGTTTATGATAATATATCTGTGTCTGCTTGTATTATCAGATTGGAATATGTCATATTTTGTAAAAATGTTTAATTCTGTGACACCAACAGTTTAACATACAGTGCAGCCTTAAGGCTGGGAAACTCAGGGAACTGGAATCCTTGGCTGCCATAGAACCCAGTAAGGCAGAGAATCTCAGGAGCACATTGAGGCTGGAACAAAAGCTTTGGTGCCACCTGTAGAAAACCATGATCAGATCTGATGTAAGAGATCTGGAACTGAAATCCAATTGTTAAAAGTTGATAGCCTGGCACAAACATGTGTCGATAAGTTGAAATTATCTGCAAATTCAAGGAAATGAAAGAAGGGAGGGTAGGGTTCACTCAGGTAAGCTTAGGAAGACATGGGATATAGTGGTATGTGTGCACTGTATCTTGCAAGCCTTGCCATTCATTTCATTTTTTAATTACAGTATAATTATTTTACAATGGTGTGTTAGTTGCTGCTGTACAACGAAGTGAATCAGCTATATGTATACATATATCCCCTCCCTCTTGGATCTCCCTTGTCACCACTCATCCCACCTAGCTAAGCCTTGCCATTTCAACTGAGCACACAATCTAATTTTCTGGGTACTATTTTGAAAAATTTTCCCCATGCCATGTACTCTTAGACTTGTATCTCTTTGAGGAATTACTCCAAAAGAGGACAGAGAGGACAGAGCATTTATCTCACAAAAGAGTCTCATCCATGGGAGAAAGACAAAAAACTGTTGGCGTTTTCCGGATCACGTTAAAGTTCCAAAGTCTGAGATGCCATGTGACTATCACTCTGAACCACATCAATATACTTGAAGAAGCAGGTGGTGCTAGTTGATGAGAATTTTAAACTTTTCATCACAAATGGTTTCAGGCAGTAGGAAACAATGAGAGAATAAAACAAAATAGTAACTGGTTAAGCACTTAACTCGATAGTGTTTGTTGATCTCAACTTAAAATTCTCAGAATTAGTCATGCTACCTCCCATCCTTGGACACTGGCCCTTTATTTTTGGATAGAAGGAGGAAGGAGAGGGAGGGATTGTATCTACCCTGGCTCAGACGGTAAAGCATCTGCCTGCAATGTGGGAGACCCAGGTTCGATCCCTGGGTCGGGAAGTTCCCCTGGAGAAGGAAATGGCAATCCACTCCAGCACTCTTGCCTGGAAAATCCCATGGACGGAGGAGCCTGATAGGCTACAGTCCATGGGGTCACAAAGAGTCGGACACGACTGACTTCACTCTTTAAATTTAGCACTTACAGAGACTCCCCTGGCAGTCCAGTGGTTAAGACTTTGCACTTCGAATGAAGGGGACATGGGTTTGATCCCTGATCAGGGAAGTAAGATCTTGCATGCTACATGGTATGGCCAAAAATGATACTAAATAAATTAGGCACTTACATTATATTTATCATTTGGGGCATATCTCATCTACTCCAGCTCATTTGCAAAAGGAAGAAATGAGATACACTGTGTGTTGACTCCTCAGAGCTATAAAAGAGGCATTTGTCTGCTGGCAAGCAGGGGTTTGGTATAACAGTTCCTTGGAAGATGTTTCCTAGTTAGGGTACTGGTTTTCGTTTCAAAAGTGTAGATTCTCTGTGGCATGACTTTCCCTGAAGTTCATCAGGTTCTAAGGAACAGACACTAAGTAAACACATAAGATAGACAAAAGGAAGAACCAACTAACCAAATGAACAGTAAAAAAAAAAAAAATCAATGATCAAGAATTTTATTTTTTAGTTATTCTTTCGCTGGAAACTTTGCAGATCATGTTAACTTGCTGATCTGTTAACTTGCTGTTTCTAGAGATATCAGTTCTAAAACCATAGATGACAAGAGTTTTATAAGAGTCACACCAACCGTGTTTTCCTGAGTGTTTCCCCAGTTTCCCTGGTTATGGACTCTCCATTAACATACATTTTACACATTATCTTGAAGATCACTTCTGCAGAGATTTCAACACATTTACTTCTTATCTTTTCCCTACCCCTAGTCCTAGCTAAGAGAATGAAGTGTTACTAACCACGACTCTGGGAAACATTGCTTTACTATTTGGCTCAGATGGTAAAGCGTCTGTCTACAATGCGGGAGACCTGGGTTCGAGTCCTGGGTTGGGAAGATCCCCTGGAGAAGGAAATGGCAATTCACTCCAGTACTATTGCCTGGAAAATCCCATGGACAGAGGAGCCTGGTAGGCTACAGTCCATGGGGTCGCAAAGAGTTGGACACGACTGAGCGACTTCACTTTCACTTTTTCACTGGTATATTATCAGAAGTCTGGGCTCGGAAACTAATTATGTAAGTTTGTGCAAGTCAGTTCACCTCTGAATTTGCTACCTATAAAGTGGGGGAATATCTTCCTCACTGATTTGGGAATGCATGTGAAAGCACTTGTACAGTGAAGCATTGTACTAGTATCAGGATGTATTTTTAGTTAGTTACCTCAGAAGGTTTCCCTAGTTAACCATTTATCAACAACTAGAGGAAAATGTTGCCAGAATTAGGCCACATGTACTGAACATCCTGTAAATATAGGTCAATGTGCAGACAGATTGGAGGAGTAAGAGACCAGGTCCCATTGTAAATCAGAGTCTCTGGGGGTGAGACCTGTATTTTTCCATAGTCCCACATTTTGGTGGGTTGCTTGATTGATTTGATTTTGGTGGGTAAGAACTACCAGTGTAAGAGAATAATCAAAAAGATCAGATTATATTGAGTATATACTACTTAGGAGGTCAATTAATTATACAGTATATTTTAGGAAAATTTGTAACAGGAAACTAGTAAAAATGCTAAGTTCTAGCTAGAACCTAAGAGACAATCACTGATATGGAAAAGTTAATCCCAAGGAAGTTAACATAGACACGATTTTACTATATTAATGAAAAGTCACAAGAAAACTAAATATTTGTGTTTAACTTGTTTCAAACTTTCACCCAACTATAATTTGAAATATACCTTTGGTATTTCATTTTTGTTCCTTTAACGAACAATTTAGTAAACAAGGAACAATTTAGAAACAATGAAAACTAACTACCAACAGGTTGTGCATTTGACAGCTTGTTAGTGAGCTGTGTTTTTATGTTTATGTGTCACCACAGTAATTATCTTTGAGGATATTTAGCTATTTTCTACTTCTAGTTATGAAGCATCTAATTTCTTACCCTCTAAGTTCTTCCCCCATCCAAATTGTCCTTTCCACAACTGATAAATTCATTTTCTTTATTTCTTGTTCTGTTGTCTGTCTATTTGTGTTTCTTTCTATAAATTCATTTTCTTTATTCTTGTTCTGTTGTCTATTTGTGTTTCTTCTTGTTCCATTATTTTCCATACATTACTCCCTTACAGAGAAGCCTCTGTGACTTCACAATTTTTGCATATCTAATCCTTGCTCTTTTTTTTGATCATATGGTTTAGTCTTCTCTTCACTAATCTTCAACTAGTGATGCACTATAAATTGTAACAAGCCACTCTCTAAGGGAGAAACAAAGCTCTGATTTGTGGGATTTGCCAATTATCATGGTATAAATACTCTTACCATGATCAATTTCAAGAACAGCCATGCTTAACAACCAGCTGTCAAAGTTCCTGGAGATTTAACAGTCTGTTGCTGTGAGCTTACATACCACTGCACTGGTCTCTGAAACTAACTATGCAAGTTTGTGCAAGTCAGTTAACCTCTGAATTTCCTACCTATAAAACGGGGAGAATATCTCACTGCTTCTAACCAAATGGCAATGAGAAAGCATGCACGTTGTCTAGCACACTGTGAGTCTGGGGAAGGCCACCCACCTCACCCCTCCCAGCCCCTGCCACACACACATATTTGTTTTATTTATTTATTTTAATTTTTTAAATTTTATTTTATTTTTAAACTTTACATAATTGTATTAGTTTTGCCAAATATCAAAATGAATCCACCACAGGTATACATGTGTTCCCCATCCTGAACCCTCCTCCCTCCTCCCTCCCCATACCATCCCTCTGGGTCGTCCCAGTGCACTAGCCCCAAGCATCCAGTATCGTGCATCGAACCTGGACTGGCATCTCGTTTCATACATGATATTTTACATGTTTCAATGCCATTCTCCCAAATCTTCCCACCCTCTCCCTCTCCCATAGAGTCCATAAGACTGTTCTATACATCAGTGTCTCTTTTGCTGTCTCGTACACAGGGTTATTGTTACCATCTTTCTAAATTCTATATATATGCGTTAGTATACTGTATTGGCCTATTATACAGAGTGAAGTAAGCCAGAAGGAAAAACATATTTGTTTTAGAATGAGCCTTTGCTGCTTGATTTCCACTTGGCACAGTCTTCCATAATACAACCCCAGGGAGAAATTCCCAACTGCTCCTCCTTGTAGCAAGTTGTTTCCCAATTTGGGAAGCTGACCAGTTCAGCTATTCCTTCTCAGACTTCCTAAGCACATACCTGCTTCTCTTGCCAAGATACTATTATACTGATTTCTCTCTTTATATTTGGAATCTGCTCAGTTTTACCATTAACTTTTAAGCTTCTTGAGGGAAGAGTGCTATCTGTACTCTTTTGGCTCCTGGTTATCCTGAATATAATTGGACTCGATAAATTTTTGCTACTGATGATTTCTGACTCTGTTAAAGGTTGTGTTACATTTGATTGTGTAAACTCAATTATTGAACCTTATAGAAAGGCTCTAGTCTTCCTTACATATAAAATAGCTGTCCCCTACCCTTCCCACCTGCTCCCCAAGCCCTGGCCCCAGGCCCTTTTCCTAGTAACCTACTTAATCAACTGTGATATCTAGGATGGTTTCAGAATCATGAGTCTGCTTGTAATGTATATTTTGATTAAGTTGGCTATACTCTTCCCACTTTTTCTTTAGGTACTAGAAGATGGGCGTTTGGTAAACAAGAATGGATTATCTGAGCCTGTCCTAACAGTGTCGCTCTTTGGGAGATGGTACACCAAGGACTCACATTCCATCTCAGGCGGGACCAGCAACTCAGCAACAGCGTACCTGATGATACCCACATTATTAATGATCATAACCTTGCGGGATGCTGTGATGGTGTAGAACATTGCTTTATCATATTCATTGATTCATCTCAGATTTACTAAGAAATATTGAATGACTAGCTCACTAGTATAGACCAATGATTTCCAAATATTTTTTCTTCATCAAGGATTATTTTTAAGGGCTACAGTAATTTTGCCTTTTTTTTTTTTGGCTATGCTGAAATGTCACAGTATGGTATAATGGTATGATTGATGTTTGGGCCAGATGGATGTGGATCAAATTCTGGCTCCAGCCTTGTTTGCCATATAACATGTGTCTACTTGTGTGTCTGTTAGCAGGAGCAGAAGAGATTCAGGGACATTTTAAATGTAATGATGGCCTTGGAAGAGAGCAGTACTGATGGGAATGAGGGGAACTGAGAGATTTATGACTGAATTCCATTTGACATTAAAGACAATTTGAATTTATTCAGTTTTCTGTGCTAATGATTGTGGGGGTGATTTGCTTTCTAATCAGATGGAAACAAACCCATTGGAATTCCACTGGAAACATAAACTCCAATGTTTAAGTTTATCTTAACAAAAAAGTTGTTTTGAGATGTTCTAAAAAAACTAATACCCAGTCCAGTTTCTTGGGTAGTCATAGCTCCAAATAGTCCTACTTAACGGCTATGGTTTAATTTAAAGTCACAAATACCATAAAACAAAGACCATGACAGTTAATAGTTAACACTATTTTCAACATTGAGTAGTCTGTTTTTAGTGATGGGGAATGTACATGTATGTAAATATTCCAAAATCATCAAAACTGTATGCTCTTTTATCTCTTCATAAAATATAGACCATTTCAGATTTGTCAATTTTGCTTGAGGAAGTTAGACATTATGCAATGGTTTTGTGGTGTGCTTTATGATGCATGCACAATCATATTTCACTTTCAGAAGTTTCAGTGTTGACTGGTAGTCAGCCTCTGAAGTTAAACTCACTGGTTGGAGAAAGATATAAACAAGGATTTCCTCACAGATTCTAAGGGACAGTTCTTCCCCTGATTCACATTTAGAGTTGTCAGCTATAGTAGAATTCATTAAAAGCGAAAGCAAAAATGAAAAACAAATAGCACCAGTCCCAAGGAAAACTAAAAGCACTTAACTGTAAAATTGTTTGCATTACAATGTTTTAATCCGTATCTCATCAGTGGTTTTCACATGCACATTTTATTTACCAAACAACTCAAGTGTAGTTTCATTTGGCCTTGATTCAGAGAAATGTACCTAAAGGAGTAGCTCTTTAGAAAGAGCTACTTTTTAAATAAAATGTGCATGTGAAAAAAAATTAAAGTACTAAGAATGGATTAAATTTAATTAAAAAAATTAAATTACTAAGATTGGATGCCCCAGATGGATGTCTGTCTGTATTTGGGACATGACAGTTCTGTAGGTCCTACTGTAGGAGATATAAATCTTTCATTGGCCAGACCATACTCCCAATATGACCATATATGAATTCAGATTTACGTGTCTTAGGGATGTATAGAACATATCAGTGAATTAGTGAGAGCAGTGTCACTGGGACATGATGTAAAAGAAATTGCTTATAATTTACTCTTGCTCGGAGACATCTAGTATAAATATGCTCTTGACCCATGAAAATAAAAATAAGAAGTGTGTAGATGGAGAGTAGATATGTGCCTTATCAGTCAGTCCTAACTCATGCCTCATGACTAGGAACCTATTCGTAAATTGAATATCTTATTAATGTAAAAGAAATCCAAATATACTAGAAAAAATAATAAAGGGATAGTACAAGACATTAAGTGAAAGATATGTACCTTCTGCCCAGTTTATGGAATAAGATGCTACAAACAGAGTGGATACTTTTTGTATTTCCTTCCAAATGCATTCTTCTCCTTGCGTTGTCTGTTTTTATTAGAGGAAGTCATTATCCTAAGATTATTTTCTATCATTCTTATGACTTCTTGGTAGTTGATTACATGTGCATAAAAATATCTGAGTACTATTTTTCATCTTTTTAAACTTTGTATATATGGCATCAAATTACACATTCTGAGTATTTCTTATTTTTGCATAAGGAATTATGAATTTAATCTATGCAAGTGAGCATCAGTTTACTTCATGCATTTTCACAGTGTCTGTTGTCCAGTTACATTAGTGTGCTAGTTAGCTATTGTCTCGGCTCCAAACCCACCGCCGTATTCTTCTTTGTGATGATGAGGTTGAGGGTAGGCAAACACATTTCTCCTTTGCCCCCTGGCTCCCTGTTAGGTTCTGCCAATAGGCGGCACTAGAGGGACACCAGAGACTGGACAAGGAGTGGAGAACTTCTGTTTGCCCACATGACAGTACAGTGTACCTGTGCCTGACAGCAGTCATTTGTTCCAGTGCCAGTTGGTTCTAGTTTTTAGTTCTGCTTTTTTTCCCATACCCAGAACTGATGTCATTGCCCTCCTTCAAAAATAACAGCAGCAACCATTATCCCCTTAAGAGATGAGTCCCAGCTCTGTTGGGGCCTTCCCCTGAGGAGCTGGCTTATTACACCAGCTGCAGAGCACCCCACCCTAGGGCTCTGAGCCTCAGCTCCACAGGGTTCTCTGGAAAGCTTCTAGCTCCTACACTCTCCTTTTCCTTTTGTTCATGAGTGCCAGGAATGGTAGTTATTGCCTGTGTTACCCCAGTGTTCCTTTTTGTCCTTCAGTCACCAAATACCTGTTTAACCAAATCCCTACATTAAATTCTCTTAAAATAGCTGGTGCAGATTCTGTTTTCTTGGTTGTATCTTGTCTGATACAACAGATAAGACAATATTCATTTGTTTTCTTTCCTACTGATGAATATGGTGGACATGGCAAACCTGCTGCCCTGAAATCTTGGGTAAGTTTGATAATGTGCGTATATGCTAAGTCGCTTTAGTCGTGTCCGACTCTTTGCGACCCCATAGACTGTAGCCACCAGGCTCCTCTGTTCATGGGATTCTTCAGGCAAGAATACTGGAGAAGGTTGCTATACCCTCCTCCAGGGGATCTTCCCAACCCAGGAATTGAATCCGAGTCTCTTTAAGTCTCCTGCACTGGCAGGTAGGTAGGTTCTTAACTACTAACTCCACCTGGGATAATGTAGTAAAGAACAAAATGTGGAAGCGGTCAGTGGTGATACAGTGGTTGTCCCAGGCATGTTCTCATGCCCCCTCACCCAGACCTCGGTAAAAAAAAGTAACAGGCCCATCCTCTGGCTTCTTCTGAACTGCCATGTTCTTCACTTACAGGAGGGTTGCTCAAACTATAAACTTCGGGTGCTCCTGTGTGAGAACACAGGCTTTGTGGCCACATATCTTTGACTTTGAGTATATACTTTTTGGGATTTACATGATTTTTCAGTGACAAACTGAATCAAAAGGTAAAGTCAGCTGACTCTGAATCATCAGTTTCAACAGTCTTTGTCCCTACATTTGTTTTTGTGGTTTTGCTTAGGTTTTTTATTTTGGGGATATAGACTTATTGGAGAAGAAAATGGCACCCACTCCAGTACTCTTGCCTAGAAAATTTCATGGACAGAGGAGCCTGGTGGGCTACAGTCCATGGGGTCACAAAGAGATAGACACGACTGAGTGACTTCACGACTTCACGATACTTATCATTAATATTATTTCACGTTATAAATAAAGGTTCTCTGATCATTCCTGGGGATGTCTCTCTGTGCCCTTTAAGAAGTCCAACAATGTTTTTTTAGATTCCTACAGCTGACTGGGAAGATCCTGTGCTGGGTGGTAATGAGGAATAAAACAAAAGCTACTTTTCCAAGAATCAGTCTAGAATAGGAGACAGAGCATCATCTTTATCACTCATCATAATAATCAAATATTGAGCAAGTGGAATATGCCTCACACCTCACACTGTGTCATGCATTCAAGCATCTTATTTAACACATATGATGAAAAGTATAGAATGTAATGATGGATTAATTTTTCCTTGGGAGACAAGAGAGTTGTCAGCTACCATCTGGGTAAGTCAATCATGACATTCTAGGCAGAGTTAGTCATGCCAGCAAAGACGAGGAAGAATGGCATGCTGTAAGCAAAGACCAATATATTGAGGCTGCTGCTGCTGCTGCTAAGTCGCTTCAGTCGTGTCTGACTCTGTGCAACCCCATAGACGACAGCCCACCAGGCTCCCCTGTCCCTGGGATTCTCCAGGCAAGAATATTAGAGTGGGGTGCCATTGCCTTCTCTGTATATTGACGCAGGGGAGGGTAAAAAGAGGAAGAAGAAGGAGAGATAATGAAAACATATGAGGCCAGGAAGATAGGCAAGGATCAAATCATTGAAGAACAAACTAAGTCTGAACTTTATTCTGAAGCTAAAAGACCCATCAAGGGATTTTAGAGTATCATGACGAACTAAATAGTTTTAAAAATTACTTTGCACTTTTATATATAGAATGGATAAGCAACAAAGTCCTACTGTAAAGCATGGAGAACTATATTCAGTATCCTACAATAAAGCATAATGGAAAAGAATATGGAAAAGAATGTATATATGTATGTAACTGAATCACTTTGCAGTACAGCAGTAATTAACACAACATTGTAAATCAACTAGGCTTCAATTAAAAATTACTTTGCTAGTGGTTTGGAGGATGGAGAAGAAGGGAAAACCAGGAGATTGTGGGGGAAGAAAGTGTTCTAAGAATGAGGTAGCCAACATGGCAATGAAGCTGGGAATGAGAACTGAGCAACTGATTTAGTAAAGGAGAGGTCAATGATGACCTTGACAAGGTGATTAAGTCAGAGGCAAAATCCTGATGGGAGGGAAGGAATTAAGACAGAGAATCAGATCAGATCAGTCACTCAGTCATGTCCGACTCTTTGCGACCCCATGAATTGCAGCACGCCAGGCCTCCCTGTCCATCACCAACTCCCGGAGTTCACCCAGACTCACGCCCATCGAGTCAGTGATGCCATCCAGCCATCTCATCCTCTGTTGTCCCCTTTTCCTCCTGCCCCCA
>NW_011494770.1:8190006-8196168 GCF_000754665.1 Bison bison bison
AGAGTCTTTTCCAATGAGTCAACTCTTCGAATGAGGTGGCCAAAGTACTGGAGTTTCAGCTTTAGCATCATTCCTTCCAAAGAAATCCCAGGGCTGATCTCCTTCAGAATGGACTGGTTGGATCTCTTTGCAGTCCAAGGGACTCTCAAGAGTCTTCTCCAACATCACAGTTCAAAAGCATCAATTCTTCAGCACTCAGCCTTCTTCACAGTCCAACTCTCACATCCATACATGACCACAGGAAAAACCATAGCCTTGACTAGACGGACCTTTGTTGGCAAAGTAATGTCTCTGCTTTTCAATATGCTATCTAGGTTGGTCATAACTTTTCTTCCAAGGAGTAAGCGTCTTTTAATTTCATGGCTGCAATCACCATCTGTAGTGATTTTGGAGCCCAGAAAAATAAAGTCTGACACTGTTTCCACTGTTTCCCCATCTATTTCCCATGTAGTGGTGGGACCAGATGCCATGATCTTCGTTTTCTGAATGTTGAGCTTTAAGCCAACTTTTTCACTCTCCACTTTCACTTTCAAGAGGCTTTTGAGTTCCTCTTCACTTTCTGCCATAAGGGTGGTGTCATCTGCATATCTGAGGTGATTGATATTTCTCCTGGCAATCTTGATTCCAGCCTGTATTTCTTCCAGTCCAGCATTTCTCATGATGTACTCTGCATGTAAGTTAAATAAACAGGGTGACAATATATAGCCTTGACAAAATCCTTTTCCTATTTGGAACCAGTCTGTTGTAATTTTGTTGCACAATGGAGCCAGAAAATGAGGTAGAAACTGGAAGGTGATGTCAGATCAAGAGAGGGTAGTTTTTTTTTTTTTTTTAGGGTAGGGGATACAACAGGATAATTAACCCAATAGACAAAGAAAAATTGATGGTGGGAACGAAGAGAGAATTTCCAAAGCACTGTCTTTGGGATCTGGTGGACAAAGACAGGGAATGGACTTAGAGAGGACCATGAGCAGTCATTGATAGTGAGAGGATAGGAGACGGAATTGATAGGTATGGATGCTGGCAAGTGGACTGATGCTTTGTAGGAGCTTGTGGAAGTCTATTTAGTTGGATAAACAATCCTGGAGTTCAGGAAAGAAGTTGAGCTAAAGATAGAGGCAGTAGTTATCAGTTCATAGAGGGAAGTTAAAGGTATGAAGTAGAAAAGGATCTGCTGTAGGGGCTAAATGATAGAATAAGGAATGGAAACTAATTAACACTGTGGCTATTGACCATGAGTGCATTCGAGTTCAGAGAAGTGAGCAACAACAAAGGCAAGAAGTGAGAAATTTGAGTTGGAAGGGCAGGGGTTAGTGAGGAATCAATCCAGGATCAGAGTGGTAGTATATGTGTTAAAATATAAAAAGAAGAGTGGTCTTGGCTAAGACTAGGAAAGATAAAATGGATCGGAGTGGGAGAAGGCTCTGACTGTCTGCCTTGATTTGATATACACATGGGGAAGCATTTTACTTAATGAAAACAAGGGTTAAGGAAAGTTTATGGTTTGCAGGATTGATGGAAGTTTAGGTTACTAGGAGTTAAATCAGAAGGGCTGATGGTGAGCCTGGTAGAATAACGGTTGGCCACAGAATCAGGATTTTGACAATAAAAATGGAGAGCAAGTTTTGTAATGGATATCAGAACTAAAGACCTGGGGAGAGCCAATGAACTCTCAGAGACATTATTCCATGGGTCCTTCTCTACTTTAAAATTTTGTGACTTAAATATTTATTAATAAAAACATAATTATATTTATTTAATATGGAACTTTAGATTCTAAATATCCTAATGCCATAATAATTTTGAACTGGCATTCAAGTTAGGTACTTGAATATTTAAGTTCAAACCTTGTTTAAACAACTTGTATCCATAATCACTTCCTACTCCTCATATATATATGAGGCAAGACATTACTAACCATACTTGGTAACAAAATATTTGAAACATGTTTCTATTGATTTCAAAATAATAAAAAGTTGGTATACTTCCTGGAATTAGGGAGTGTGAAGGGAAATTCCTTTGTTTCTTTTTGATTCTATTCAGAAAGTCAGGTCAACTGAAGCAACAGGTAGAATTTCAACTTGACATGAAAATAAGTTCCTTCTCATTATAAAGCAATGCATCTGTCTTATGTAATTCTAATACTGTCCTCGATTATTTTTTTCTGTAATGAATTTGTACCTGATTGATATTATTATTTCAGGACGTAAAGTTACATGGAAACTCAGTAGAGGACCTGGGAAAATGAAAGCATATTCTGATAATGAAAAAAGGTTATTTGAATTAAAGGGTTTACAATTATAGAACTGAAGCAACCAAAGAAACAAAAAAGACACAAATATCCAAAACTTGCCAGTTTCCCTACATCAGATGAAGCATAAGGAAAAAACCTCCTGAAGATTAGATTTTGAGTCATGTATAAATATTTAGGGAAGAAGGCTTCCCTTGAACAGTGAGCAGATCCTATAAAGAGGAATAAATTGTATGCCCCCAAAGCCCAGCTCTTTGGTTTCTGCACATAAACTTCACAGCATTGGCTGGGTCCCAGAGAGGCCCAGAGACTCAGCCAGGTGGGCACTCACCATCACTGACCATATTGTCATCTATATATATTTTACACAGTGTTCAGGTAAAGTTCCAATATTTCAGACTATTAGGCAGGCTTTCCAAGAGAAACTGTCAACTGCGGTTTCTGCTGATAGCTTCTTATAGTGCAAACACTTCAGGGCCACTGGTCATAAACATTGAGTTCAGTCATTAGCATGTATACAAATGTTCTCTCCTGTTATTTTGGGAGCTCTATTAAAACTGAGGCTTGCCTTAGATTCTGTTTTGTCTGTCACAGCTAACTATGCAAGTTTTCACGAATTGTTGCTATGATAGTTCCTACTACAATGATTCCACATTGGTCCTATTAATGGAAATATTGAGCCATTTAATAAAATATTTTGGTTGAAAGCATTGAAATAGTTTAATAAAATTTTATTAAAAGAAAAGAGTTCAACCCCAAGTGTGTTTTGGAATGGGGTGGACTCATCTGCTTGGCTCACTGCTTCCAATTCTATATTTGTGTGGACCTCTTAATAGTGCCAACAGTAGCATCACGCACTAGAGTCAATCCAATTATGTACTTCTTGCACAATATCCTTTCTCAACACTGTGTTGTATAATCTATTCCAGAGATAGTATAAATAGCGGTAGCAGATAGGCAGGTCTTTAACATAAAAGCTCTTCCAGTGATACAAAGTACAAGAATCTGAGTTTAATAAAGCACACTAAATTTTATCTATGATTATATCATGTTTTCCAATATATGTGGCCATTCTGGTGCTCTTTGTCCTGAGAGTTGGTGCACTGGACACTTTTCTTGCTTCGGTGTTTGAGCATGCTCTTATATTACCAAACAGAACAGAAACACCTGTGCTAAAAGAAGAAGCTTTGCTCCTGATGAACAAGAATATAGATGTTTTAGAGAAAGCACTTAAACTGGCAGCCAGGCACACTGGCTGGGACATTGGAAAGAAAATCTGAAACTTCATAAGAATGTGAATGTTTCGACTTCAGTAAAAATTTTTTTGCTCCTTTACTTGTTTTGAGCAGGGTGCACATATCATTGTGACCCCAGAAGATGGAATTTATGGCTGGGTCTTCACAAGGGAGACCATTTATCCCTATCTGGAGGATATCCCAGACCCTGAAGCAAACTGGATTCCATGCAGAGACCCCAGAGGTAAAGTCATTACCTTTTGATCTTTAAACAAAAAGTTGTGATATTGTAACATAGCAAATATTTAAGCTTGACTAGTGCTGTTGCTGACAGTCTGTGGCACCCGACTTTGACTTCTCTAATTCTTCGTATTGTGCACCATCTGGCGTGTCTCCTGTTTGGGAAATGATTTGTGATGATGTCTGGTTGGTTATTTATGGATGAATAATATGTGTACACACAAGTTTTATAATAGATGTAATTAACTGGCTTTCAACAAAGTGAGAAAGTTGTGAAATCTAGGACTTATATTTGTAAGTAAGGGTTTCAGCCTCCTTTGCAGGAATGGTAAAAAGATGAGTGTATTTATGTTCCAAAGGGCTTTGATATCGGCATGCAATGTCATCTGTATGGTGAGTGGAAATTGCACAGGGCTTGAAAATGAGATATTTTTTCTGAGACTACATCCTACCACCTCTTGGCTGAGTGATGTGGGACAGAAAACCTAAACTCTTAAAGTAAAATAGAGATAATATGATTTCCTTTCCTACTTCACTTTACAGAGTAGATGTATGTGTAGGGAATTTCCTGGTGGTCCAATGATTAGGACTCTGAGCTTTCACTACCAAGGGCCTGATTGGCTCCCTGGGGCCCTCCCCAGTCACTGATTGGGGAACTAAGATTCCATAAGCCATGCAGCATGGCCAAATCCCTCCTCTGACCTCACCCCACCCCCACAAAATGAATGTAAAGTGAAATAATACATAGAATCTATACAGTATGGTGCCCTCTTGAGTGCTAATTATTACTTTAAAAAAAACAACTATTCCTTTTTTTTTAAAACAGGAGCTGGATCTGAAATTTTGCTTTCTTGTCCTTCAAGAAAGTGTAGCAATTGTTTATAGCTGTAGTTTAAGCATAACTGTCTGAAAGAAAATTGCATAAAATATAAGAAAGATTATGAAAATAAATCATTTTAGGTGTACTTACTTTTTAAAATAGATCATACATGATGACAAAATCAATGCATTAAAAAGTTATTTAATGTGCTAATTTTTAAATTTACAGGCATCTGCTTAAAGCTATTATCAAGTGCACAAAAAGAGAAACTTCTTTAATAATTCTGACCATTTGAAATTAATTGGAAAGTCAAGTCCAATGTTGCAACATAAGAGCTCTTATATGTGAGTCAGGTCTCACCCTGTGATTTTCACCTTTGGAAAAATATTCTCAAAATGTTACACAGTCTGTGTTTACAGTAACCACGTAATTATGACTCAATGTTTGCTTGCTTATGGGGTTTTCCCAGAGCAGGAAAGACTCATTATTTGCAATAACTCAAGAGGCTTATACTGAAATACACTCTATTTGCCTGGGCTGGCAAAACTGACTTTCCTAGGGGAAAGATGTCTTAAAGCCTGATTAATTAGTCTCTGAAGTATTTTAAGTAAGGAAAGTAGGTGACAGATGAAACTTTAATATTATTGAGTCTTTCAGACATTCAAATGGCAAGCTTTCAGCTCTGTGTTGTAGAAAGAAAAAATCCAGTATTTAAGAAAATGCTAATATTGGTAAAGAAAGCCACCATTTCTTCCCTAGTCACACTCATCTCTAAAAGGGATAATTCAAGTCCATATAGTCATCCTTGTGTATTTAAATACTATCATTTAGAATACTGACACATCTCTTGCTTCCTGGAGCTTTCCCCATGGGGAACTAATAGGAAACATTAAAGTGCCCTAATTATCTAGCCAAAAAAAAAACAAAACAAAAACAAAATAAAATATATAATAGTTTTATTAAGGCCTTCCTTAATGAATATGCACGTTGACAGTATTACTGTTTTTCCTGAAGGCAAGACAAAAGAAATGGTCTGAAATAATAATCATAAATCTGTCCTTTTTATTCAAAGATCAGTTCAACATCAATTGTAGGGGGACTGAGAAACCATGGAGAGTCTGAATGGCCTCTACAAGCAATCAAGTCATCAGTGTCCCTGGGTGGTCTTGTTGTTACAAAGTCCATAATGGCCAATATTGAGCACCTACTTGGTTCCTGAATCTGCACTTGGTACACTAAGCACATTGTCTCATTCAGTTTAAGTAACAGGTATAACTATTCCCCTTTTATTTACTTATTCATATTTTTAAAATATACATTTATTTTTATTATTTTTATTTATTTGGCTGTGCCAGGTCTTACTTGCAGCACACATGATCTGTAATCTTCATTGCAGCATGCGGGATCTTCAGTTCGGGCATGTAGGATCTAGTCCCCTGACTAGGGATTGAATCCCTGGGCGCCTGCATCAGCAGCACATAATCTTAGCCACTACACCACCAGGGAAGTATCTCCCACTTTAAATCCCACTGCTGGGCATACACACCGAGTAAACCAGAATTGAAAGAGACACGTAAAAAAAAAAAAAATTAATAAATAAATAAAAGAAAGAGACA
>NW_011494770.1:8196304-8196747 GCF_000754665.1 Bison bison bison
CCCAATGTTCATCACAGCACTGTTTATAATAGCTAGGACATGGAAGCAACCTAGATGTCCATCAGCAGATGAATGGATAAGAAAGCTGTGGTACATATACACAATAGAGTATTACTCAGCCATTAAAAAGAATACATTTGAATCAGTTCTAATGAGGTGGATGAAACTGGAACCTATTATACAGAGTGAAGTAAGCCAGAAAGTAAAACACCAATATAGTATACTAACGCATATATATGGAATTTAGAAAGATGGTAACAACAACCCTGTATGCGAGACTGCAAAAAAAACACAGATGTATAGAACAGTCTTTTGGACTCTGTGGAGGTGGGGCGTGGGATGATTTGGGAGAATGGCATTAAAACATGTATAATATATAAGAAATGAATTGCCAGTCCAGGTTCGATGCAGGATACAGGAAGCTTGGGGCTGGTGCACTGGGA
>NW_011494770.1:8196847-8198575 GCF_000754665.1 Bison bison bison
CAGGGTATGGGGAGGGAGGTGGGAGGGGGGTTCAGGATGGGGAACACGTGTACACCTGTGGCAGATGCATGTTGATGTATGGCAAAACCAATACAATATTGTAAAGTAAAAAAATAATAATAATAATAAAAATTAAAAATAAAATATATAAAATAAAATAAATAAATATGAAGAAAAGAAGGGGGCTTAAGGTCTTACAATTGGTAATTAGCCTCGCTGGAATTCAAACATGGCCATTTCCACTGAGTCATGCTAACAGAACGGACTCTGAGTGCCTAGAAGCATCGTCTTCTACTTGAAATCTCCATGACTAGTAAATCCACTTCTGAGCACATTGTAATTGCAGAAATTTGGATCTTATTTTCCACTGAAATCTTTCATAACTTCCTTTGGTGTCCATACTGCTTCTATAGCATGCTCAAATATGTGACTCATCTTCAAATTAGAGTCTTTTAAGTATCTGAAGCCAGCTGTAGTCTTATTTATTTACTCACCTCAACCCCTTTTTACTTCTAAGATAAACAGTCCCAATTTGGAAGGTCTGGGCATTACTTTGAAAAGCAATTTCATAGTGTGCATTTACCCCAGGGTTTCACACAAGGGCCCTCTAAGGTAGAAGGGAAGCTATTATGCTACCTTGACATGTAAGGACACAGACAAAAGGGTGAAATCCTTTTTTCCTTTTCTTTTCCTTCCTTTTAAAAAATATTTCTAGTACCTAAAGCTGCATTTCTGGAGGATGATCGGCCTGGGACCAACTATTTACTGCCTCCTAGTATGAACGTGGCTTGCATTATGGAAAAGATTCTCTCCATTAGAAAAGCCCTTCATTTGTCTTCCTGGGAGAACTTCATAAGAAAATATGTTGCTTCTCTTCTTTCTCCTCTTCCTCTTTTACCCATTCTGTGTTTCGGTCTTGCACTGCTGTTGTGAATCTGGCAACTAGAATAGGTTAGTTTTCATAAAGAAGAAGACTGTATTGCATGTGTGTGCCCAGTCGATCAGTCCTTTCTGACTCTTTGCAACCCCACAGACTGTAGCCTGCCAGCCTCCTCGGTCCATGGGATTCTCCAGGCAAAAATACTGGAGTGGATTGTTATTTCCTACTCCAGGGGACTGGTTCCAAATAGGAAAAGGAGTATGTCATGGCTGTATATTGTCACACTGCTTATTTAACTTCTATGCAGAGTATATCATGAGAAACCCTGGGCTGGATGAAGCACAAGCTAGAATCAAGATTGCCAGGAGAAATATCAATAACCTCAGATATGCAGATGACACCACCCTTATGACAGAAAGTGAAGAGGACCTAAAAAGTTTCCTGATGAAAGTGAAAGAGGAGAGTGAAAAAGTTGGCTTAAAGCTCAACATTCAGAAAACGAAGATCATGGCATGTGGTCCCATCACTTCATGGGAAATAGATGGGGAAACAGTGGAAACAGTGTCAGACTTTATTTTTTTTGGGTTCCAAAATCACTGCAGATGGTGATTGCAACCATGAAATTAAAAGACGCTTACTCCTTGGAAGGAAAGTTATGACCAACCTAAATGGCATATTCAAAAGCAGAGACATTACTTTGCCAACAAAAGTCTGTCTAGTCAAGGCTATGGTTTTTCCAGTAGTCATGTATGGATGTGAGAGTTGGACTGTGAAGAAAGCTGAGTGCTGAAGAATTGATGCTTTTGAACTGTGATGTTGGAGAACACTCTTGAGAGTCCCTTGGACTG
>NW_011494770.1:8198675-8201106 GCF_000754665.1 Bison bison bison
TTGGACTGTGAAGAAAGCTGAGTGCTGAAGAATTGATGCTTTTGAACTGTGATGTTGGAGAACACTCTTGAGAGTCCCTTGGACTGCAAGGACATCCAACCAGTCCATTCTGAAGGAGATCAGCCTTGGGATTTCTTTGGAAGGAATGATGCTAAAGCTGAAACTCCAGTACTTTGGTCACCTCATGCGAAGAGTTGACTCATTGGAAAAGACTCTAATGCTGGGAGGGATTGGGGGCAGGAGGAGAAGGGGATGACAGAGGATGAGATGGCTGGATGGCATCATTGACTCGATGGACATGAGTCTGAGTGAACTCCGGGAGTTGGTGATGGACAGGGAGGCCTGGCGTGCTGCGATTCATGGAGTCGCAAAGAGTCGGACACAACTGAGCGACTGAACTGAACTGAACTCCAGGGGATATTCCGGATCTAGGGATACAACCTGTGTCTCCTGCATTGCAGGCAGATGCTTTATCACTTCACCACCTGGGAAGCTATTGGATTGCATATGAGCTTTTAAATCTTTGCTGTTGATTCTTAACCTAGAGCTGTTGTATGTTATAATGACAGGCAAATAAAGCATCAGTTTGGATGTTCAAAAATCACTAATACACTGTAAGTTTAAGGCAATATCTATTGAATTAGGCTTGGCTGTACCCCTGTACAAAAAAGACTCAGCTGTCTGGCCAAGGAAAATTCCATCTACATTGTGGCAAATATCGGGGACAAGAATCTGTGTAATGCCAGTGACCCTCAGTGTCCCCCTGATGGTCATTACCAATACAACACTGATGTGGTGTTTAATTCTGAGGGCAGGCTTATGGCTCACTATCATAAGGTGAGAATTACTTGTGCCTTAGCTGATCTTGACTTATTTTTGTTTGTGATATCTATGTAGACTTGTTTGTTGAATGTTGGTAAGGGGACCATTATAAACACATTCCTTAATTATTACATTTAGTTGAAAAGGGGACTTAACTTACTTTGACTTTTATATAAGGGTTCTGAATTTGAATTAGTCATAAAATAGAATCTGGCAGAATATTAAAGCAGATGTGCTAATAGCCTCACAGGATTTTAATATTCTCTGAGAAAGGAGAAATTCTGTTTCATCACATGATTTAATACTAGAGTAAGTTTTTGGACCCAATTTGTTAGTTTTTGGACCCAATTTGTTAGTGTTTGGTATTAAGCTTTAGTCATTCATTCCATTAAGATCTTTTTTTGTTTGAAGTGATAGAAAAACCCCCAACTGAAATTGATTTGAAACAGTAACAACAAAAGCAACGGAATGCCCTTGCTCAGGTACCTGAGAAAATATAAATCATAGAAAGGATAGGTCTAGTTTCTGACATGGTCTGTATCTTAAGGCCTGGAAGATGTCAGCCATCCCCACAGCTCTCTCTCTCTCTCTTTCTTTTTTACGGTGTGTTTTTTTATCCTCTCAGGCCATGCCAAAGTGCATGCAGGATCTTAGTTCTCTGACTAGGGATCGAACCTATGTCCCTTGCATTGGGAGTGTGGACCACGGGATCACCAGGAGAAGTCACCCTCTAGTTCTTAGATCCTTGTAAAAAGTTCCAACTTTTTCTCAGCTGACTATCCTTTCAGACGCCACATGGCTGCTGGTTACAAAGCGCATATCCTAATGGGACAAAATCCAGAGGAAGACTGAATTTCTCTTTCCTAGAAACCCCACAAAAACCTTATTATTCCTTCAGTCCGCCTAGCGACCACATGCCTCGCTTGAGTCGATCTCCTGGGAATGAAGGATGGGCTGCCACCTGAGCAGAGGACAGAAGAGTTTGGGAACCTCAGTGGTGGGGGTGGGATGGGGTGTGGCCTGAGCATATATGCACACATCAGGCCAAATAAAAACCTGAGCAGAACATAAGGCTGCACTCTTGAGTCCAGGGTAGATGGAGTTTGGGAGCGAAAATCAAGCTGGAGAAAATTTTCTAATGACTTACTAATTAACAAGGTTTACTTCCCTTTCACTTTTCACTTTCATGCATAGGAGAAGGAAATAGCAACCCACTCCAGTGTTCTTGCCTGGAGAATCCCAGGGACAGGGGAGCCTAGTGAGTTTCTGTCTATGGGATTGCACAGAGTCAGACACGACTGAAGTGACTTAGCAGCAGCAGCAGCTATTACATTGTCTAAGTTCCAGTTTACTTCACCTCACTTATATAAACCTAGCCATACCATGGGAAGACATGACAAAGTTTAGTTTATTAACACATGTTAAACTTCACAAGCTCAACATTCAGAAAATGAAGATCATGTCATCTGGTCCCATCACTTCACGGAAAATAGATAGGGAAACAGTAGAAACAGTGTCAGACTTTATTTTTTTGGG
This sequence comes from Bison bison bison, assembly GCF_000754665.1. Taxonomy (NCBI): domain Eukaryota; kingdom Metazoa; phylum Chordata; class Mammalia; order Artiodactyla; family Bovidae; genus Bison; species Bison bison. The sequence goes on from NW_011494770.1 coordinate 8,201,034, forward strand.
CTCCAAAATCACTGCAGATGGTGATTGCAGCCTTGAAATTAAAAGACGCTTACTCCTTGGAAGAAAAATTATG
>NW_011494770.1:8201536-8204910 GCF_000754665.1 Bison bison bison
ATCTCCACCTCATGCGAAGAGTTGACTCATTGGAAAAGACTCTGATGCTGGGAGGGATTGGGGGCAGAAGGAAAAGGGGACGACAGAGGATGAGATGGCTGGATGGCATCACTGATTCGATGGATGTGAGTTTGAGTGAATTCCTGGAGATGGTGATGGACAGGGAGGCCTGGCGTGCTGCGATTCATGGGGTCACAAAGAGTCGGATATGACCGAAGTGACTGAACTGAACTGAACTGAACTGAAACTTCACGCCATGATATTAGTACTTAAAGAATTGAGTGGAAAACCATCAGAAATTTGTGAGGTTTGAAATTTCAAATGACTTTAAGACAAATATTCATCTTTTAAATATCATTTGTAGATATGATCTCATTGAATGATTCATTGATTGTGAGAAAAATGAAGTGTTTTGGGGGTTTTTTGGTGGTCGGACCAGTGAGGGGTGGGGTAAGATAGGGGCGGGGCTGATGGAGGGGGGGTTGAGAGGGTATGAGATCTCCCAGGAGCGGGGCTGTGGGAGGAGCGAGACCTTCATTAGCAAGGTAGATTGGGGTCGTGGCCTCCAAGGTCATGGGAGGCTCTCAGAATGATGCCTGAGAGTGTGGTCTATGAAGCCGGGATATCAATCGAGTCCAGGGGACAAGCTGAAGGGCCTGTAAGAAAACTCACAAGACAGTGGTATACTGGATATAATCTACACTAATTTATGTGTAATGTTTTTAAATATGCACACTAAAATACATGCAAGAAAAGATTTTGCAAATATTAATCACTTTTATTTGCCAGTTTTCTTACGAATCTTCCCCTTCTTTGCTTTTCATTAACAGTTCAATCTTTTTTGCACCTGAAGTTCAGTTTGACTTTCCCAAAGATTCAGAACATGTGATTCTCAACACTCCCTTTGGGACATTGGACATTTTCACTTGTTTTGACATTTTCTCTCATGACCTGGCTGTGGTGGTGGTAGAAGAGTTTCAGCTTGACAGTATCCTCTACCCTAAGGCCTGTACAGTACACTGCCCCTCCTCTCAGTGTGGGCCCTTCCATTCTCCCTTCCATTCAGCATGGGCCCAAGCCCTGAGAGTCAACCTGCTTGCTACCAATAGCCACAACATCAGGTGCACATGACTGGTACCTCCCCCTCCAGTGCTGCCCCAAAGGGCAACCACAGTCTTGGAACACCTTCATTTTCAAGCCATGCATTTCTTTAATGATTCTTCCCCCCCAAATTAATTAATTAATGAAATTAATTATTAAATTTATCAATTATTTAAATTTAAATTAAATCAATATACTTATTAGTTATTAATTATTAAAATAGATTTTTAAAATTTAATTAATAAAGTTATTAATTATTAAATTAATTAATTGATTAAATTTATTTATTTCTCATTGGTCTGGGTCTTCCTTGCTGTGAACAGGCTTTCTCTAGTTGCCACAAGCAGGGGTTACTCTTCCTTGGGGTGCACAAGCTCCTCACTGCAGTGGCTTCTCTTGTGGGGCGTGTGGGCTTCCGTAGTTGTGGTGCAAGTGTTTGGTTGCTCTGAGGCATGTGTAATCTTCCTAGACCAGGGATCAAACCTGTGTCCCCTGCTTTGGCAGGTGGATTCTTACCCACTGTACCACCAGAAAAGTTCTTTAATGATTCTTTTATTAACTTTAATGTCACAAAATTAATAAGACTATGGGTTTCTATACCAACATTATTTAAAGAACATTATTCCTGGGAATAAAGAAGGAAGCAAAGAGTGTATTGTCAATTTCACATGAGGGGAAATTGGAGTTAGACAGAATTCAAGTCACATAAAAAAAGCAAAGGCAGCGTTAAAGAAAGTTGCAGCCACCATCTATTAGTAATATTGAAATAAATCTTGCTATTGGGGTGATAAAATCACTTTAGACTTAATCAGCTTTTTAGAGTTTATCCTTTAAAAATCCATGTTTAAGGGAAGGCTCCTCTCTCGATTGTTTTGTCATTTGTTGATCCAGGTGAAGAATCTCAAACACAAACAAATTAGATAGGTTGGCGGATATGTAAAATTGTTCTTCATGTCTGAGAAACTTTTTGGTTTGTTGTCAAGTTGGTTAAAGAAAGGGGAGCTTAAGTTAAAAAAATGTAAAAAGTGATCCAAGTCAAATGATAGTTTCAGTGTAAGCAGATTCTTATGGAGGACACAGATTCAAATTGAACTCAGGTCAGTGTAATAGGTATTTCCTTCCTTATCTTGAAAATGCTTATGCTTTCATAACTTTATATTTCATTTCTTATGAAATGATTCTATTAGTTTGTGGCCATGCAAAATTTGAAACCAGTATTCATGTTTCTTCATGTAACCCATAGGCAGTGAAATCTATGCACCGGAGGCTGTCAAAGTGTATCACTAGAACATGGAAACAGAGACAGAGAGTGGCCAGCTGATGCTCTCAGAATCGTAGTCTTGACCTCGACGAGAACCCAGTTACCGTGCAGCTGCTGACGGGAGTGCTTATGCTAGAGATGTCAAGCCATTCTGATTTGAGCAGTTGAATTTTCCAGGGATGATTTATTTTGATGAATTCATCTTCACCAAGCTTAAGAGAAACACAGGAAATTACACACTTTGTCAGAAAGACCTGTGCTGTCACTTAACTTACTAGATGTCTGAGAAACGAACTGATGAAGTGTATGCACTTGGTCCTTTGACGGACAGTATGCAATAGAAAGCCAATATTACTTACAGGTAGAAACACTCAGGTATGTAAGAATGGCTTTGTTACTAGTTTGTCTTCTAGGTCATCACTGCATTTCTTTAAAAATTGTGCTGGATTCAGTTAATTGGAATAGTGTTACATTTGTCATTGAACTTTTCTCCCTAGAATACTTTGTTTAGTCTTGGCAAGAACAGAATTAGAGCTGCAAGGTAAAAACATGAAACAGATTGATTAGTTCTCAGCAAACGGGGTTAAAGTTTTAAAAGCTACAATCCCCATGTATTTTCTTTTTCTGTTAGGTTACTTTAGGGCTGTGTTTTGCAAACTGTTTTCAACTAGAGTCCAGAGCAAGAAGTCCATTGCACATCATAACCCAGTGTCATCAAGACATATCTCAAAAAGATACTTAGTGAAACAAACATTTTATAAAATAATTAAAACAAAAATTATACATGGCTATGATTATATAGATATCAAGAAGAGGTGGCAAGAATACACAGAAGAACTACACAAAAAAGATCTTCATGACCCAGATAATCACGATGGTGTGATCACTCACCTAGAGCCAGACATCCTGGAATGTGAAGTCAAGTGGGCCTTAGAAAGCATCACTACGAACAAAGCTAGTGGAGATGATGGAATTCCAGTTGAGCTATTTCAAATCCTGAAAGATGATGCTG
>NW_011494770.1:8205010-8211187 GCF_000754665.1 Bison bison bison
GCAGGTCAGGAAGCAACAGTTAGAACTGGACATGGAACGACAGATTGGTTCCAAATAGGAAAAGGAGTACGTCAAGGCTGTATATTGTCACCCTGCTTATTGAACTTATATGCAGAGAACATCATGAGAAACACTGGGCTGGAAGAAGCAGAAGCTGGAATCAAGATTTCCGGGAGAAATATCAATAACCTCAGATATGCAGATGACACCATCCTTATGGCAGAAAGTGAAGAGGAACTCAAAAGCCTCTTGATGAAAGTGAAAGAGGAGAGTGAAAAAGTTGGCTTAAAGCTCAACATTCAGAAAACGAAGATCATGGCATTCAGTCCCATCACTTCATGGGAAATAGATGGGGAAACAGTAGAAACAGTGTCAGACTTTATTTTTCTGGGCTCCAAAATCACTGCAGATGGTGACTGCAGCCATGAAATTGAAAAACACTTACTCCTTGGAAGGAAAGTTATGACCAACCTAGATAGCATATTCAAAAGCAGAGACATTACTTTGCCAACAAAGGTCTGTCTAGTCAAGGCTATGGTTTTTCCAGTGGTCATGTATGGATGTGAGAGTTGGACTGTGAAGAAGGCTGAGCACCAAAGAATTGATGCTTTTGAACTGTGGTGTTGGAGAAGACTCTTGAGAGTCCCTTGGAGTGCAAGGAGATCCAACCTGTCCATTCTGAAGGACATCAGCCCTGGGATTTCTTTGGAAGGAATGATGCTAAAGCTGAAACTCCAGTACTTTGGCCACCTCATGCAAAGAGTTGACTCATTGGAAAAGACTCTGATGCTGGGAGGTATTGGGGGCAGGAGGAGAAGGGGATGACAGAGGATGAGGTGGCTGGATGGCATCACTGACTCGATGGACATGAGTCTGGGTGAACTCCAGGATTTGGTGATGGACAGGGAGGCCTGGCGTGCTGCGATTCATGGGGTCGCAAAGAGTCGGACACGACTTAGCGACTGAACTGAACTGAACTGATGATTATATACAACACAGTCTAATTTTGAAAATTCTAGTCTACTCCATTGGAGAAGGAAATGGCAACCCACTCCAGTACTCTTGCCTGGAAAATGCCATGGATGGAGGAGCCTGCTAGGCTACAGTCCATGGGATCGTGAAGAGTCGGATAGGACTGAGTGACTTCACTTTCACTTTCCACTTTCATGCATTGGAGAAGGAAATGGTAACCCACTCCAGTGTTCTTGCCTGGAGAATCCCAGGGACAGAGGAGCCTGGTGGGCTGCTGTCTATGGGGTCACACAGAGTAGGACACGACTGAATCAACTTCGCTGCAGTCTACTCCATTTTGCTGCATTGAAAGAAAAGGGCTAATTTTGACCCACTAAATTAATGTTAGGGTTGACTAACAGATTATGAGCTGCAACTGGGGAAGAAAGCACTTAAGAGGCAAGCTAAAGAGTATTCTTCTCTTCTTTGAAATTGTATTTTTAGCTGTGAAAACATTTCCAAGATTTACAACCACCTCTCTTTTCTTTTCCTACCTAGGTATGCATGTTACTGAAATGTCAAACCCCTGACCTGGAAACTTGTGGTGAGCCTGTGGGGTCAGCTTTTACCAAGTTTGAAGATTCCCTCAGTGGCACATTTGGAACAAGTTACGTTTTCCCACAGATCGTTCTCAGTGGGAGTCAGCTTGCCCCTGAAAGACATTGTGAGGTAGAGGATTTCCAGGAGGATAAATTCCTTTGAACAGATGGAGAAGATTGGCATAATGAAAATTTGAAATAATGAGACAGCATTGTAACACTGAGGTTCACCTAATATAAACAACTTATACAAAGACACTATGATATGAAGACAAGTTGTAGTTCTAGACTGTTTTTAGGCTGTGATGGAGAATTTGGGGTTTTATTTTCTTACATAAATGTGATTTTGAGAATCAAAGGAACAGATTATTGAGGGATTAAAATAAAAATATTGATTGCCAATGACAGCCAACAACTAATGTTTTCTTTATTTGCATAGATCACCAGAGCAGTAGATTTATTTACTGCATGTTCATCCAAAGTCCTTCTGATATTACTACATACGTAGATCTGAAACAGGGAGCTTCTGATTCCAAAGTCTGTGGGCTTTTGACTACTTCATGCTGCTTTTAGAGTGACATTGTCAGAGAAGGCCTCTGGACTGGAAACCAAATCTGCACTGAAGTTAATGCTTTGCTTTCTTTGATTAGGTTTCAAGAGACGGATGTCTGCAGAGCCAAGGCGAAGCCCCTTTGCCTATCTAGGCTTTAGCCCTTTATGGAAGAGTGTTTGAGAGGGATCCTCCATGTTTAGGGCAGGGCCCCGGGTAACTACAGTGATCCCCATTCACTGCCATCCTTTGAGGACTAGCCTGGCAAAGAGGGGAGGTAAAAAGAGACAGCTCAGCCCATCGTATCTGTTTAGAAGATGTGTCCTGACTTTGCTGAAACAGCCAACTTAAGCAGATTTAAAAAGAAACGGATGAGTGCGCACACTTTACCTACTCACTCTGGGAGCTGCAGTCGTCTTCCGTGTGGGTGCACTTAAGTGTGTGTCACTATGTCCGTGTGTGGTGCAACATGTATCTATGGGAGGAGAGCCACGAAGAGTCCTTGTGTGGCAACTGCTCTAACGTATGCAAACACTGTATCTCTCATTTATAAATGCACAGGGTTAGTGTGGAGAATGTGGAGGGTATTTGGTCCTAGTCAGTTAGGATACAGAAAGTTAAAAACAAAGGTATCTTTTAAATAACTTTTTAACAAATTGAAATTGCTCCATTATCTCCTTATTCTACTTTTATGGAATATTTGTATGGAAGTTAGATACTTAGGAATGGAAAGTTAGAAAGAGATAAATGAATAAATGATCTACTTCAGAACATGCACTGTTTCCTTCTGAAATTATTCTCTTAGAATGTACCCAATCCTTTTTTTTTTTTTCTCAGAGGATACATTTAGCAATATCTTTGAGCCCTTCTGCAGAACTGAAACCAACTTCCCCCCACAACCCTTTGTATTAATAAATTTCTTTAAAGAGTTTAAAAAAAAAAAAAAAGAATGTACCCAATCCTGATTAAACCCTCTCATCCTCTGGAATTTGTTGCAGCCTGTGCTAGACAGGATCTTCCCTAGAAAAGGCCACCCTGTCATCTTTTTCCCAGTTACCTTCGCCCCTTTGACCCTGACATCCTGAGTCTTTTCCTGGTTGGTTACTTATTAACTCTAGGAAGAGATACACGTATCTGAGAGAAGAGGAGCTCTCTAGGATGTGTGGGAGAGGCTGAGGATCACTCCGAGTTTGGGGACACATTTCCCCTCCCCTAAAAGATATGACAACTGCTTTTCTAGATTTTTCCCAAGTGTTTATTTTCACTTGATTTAATTCAATCTAGTTCCAGGAAGCTGGAGACATTCTAGGCAGCAGAAAATGCCTTTGGTCTCTCTGTTTCCCTCATGCCTGGCATCTCTTTCCAGGGGCTCGGATGGAACCTGTACTCTGGACTCCTCTGTTTGTGCAGGATGTGGGCTTATTCCCCATAAGGGCCTTGTGTTGGTTCTTTCCAGGCTTCTTCTCTCTCTTCTAGACAGTTGTTTGGAGGTTGCATTAGTATCTAGTGGCCCCAGCTTCCTCACCACCCCTCACCCCTTGCATCTTATATAGCCAACCTCTGCCCCTTCTCTAGTCCCAGGAACTACAGAATCACTGCATCCCATGGGTGTTCTCAGCTCTTACCATGACTAAACAACCTACTGTCCCTCTTATTATATCCCATTTTGTTTTGGCCCTTATCTTTTAACATCTCATGTCTTTTATTTCTTTGAGCTCTATTTTTGTCTCTCCCCCTTCTCCTCCCTAATTCTCATTTTATTTACCATGAATTATTAATAAGGACCTTGCTAGACTCAGCCCTCACAGCTGTGTCTTCCTCATTGAAACTCTTACTTTGGAAAGTGAAGTCACTCGTATGGCTTCAGCTAGTGTTTCTGAGGCAGCAAAGTATATAATTCATTGGAAGGAAAAAAATTTTTTTTCATCAGAGTCAGTTCAAGTCATATAATAATGATTAGAGACAATCTTTAAAAAAAAAAAGGCTTATTAAGTCCTATGGTAAACATATATAGTCTTACAATATAAACAACTTTATCAATTAGATTAATGTCAATAGGAGATTGACAGTGTTCTAGCCATTAAATATTAATATGAAGGTGCATATACTTAGAGGACTTCCCAGGTGAGGCTAAGTGGTAAAGAATCTGCTTGCCAATGCAAGAGACACAAGAGATGTGGGTTCAATCCCTGGGCCAGGAAGATCCCCTGGAGAAGGGAATGACAACTTACTCCAGTATTCTTGCTTGTACAATCCCATGGACAGAGGAGCCTGGCAGGCTACAGTCCATAGGCTTACAGAGTCCCCGCAACTGAGTGATTGAGACCCATAGTAGACTTAGAAACTGTAGAGAAACAGAGATCTAATCTTTTATCACACACACTAGAATTCTGACTCTAATACCACTTCTGATTACCAGCTATGATTCTGACATCTGATTTTGATGTGTCAATTTTCCCCCTACACCACCAAGAAATTTTCCAACACCAGCCGGGAGTCCAACAGTCAGATGCAATTCTGACCTCATCTAATTGCAGGTGGCATTAGATGCCACAAGACTGCCTTCTACCCATGTCAGATCTGGCTGTGGACCTAGTCGTCCCCTTTTACCCATGTCAGATCTGGCTGTGGACCCAGTCGTCTCCTGTCCTTCTGACCAGCTGGCTATAGATTAGAAGTTTCATGGACCTTCTCCTTAGGTTTGATGTGTTTCCCAGAGTGCTCACAGAACTCAGAGCAACAGTTTACTTACTTGATTACCAGTTTATGACAAAAGGATGTTACTCAAGAACAGCCAGATGGAAGAGGTGCAAAGGGTGAGGTATAGGAGAGGGGCTCTGAGCTTCTCTGTCCTCTGGAGCATGAGAGTCTTCCCATATGTCTTTCCATTTACAAACCAGAAAGCTCTCTGAACCTTATCACGGCATAGGTATGACTGATTAAACTATTGACCATAGGTGACTAAACACAATTCTTAGCTCTTCTTCCCTCTCTGGAGTTCAGGGGGTTGGGACTGAAAGTTCCAAGCTTCTAAACACTTGGTTGGTTCTCCTATCAAGCAGCTCTCAACCTTAGGTATTTTCCAAAAGTCACTTTATTAAAAAAACAAAAGACACCTTTATTTTTTTTTAATCACAAAAAATTCCAAGGATTTCAAACGCTCTGTGGAGGAAAAAGTGTCAAGTGTTATTCGCTCTGTCGCTTAGTCGCTTTGCAATCCCATGACCTGTAGCCTGAGACGCTCCTCTGTCTATGAGGATAAAGTTCAAATATATATTTCTTATTATAAGTCACGATATTGCACATAAAACACGTGTGCATAGGTATACACCCAGGTGTTCTCAGATGCTCATCTTATCTCATCCTCAAGGTCACCCTGTGAGATCAGCATTTTGTTGACCTCCCTTAAATTAGCCAATCTGATCACATGGACCATAGCCTTGTCTAACTCAAGGAAACTAAGCCATGCCCTGTGGGGCCACCCAAGATGGGCAGGTCATGGTGGAGAGGTCTGACAGAATATGGTCCCCGGAGAAGGGAATGGCAAACCACTTCAGTATTCTTGCCTTGAGAACCCCATGAACAGTATGAAAAGGCAAAAAGATAGGACACTGAAAGAGGAACTCCCTGGGTCAGTAGGTGCCCAATATGCTACTGGTGATTAGTAGAGAAATAACTCCAGAAAGAATGAAGGGATGAAGCCAAAGCAAAAACAATACCCAGTTGTGGATGTGACTGGTGAAGGAAGCAAGATCTGATGCTATAAAGAGCAATATTGCATAGGAACCTGGAATGTCAGGTCCATGAATCAAGGCAAATTGGAAGTGGTCAAACAGGAGATGGCAAGAGTGAATGTCAACATTCTAGGAATTAGCGAACTAAAATGGACTGGAATGGGTGAATTTAACTCAGACGACCATTATATCTACTACTGTGGACAGGGATCCTTTAGAAGAAATGGAGTAGCCATCATGGTCAACAAAAGAGTTCGAAATGCAGTACTTGGATGCAATCTCAAAAACGACAGAATGATCTCTGTTCGTTTCCAAGGCAAACCATTCAATAGTACGGTAATCC
>NW_011494770.1:8211371-8211766 GCF_000754665.1 Bison bison bison
AAGCTGAAGTTGAACAGTTCTATGAAGACCTACAAGACCTTTTAGAACTAACACCCCAAAAAGATGTCCTTTTCATTATAGGGGACTGGAATGCAAAGTAAGAAGTCAAGACACACCTGGAGTAATAGGCAAATTTGGCCTTGGAATACGGAATGAAGCAGGGCTAAGGCTAATAGAGTTTTGACAAGAGAACGCACTGGTCATAGCAAATACCTTCTTCCAACAACACAAGAGAAGACTCTACACATGGATATCACCAGATGGTCAACACCAAAATTAGATTGATTATATTCTTTGCAGCCAAAGATGGAGAAGCTCTATACAGTCAACAAAAACAAGACCGGGAGCTGACTGTGGCTCAGATCTGAACTCCTTATTTCCAAATTCAGACTTAA
>NW_011494770.1:8211866-8223866 GCF_000754665.1 Bison bison bison
ACTGTGGCTCAGATCATGAACTCCTTATTTCCAAATTCAGACTTAAATTGAAGAGAGTAGGGAAAACCACTAGACCATTCAGGTATAACCTAAATCAAATCCCTTATGATTATACAGTGGAAGTGAGAAATAGATTTAAGGGCCTAGATCTGATAGATAGAGTGCCTGATGAACTATGGACATTGTACAGGAGACAGGGATCAAGACCATCCCCATGGAAAAGAAATGCAAAAAAGCATAATGGTGTCTGAGGAGGCCTTACAAATAGCTGTGAAAAGAAGAGAAGCAAAAAGCAAAGGAGAAAAGGAAAGATATAAGCATCTGAATGCAGAGTTCCAAAGAATGGCAAGGAGAGATAAGAAAGCCTTCCTCAGCAATCAATGCAAAGAAATAGAGGAAAACAACAGAATGGGAAAGACTAGAGATCTCTTCAAGAAAATTAGAGATACCAAGGGAACATTTCATGCAAAGATGGGCTCGATAAAGGACAGAAATGGTATGGACTTAATAGAAGCAGAAGATATTAAGAAGAGATGGCAAGAATACACAGAAGAACCGTACAAAAAAGATCTTCATGACCCAGATAATCACGATGGTGTGATCACTCACCTAGAGCCAGACATCCTGGAATGTGAAGTCAAGTGGGCCTTAGAAAGCATCACTACGAACAAAGCTAGTGGAGGTTATGGAATTCCAGTTGAGTGATTTCAAATCCTGAAAGATGATGCTGTGAAAGTGCTGCACTCAATATGCCAGCAAATTTGGAAAACTCAGCAATGGCCACAGGACTGGAAAAGGTCAGTTTTCATTCCAATCCCAAAGAAAGGCAATGCCAAAGAATGCTCAAACTACCACACAATTGCACTCATCTCACACGCTAGTAAAGTAATGCTCAAAATTCTCCAAGACAGGCTTCAGCAATACGTGAACCGTGAACTTCCAGATGTTCAAGCTGATTTTAGAAAAGGCAGAGGAAGCAGAGATCATGTTGCCAACATCTGCTGGATCATCGAAAAAGCAAGAGAGTTCCAGAAAAAACATCTATTTCTGCTTTATTGACTATGCCAAAGCCTTTGACTTTGTGGATCACAATAAACTGTGGAAAATTCTGCAAGAGATGGGAATACCAGACCACCTCACCTGCCTCTTGAGAATCCTGTATGCAGGTCAGGAAGCAACAGTTAGAACTGGACATGGAACAACAGACTGGTTCCAAATAGGAAAAGGAGCACGTCAAGGCTGTATATTGTCACCTTGCTTATTTAACTTCTCTGCAGAGAACATCATGAGAAACGCTGGGCTGGAAGAAGCACAAGCTGGAATCAAGATTGCTGGGAGAAATATCAATAACCTCAGATATGCAAATGACACCACCCTTATGGCAGAAAGTGAAGAGGAACTAAAAAGCCTCTTGATGAAAGTGAAAGAGGAGAGTGAAAAAGTTGGCTTAAAGCTCAATATTCAGAAAACGAAGATCATGGCATATGGTCCCATCACTTCATGGCAAATAGATGGGGAAACAGTGGAAACAGTGTCAGACTTTATTTTTCTGGGCTCCAAAATCACTGCAGATGGTGTAGGCAGCCAGGAAATTAAAAGACGCTTACTCCTTGGAAGGAAAGGAGTGACCAACCTAGAGAGCATATTAAAAGCAGAGACATTACTTTGCCAACAAAGGTCCATCTAGTCAAGGCTATGGTTTTTCCAGTGGTCATGTATGGATGTGAGAGTTGGACTGTGAAGAAAGCTGAGCGCCAAAGAATTGATGCTTTTGAACTGTGGTGTTGAAGAAGACCCTGCGAGTCCCTTGGACTGCAAAGAGGTCCAACCAGTCTATCCTAAAGGAGATCAGTCCTGGGTGTTCATTGGAAGGACTGATGCTAAAGCTGAAACTCCAATATTTTGGCCACCTGATGCAAAGAGTTGAGTCATTGGAAAAGATCCTGATGCTGGGAGGGATTAGAGGCAGGAGGAGAAGGGAACGACAGAAGATGAGATGGCTGGATGGCATCACCAACTCTATGGACATGAGTTTGAGTGAACTCCAGGAGTTTGTGATGGACAGGGAGGCCTGGTGTGGTGAGATTCATGGGGTCACAAAGAGTTGGACATGACTGAGCAACTGAACTGAATTGAACTGAACCTAAATTAGCTGGATCAGCTAGATCAACTAGATTAGCTGGATCAACTGAGAAGATCACTGACAAGGGAAATGAACTCTCCAAGGTCCCACAGCAAGCTAGTGGCAGTGCTGGGGCAAGAATTAATCTAATTCCTTAAACTGCCACGTTCATTGTTTCCTTTGTGTACCTGTAGACAGACAGGATAGGGAGGCTTCCCAGAGGAAAAGAATCAGACATAGCTTTCTTAACATGAGAGAAGCCAGTTTAGACCTAAGCCATTTTGTGATCTAAACCTGGCCACAATGCTTGTCTTTGCAGAATAGGTCTCCATAGAAAATGATTTTAAGGGAATAAGGAAATTAAAGATTTTTTTTTTAAAGAACCTCTGAGATCAAACCAGGAGATTGGGATTGACATACATGCACTGCTGTGTGTGCTGCTGTAAAGCACTGGAAGCTCAGTTCAGAGCACTGTGATGACCTAGGGGTCGGATGGGGATGGGGTGGAAGGAAGGTCCAAGAGGGAGGGGATATATGTATGCATATAGCTACTTCAATTTACTTCATTGTATAGTACAAACTAACACAACATTATAAAACGATTATATTCCAATTAAAAAAAATTAAAAAACGGATAGCTATATAGAGGCCAGAAATATGACTTGACTATATTGGAGACAGTATATCAGTTGTAAAGACTCCCAGTTCAATTCCGAAAGTAAAGATCAGTCTGAAGCACATTCTTGAGCTGCTTTATAGGATCCAAACACCTACTGAGGACTCACTCACTCAACCACCAGGCTGACTAGAATCTAAGAAGAGATGATGACCCTCCTGGTGCTAGTGGTAAAGAACCTACCTGCCAGTGCAGGAGACAAAAGAGACACGGGTTTGATCCCTAGTTTGGGATGATCCCCTGGAGAAGGAAATGGCAACCCACTCCAGTATTCTTGCCTGGAGAATTCCATGGACAGAGGAGCCTGGCGGGCTGCAGTCCAAGGGGTCGCAAAGAGTCGGACATGACTGAAGTGACTTAGCACTCCTAACTCCAGCCAACTAGAGCCTGGAGTCTGCCAACTTTGGCCCTAAGCCTATGCTGAATTCTTTGCTCAAGGCCCTTCATGAATACCAACGTACCCTTAGTGTAAAACTTCCCCCATTTCGAAATATCCTCAGTGTTCTTATTTGTTGCAAGTAAAAAAATCCTTCCTTCCTTCTGCCCTTTAGGTTGATTATATCTTCTGGCTCAACACACAACAAGAGGCAAACCCAGTTTTAAGGTAACATTAGGAATCAGAAGATTTAACTGAGGCATCCTAAGAGAGGCTATTGGTGTCACCAGTCCCAGTATAAGCTGATGGATGGAATTCTATTGCAAGAACAACAATCATCCACGTAAAGATTTCTCCCAAATGGTACGTGTCAGGTAGGCTGGAATTGCCAGCTTGATGTAGTAGTAAATGTGGGGAAGGGGAGGAGTTATCTAGCCCTCTGTCTATTAAATCTGTTTATTTTTTGTTGTTCTTGCAATAGAATTCCATCCATCAGCTTAAATAGGGCTATTTAATAGCCCTATTAAATCTCTGTCTTTTAGTAGGATTGTGTCCCTGGGCTCTGACCTTCATAAGTGTTTCTCAGCTGTTTTCTTTCCTCCTTTAGTTGAGACAGGCAGGTTAAAGGGGATTAGAGATGGGGTTTTACTGTCCCCCAGAAAGGTTCAGTTCAGTTCAGTTTAGTCGCTCAGTCGTGTCCGACTCTTTGAGACCCCATGGACTGTAACCTACCATGCTTCTCCGTCCATGGAATTTTCCAGCCAAGAGTACTGGGGTGGGTTGCCATTTCCTTTTCTAGAGGATCTTCCTGACCCAGAGATCGAACCCGGGCCTCCCTCATTGTAAGCAGACTCTTTACTGTCTGAGCCACCAGCGAAGTCCTTCCATTGAAGACAGGTTTGGTTAAAAGAACAGAATGCTCTGGATGTATTTCAAAGTAGGTACATTTTTCCTCCTCCTATAAGAAGCAGCACAGGATGTTTTACTTCCTCATTATTCCCTCAGAGAACCTGGTTGGGCTTCTGGAGTAAAAGTTATAAAAATGTGAGGACCCTCCTAATACTGAAACCTCCTCCAAACCCTCCCCGCCGACCCCGTGTTTATCTTGCAAGCCTGTCCAGTAATTTAGCAAACACAGCTGGAGTGATGGTACCAGGAATAGCTGCCTCAGTGGACTTCTACCCCAGGTAAGCCTGTCTCTCTAACTTTGGGGGTAATGATGTGTGCTGACTTCAGTTCTCTGGAGTATCTAAAAAAGTTGCTGCTTTTCAGTTGTTCAGCTGTGGGGTTTTTTTTTTTTTTTTTTGGTTGAGAAAATGAGAGAGAGGACTTTGAAGTTCTAGTTATATCAGACTGGAAACACAATGGGAGATTCTTATTTAAATTTTAATTTGAATAAGATCAAAGAAGTATATTTTTTAAATCTCTAGGTGACTCATTCCAATTTTAACTTTTCTTTCAGAGCTTCATTTATAAATTCTTATGGAATGATTACAATCTCCTTGTGAGAAAAAAAAAATGGATAAATGGGAACCTCTATTAAATAGAGTTGGGAGACCAGAAGGGGAAGTTCTTATGTTCCATGACAACAGCAGAGCCATACAGGAAGAAGACCACTCTCTCCTTTCCTGGCAAGGACTGTTTGTGGCAAGAACTCAGCCAAGGAAAAACTAGGGACTCTTTGTTAACTCTAGTCCTCTCAATTTCTTTTTTATCTCTATAAAAGCGTTCTCTTTCTCTTGCCCTGCTCACCATGGTGGTAGATCCCGAATTGCAATTCTCTGCAAACCTGTCTTTGCTGGAGAAATATCCCATAGTCTGTTTTGGGTCAACACTCTTGTGAAGTACTAAAGTACATGTGTTTCTGACCACCTGAGAAGGGAAAACCCAAAGGAGATCGGCAAGCAGAGGGAGCTGGTATTTGCTGCAGACTTAAGAGGACCTGGTCAACACAACCTCTTGGCTGCTTTGGCAGTCACAGAATAAAGTTACGATAGTCCTGAAGTTTAAAAAAATAATAATATATACTCTTCTTCAACCTGAACAAATAAAAACACCATCCAAAGTGAAATCTAAAACTAAAACAATCATAAGCACTAATCTGTAAACATTAAAAAAAAAGTTTTCCTTAATTTACAACTAAAATTTGCCTTCTAACTCCATATCAAAATTTCTAAGCTTTTTTTCTATTTTATATTATTTCCCCCCTCTTCTCTCTCCCTCTATCACCTTCTTATTCTCACTCTCATTCTTTATACTCATCCTCTATGACTTGTGTGGTTTGCAGTCTCTAGGATGGTCCACAGTAATCTGTGCCTCATATATGCCCTTGGGTAAGTAAGCCCCTCCCAACAAGTGTACTGACTGGGTGTTTTTTTTGTTTTTTTTTACATTTCTTTTTAATTAGAGGATAATTGCTTTGCAATATTGTGATGGTTTTTGCCATGTATCAACATGAATTGACCATAGGTATACATGTGTCCCCTCCCTCTTGAATCCCCTTCCCATCTCTTACCCCATCCTACCCCACTAGCTTGTCACAGAGCACCAGCTTTGGGTTCCCTGCATCGTACTTCTAATGAATATAATATAACAAAATTGATGCGCTGTCACTTTCTAGATGACATTACTAAAGACTGCGGCTTCTATCTTGGATGGTGGTTCTCTTGTTATCTGGGTTTGAGGGAAGCTGGATGCCAGCATGTGAGTTTCCTTTTAGTGCAACCAGGGGCCTTCACAGCAAGGAACATGTTGGGCCACAGCCAATGTGGACCTAAGGCCTGCCTGGAGCCATGTGAGCCTAGAACCTAGAACTGACTCTTTTCCCAGTCAAGCTTTGGTAATTGTGGGACGGAGGCACCCAGCCAAGCTGCCCTAGGTTTCCTGACCCACAGAAAATGTGAGATCATACAAGCTTGCTCTTAGAAGCCATTATTTTTGGGGGGTGATTTGTCATATAGACAATGAATATTCCTCTTTGTCCTGAGTCTTCACCATTCTGAGGAAACGAAAGTGAACAAAATATGAAATTCAAATATTCACAAGGTGATAGTAATAATAATTCACAATTGAAAAGCTGTTTATTCTTCAAATTATTTACATAAACTACTAGGTTTGAAGTTCTAAGATGTATGAACTCCAGAAATTCGTATGTTTAAGTTCTAACCCTCTGCACCTCAGCATGTGAGTTTATTTGGAAATATGATCATTTCAGATGTAATCAGTTAAGATGATGTCATACTGGAGTAGGACGGGCACTAAAGCCATTGACTGGTGGCCTTGTAAAAAAAGTAAAAGTCTGGGGGACTCAGACGTGCCCACAGAGAGAATATTGGGTGAAGACAAACAGGAAGGAGACAGCTAAATACAACAAAAGAGGCAGAACAAATCTGTCCCTCACAGCCCTCAGGAGGAGCCAGTTTGCTAATCCCGTCCTCCGAAACATCTATCCCCCAAAACCGCAAGACAATACATTTCTATTGTTTAAACCACCTAGTGTATGGCACTTTGTTAGGATAACCCCGGCAGATGGAAAGTACATGCATTTTTTTATTTGATCCTCACAGAGCCCTGTAAGAAGAGAAGGTCACTTGTTATGTAAGATCTGTTTACATCTTTGTCTGGCGGTGTAAAAATCACAAGGCTTTCTTGAAGCTAGCTTTTGTCACATATTTTTAAAGTACTAAGTTCTGGGAGCCACGTGATTCACTGTGTTCTCTCTCTCTATAAATAAGAGCGCTTACTCTGCTTTTCAGCAGTTGCTGGACTTCAGCATGATTATGTCTCAGTTGCTCAACCATGTGGCTGTTTTGTTTTTCTGTGTCTCCAGAGCCAGCTCCCTGGATACCTTTATTGCAGCTGTTTATGAGCATGCAGTCATATTGCCTAATGTCACCCTCGTGCCAGTGTCTCCTGAAGAGGCCTTGGCAGTAATGAACCGGAATTTGGATCTTCTGGAGGGAGCAGTGACGTCAGCATCGAAGCAGGTACCATTTCTCAAGTGTGCTTCTGGCTCCTATGTAGAGAAAGGGTGGCATCCTAGTAGATAGAACCACTGTCAGGGTCAATTACACCTTTGAATGACCTATGTCTCAGGGTAGCCAAGACCTTGTTTTGCAATCAAAGTCCTCCCTGCTCCTAGTTTTTAGGGCAAAGACATTATTACATACTTCCCTAACAGTGAGAGCAACATTTGGAAAACACAACTTGGTTATTATTAAGTGACAACAAATCTTAGAGGAACTTGCTATGAATTCAACTATTTTGTTGATTTTGTTGCTCTGTTTTTTTACAGGTGGAGGGTTGGAGGATAAATGGGTCAGGAATCAATAGCTGTTCTTAGAGTACTGGCATACTTTTGTGCTATTAAGAGTTTGTAGGTTAGTTTGTAACACCGAAACAAACTTAAGTTGCAAATTACTTACCAGTGTATATTATATACTTCATACTAATTACAAAAGTACATATGTTAGTGCTTAGTAAGTTCTTGAATTGAATGAAGGGTTAAGTTTGCATGTGTGGTTTGAATGAATGTGGTTGAAATAAATTATGCGTAGAGCAGGTAAAGATAAGGGATATATAAAGTCTGGTGAGAGTCATGAATGTATACATATAGCATGTATTTATCAACCTACATTCTTGTACATACAAAGATTTAAAAGGTTATTAAGAATTCTGAGGTTTTTTTCACCTTTAGTTCAACTGTTTCCTTAAAGGTCACACACACAGCAGCTTCCAGGGTGATTCTTCCACCAGAGTTGCCCAGGTGAGCTCAGGTTGTACCTCTAGGCCTGGCACCATTCAGATAACCATATCAGAGCTCCTTTCTGAGAAATGGGGATTGCATTTGTAGGGTATGAGGTGGGGAAGGCTGGAGCAGAAGAGTGAGTGATCAGTATCCTTACATACTCAGGCAAGATAACTGGCCAAAGGTCAGGGAGGGGCTTTATTCAGGGAAGAGATAGGTTTATAGTTAACAACTGCAGCAGGTGGCAAGCCTGTGAGTAGCCTGGAAAAATATTAACAGCTATGAAATGATGAAAAAGTGACATAGAAATGATAACTGTGGGATTAGGAAATGAAAGTGGTTGGGCAAAGAAAATAAATTATAAATATATTAAAAAACAGAAGAATAAGATGAAAAAAAAAAGCAAATTTTCTCAGCCACTCAGGTCCTCTTGCAGGCCTCCTCTTTTATTGTTTGCTTATTTGAATAATATATTGATTCTGCTTCATTTGTAACAGGGTGCACATATCATTGTGACCCCAGAAGATGGCATTTATGGTTTTAACTTCACCAGGGAATCTATCTACCCATACTTGGAGGATATCCCAGACCCTCAAGTGAACTGGATCCCTTGTAATAATCCTGACAGGTAAGGAAATGTATTATGGAGAATTTAACCATGAACATGAACTTAATCTGAGAAAACTTTGTAGATCATTGTATAAGCTTCACTATCATCTGTAAATTTCAGGATAGTTTTATAATTTTTCATCTCCTACAAATATGTGTATTAAGAAAGTGAATATGAAGTTAGTGCTATAAGATGACATCAGAATCTAATTCCAATGTGAATTTCCACTGAGGGAATGAATCTGGAGAGATGATAGTATAACCTACTTAAGGTCACAGGGTGTTTGGTTAGAGGAAGAACCATATCCAAACTCTACTCTTCTGACTCCTTACCAGTGAGCAGAAAATTGCTTTCCTGTGTAGGTCTGTACTTTTAAAACAGTGTGAGAAAATAGTGAAACAGAGTCACATGTCAGCTTAATATTAAAATTTTCCCTTTCTCATCAATAAGATAGTTGGATAACATGAATGTATATGAAATTCTTAAAGCTTAAGATGAGGACCTAGGAGGTGGATAGAGCAGAATTGTGTCAGTGGTTATTTTATTTTTTAAATTATATGGCTGTTCTGGAGCTTAGTTGCTACATGCAGGATCAAGTTCCCTAACCAGGGATTGAACCTGGGCCCCTTGCATTGGGAACCTGGAGTCTTAACCACTGGACCACCAGGGAAGTCCCATATAAGTGGTTTAAATCAAATCTAGAATAAGAAATATGAAGTCTGATAAAAGTACACTATTACTTATAATATAAAGGAAAACATATGAACTATACATTTAAGAGAATCATGTCAGTTGACTCACATTTCCAAATGCACTATTGCTAAAATTGTAGGAATTCCTTTTTTGGAAAAGCTCTCAAAACCACACAAACTAACAACTATGTCTGCATATAGGGACACCTTGATTTTTGACAAAGTTCAATATTACTTACCTTAATATTAACAAACTATTTTAATTGCATTGCATCGCATCATAATTATTTCTTATTTAACCATGTCCCATGCTCAAGGTTCAGTTCTAAATGACAAGCCTTCTGTTCTCACTTCCATTAGGAATTGCCTTTCTTTCTTTCTGAATGACTTTTCCCTAGAACCAAATTTCCTAGGGCCTTCTGAGAATTCCCACCAGGATGTTGCATTTGTTCCGTTTCAAGAAGTTTGGTAGTCTTTCTTTTTTCCCATCAACCAATGACATCTCTGTTCTTGCTTTTATTTAACACAGTTTTTGAATACCTATTATGTCCAAGCACAGTTATGGACAGTGGAGTGAACAAAAAGAATTAAAAATCTTTGTCCTTTGGAGCTTATATTCAAGTGTGGAAACAGCCAATTGAAATTAAAAAAAAAAAGATATTGTTTAGTTATCTATCACCTGTCAACCTATCTACAATATGGGGTAGAAATAAATATTATAGGAAAAAATAAAACAGGAAAGATGAATATGGTGGAAAGAATGAGGTTTAAATTTTTATGTCACCAGAGGGCTTCTTGGTGGTATCTAAGCAAAACTTAAAGGAAGTGAGGGAGGAAATCATATGGGTTTCTGAGAAAAGAACCTTCCAGGCCAAGGGAATTCTAAATACCAAGGTTCCATGGTCAGAGTGCATATCTAGCATATTAGAAACAGCAACAAAGTTAGTGTGGTTGAAATGATGTGAAGAAGTAGGAGAAAAGTAGGAGATGGAGGCAGAAAGGCAGACAGATTGGAGGGCCCTGATAGTATAAGGGTTCATGGGCCATGCTAATGACCTTGGTACTTAGGTGAGAAAGTAGCCATTGGTGAGTTTTGAGCAGAGAAGTGACATGCTCTGACTTCAGTTTTATAAGGATCATTCCTGTGTCCTCGTGGAGACAAGACTTCAGAAAGATCAGTAAAAATGCAGGAGATAGTTTAAAAGCTATGAAGGTAAGCTAGGCAAAGAAATGCTGCTGTTTGGATGAAGATGGTAGAAGTTTGAAGAGGGTTTTGAAGGGCACCATCCCTGCTTTACCCTGTATCTCCCACCCTGCGCGTGGACAGCTCTGCATAGAATGCCTCTTCCCCAGACGCCCACATATCTAGCATGGTGTTCCCTGTAGTGGTGCATGCCTCTGCATGCATCTTAAGTCACTTCAGTCGTGTTCAGCTCTGTGCGACCCTATGGACTATAGTCTGCCAACTCCTCTGTCCTTGAGGTTCTCCAGGCAAGAATACTGGAGTGGGTTACCATGCCCTCCTCCAGGGGATCTTCCCAACCCAGGGATCAAAGCCATGTCTTCTCCGGCTCCCACACTGCAGGCAGAATCTTTGCCACTGAGCCACCAGGGAAGCCTTTGTGTAGTTGTAGGACCCAACAAATATTTGCTGAATATTTCATGTGCACTTTTTAAAAGTTAGTAAAAGTTGTCTTCCATAACTGACAGTTTTTATTATATTTTCAGATTGAATGCTTTGTCTTAGGAAATACACTTTAATTCTTCCATTTTACCTTTTCTATTCCCAGTAGACCGAAGACAGAGCTCTGCATTTATTCGATTCAGTTCAGTCACTCAGTCGTGTCCGACTCTGCGATTCCATGAACCGCAGCACGCCAGGCCTCCCTGTCCATCACCAATGCTCGGAGTCCACCCAAACCCATGTCCATTGAGTCAGTGATGCCATCCAACCATCTCGCACTCTGTCGTCCCCTTTTCCTCCTCCCCTCAATCTTTCCCAGCATCAGGGTCTTTTCAAATCAGTCAGATCTTCTCATCAGGTGGCCAGAGTATTGGAGTTGCAGCTTCAACATCAGTCCTTCCAATGAACACCCAGGACTGATCTCCTTTAGGAGGGACTGGTTGGACCTCCTTGTAGTCCAAGGGACTCGCAAGAGTCTTCTCCATCACCACAGTTCAAAAGCATCAATTCTTCAGTGCTCAGCTTTCTTTATAGTCCAACTCTCACATTCATATGTGACCATTGGAAAAACCATAGCCTTAACTAGATGGACCTTTGTTGACAAAGTAATGTCTATGCTTTTTAATATGCCATCTAGGTTCGTCATAACTTTCCTTCAAAGGAGTAAGCGTCTTTTAATTTCATGGCTGCAATCACCATATGCAGTGATTTTGGAGCCCAGAAAAATAAAGTCAGCCACTGTTTCCACTGTTTCCCCATCTATTTGCCATGAAGTGATGGGACCAGATGCTATGATGTTAAATTTCTGAAAGTTGAGCTTTAAGCCAGCTTTTTCACTCTCCTCTTTCACTTTCATCAAGAGGCACTTTATGCCATAACGGTGGTGTCATCTGCATATCTGAGGTGATTGATATTTCTCCCGGCAATCTTGATTCCAGCTTGTGCTTCCTCTATCCCAGCGTTTCTCATGATGTACCCCTTCATAGAAGTTAAATAAGCAGGGTGACAAGATACAGCCTTGACGTACTCCTTTTCCTATTTGGAACCCGTCTGTTGTTCCATGTCTAGTTCTAACTGTTGCTTCCTGACCTGC
>NW_011494770.1:8224057-8239181 GCF_000754665.1 Bison bison bison
TGCTTTCTAAGGCCCACTTGACTTCACATTCCAGGATGTCTGGCTCTAGGTGAGTGATCACACCGTCGTCATTGTCTGGGTCATGAAGATCTTTTTTGTACAGTTCTTCTGTGCATTCCTGCGACCTCTTCTTAATATCTTCTGCTTCTGTTAGGTCCCTACTATTTCTGTCCTTTATTGAGCCCATCTTTGCATGAAATGTTCCCTTGGTATCTCTAATTTTCTTGAAGAGATCTCTAGTCTTTCCCATTCTGTTATTTTCCTCTATTTCTTTGCATTGATCGCTGAGGAAGGCTTTCTTATCTCTCCTTGCTATTCTTTGGAACTCTACATTCAAATGTGTATATAAAGGGCTTGGAAAATATTATGGATTAGGTGAGAAGCAGATTCAGGCTAACATAAGCAAAATGCATTTTTAAACTCCAAATCAAAACTTTTGGTCTAACAAAGAATTTTGGAGCCTTTCTGGGTATAACAAAGAGTCTGAACAATTAGTTTAGATAGAAATAGATTAGAATATATGCTACCCTTTCAAAATTAATATAGACAAGAGGACAATATGCAATCACAGCTGTTTTATAAATCCAGAACAGTAGGCTTCTATTTCATGTGCCTATTCTACCACTTAGAGTATTTGAAAAGATTTGAAATAAATATGTTTCAAATGGTTTAATGTCTCATATTTATATCTGTGCATTTCAGATATTAATTTAAGCAAGTGAAGGTAAATATTATTAAATGGTAATTTTATATAGATGCATTAAAATAATAATTTTTAAAAGATGTTTTCTATCCTTGTTGGTTTTTTCAAGGATATGTTTTGTGGGTCATTGCTACGGTTTTGATTATATTGCCAGCAGATGGCACCAAATTTTCATTCTTCCAACAGTTATCACAGTTTTGTCACATATTCTTTAGTACCTTCTATTAGCCATTTATTATTTTAGTGTTAATGCCAATAAGGAATAAATATGGCTATATGTTATATATTCTGAGGTCTTACTGTTCAAAATTGTGTTTTAATTGCTTTACTGGGACAACTACTGGTAACATGATAAGGAATAAAGAAATCAAGCATTAACAAATATTTCAGTATTTCTGTTTTTCCATAGAGGCTGTTACTGCTCTAGTCCAACCCTTATTGCTTCTAAACTGAACTATGATAACAGCTTCCTAGTGATTCCCCACATTTATACTCTGATATTCTAGTACATTCTATGTTCCGATGCCCTATTAATCTTGAAGAATATTCATATCATTTGACTTCTGTTCTCAAAACACTTGGAAAAGATTTCTTAACCTCTTATGCAGAGTTCTTCTCCTATGACCCAAAATGCATCTCTAAAATTCCCTTTTTTTCCCCTGAAGATGCTATTGCATCTTGAACAAGTTTCCTGAACAAGATTTCCCTTTTCTACTGCCAAGGCTTTTTTTTCTCCACTTAAAAAAAGTGAGGTAAAATACACATTACATAAAATTTACCATCTTAGCCATCCTTAAATGTAGTCAGTGGTATTAAGTACAAACACGTTGTTGTGCAGCCATCACGTCCTCCTTCTCCAGAACTCTTTTCATCAAGCAAAACTCAAACTCTATACCCATTAAACAGGCACGCCTCTTGTGCAGCACATACGCTAAAACTGGAACAAGACAGAGAAGATTAGCATTGCCCCCTGTCCATGGATGGCATGAAAATCCCTGAAGCATTCCATATTTTTGGAAATGAAAGGGGGGACTTTATAACCAATACCACAGAAATACGAGGGATCATAAGAACAATTATATGCAACAAATTGTACAACTTGGAAGAAACGGATGAAGTCCTAGAATTAGGTAGAAAGATAGGATTCTCGGTGCCTTCTTCCTATAATCATCTTACTTCCAAGACGTTGTTCTATCATTCAGAATACTTTTTAATGCCATTTTTCTTTCAGGCATGGGTTTAGCAAACAGGAGATATGGGTCTTTGTCCCAGAATATCTATAAGATGTGATATACATTATGAAGTGAAAGTCATTCAGTCGTGTCCGACTCTTTGCGGCACTATGGACTGTAGTCTGACAGGCTTCTCTGTCCATTGAATTCTCCTGGCAAGAACACTGGAGTGGGTAGCCATTCACTTCTTCAGGGGATCTTCCCAACCCAGCTCCCCTGCATTGCAGGTGCATTCTTTACCAGCTGTGTGACCAGGGAAGCCTAAGATGAGCATATACATAAATATATTAATTATAGATATGATAAATGCTATGAAAAAAATGCATAGCCCAGAATCTCATCATAGAATAGTTTTCTACAACCAAATTGCCACAAACATGTACTTCCTCTGAAGTTTCTGTGTTAATCTTTCCCTTCTATCTATGCTATTTAGAATTTATTTTTGTGTTTACATATATATTCAAGAAACTATCATTCTGAATTTTATTAAAAGCTAAGCTTTATGTTTTTTTTCCTCTTCCAATGAATATATAACAGATTTGGTCACACCCCAGTGCAACAAAGACTCAGCTGTCTGGCCAAGGATAACTCCATCTACATTGTGGCAAATATCGGGGACAAGAAGTCATGCAACGCCAGCGACCCTCAGTGTCCCCCTGACGGTCGTTACCAATACAATACTGATGTGGTGTTTGATTCTAAGGGAAAACTGGTGGCACGCTACCATAAGGTAGAATTTATTTGCAAATAATTCAATTACTGAATGCTTAACAAAATAAAGTGAACAAGAAGGGAAACAATCATTATTGCTGATAATAAGCTCATTTTAAAAACAGTATAAACAAAGCACAGAAAGTAATGATTATTTGTGATAAGATCCTAGAAAAAGGATATTTCCTGTACATTTAGGAACACAGGAGTGTGTCATTAGAAGTGTGTGGGAGTCAGTAGGAGTGACCTGACTTGAAATAAAATGTTGCCTTTTGGACTTATCCTTTTTTTTTTTTTAATGATGGATGGTCATTTTCCTTTAAAAAAAAAAAAAACATTTATTCATTCATTTTTGACTGCACTGGGTCTTTGTTGCTGCATGTGGGTTTTTTTCTAGTTATGGTGAGTGGAGGTTACTCCTTGTTGCAGTGTGCAGGCTTCTCACTGCAGTGGCTTCTGTTGCAGAGCACGGGCTTTAGAGCACTGGCTCCGTGGCTGTGGTGCATAGACTTGATTGCCCTGTGGCATGTGGAATCTTCCTGGACCAGGGACTGAACCAACAGAGAAGCCCTACATTTTGTACTTTTCATGACATGACCTGGCAAAGGGTAAAGCTAGAATGAAAAACTTACCAGTCTTGTTTTCAAAGAGAAAAGGAGCAAAGTTCTTTATCTGCAGAAAATTGTTAAGTGCACTTGGCAAATAGAAGCTATCTATCATTTCTCTTTTATGTCTTATATAATAATATTCAAGAAGGTGTTAATAGATAAGGATTTCCTTATACATATCTATCAAATGTGGAACCTGAGCCAAAGTTTCCTATCAGCATAGTCATCTCTAATTCTCTAACGTTCTTTCCCTGTGGAGACAGTGGTCATAGATGAGGTTGGCACAGTTTAATAAATGTGAGCTTGAACTTTTTTAGATGCCATGACATCTGGGCCAACTTCTTTAAAGAGATTTCCCCCCATCATCTTCTGTTTATCGCAGCAAAATCTTTTCTTGAATGAAGATCAATTCAATGCACCCAAGGAACCTGAGGTCGTGACTTTCAACACCACCTTTGGAAAGTTTGGCATTTTCACGTGCTTTGATATTCTCTTCCACGATCCTGCTGTGACTCTGGTGAGAGATTCCCGTGTGGACACCATACTCTTCCCAACAGCTTGGATGAATGTTTTGCCACATTTGTCAGCTATTGAATTCCACTCAGCCTGGGCTATGGGCATGAGAGTCAACTTCCTAGCATCCAATCTACATTACCCCTTGAAGAAAATGACAGGTAATGTGTAGTCTTTAAGATTTTGATGTAATCAAAAAGGAAAAAAATATGTTTTCTAGCTAACATGTACTCCTTAACAAAATTCCTCCAACTGTTAATGTTTGCATATATAGCTGGTGACATGCTGTACAATCAATCTCAACCCAAATTGTTTCATAAACTGGTTTAGTTTTATTTAACTTGAATATACACTCTTTTTCTTTTTTTCAAAATTCACCACTTCTTACATGAAATTTTCTTCTTGGACTCTTTGTGTCATACTTTACTGGATTTCACCTCATCTGTCTGACTTTATCAGTATATTTTACTGAAATTAATGAAAGATACAGCTTAGAAGAAGTAAAATGTTCATATGAGTTTAGAATACAACACCCATGCAACTCCTTTTTGTTTTACTGTTTTAAATGTCATTTCCAGGGAGTGGAATCTATGCACCTGATTCTCCACGAGCATTTCATTATGATATGAAGACAGAGGAAGGAAAACTCCTCCTCGCACAATTGGACTCCCACCCACACCCCACACCGGTGGTGAATTGGACTTCCTATGCCAGTGGTGTAGAAGCCCACTCAGTGGGAAACCAGGAATTTACAGGCATCATCTTTTTTGATGAATTCACCTTCTTGGAGCTCAAAGAAATTGGAGGAAATTACACAGTTTGTCAGAGAGATCTCTGCTGTCATCTAAGTTACAAGATGTCTGAGAAAAGATCAGATGAAGTTTATGCCCTGGGGGCATTTGATGGACTACATACTGTTGAAGGGAGCTATTATTTACAGGTAATGATTGCTTTGGTGGCAGAGGAATTACTGGATAAAACACAGGACACCCAGTTAAATGTGAATTTCAAAAACAATGGATTACTTTTATTATGAGTATGTCCTGCTTTGGTATTTATGTGTATACTAAAAAAAATGGCTGTTTACTTGAAATTTCCTTTTAGTTGGGTATCCTAAATTTTTATTTGCTAAAACTTTTGATCTTAAATGTCAGTCCAATGCTTGCTCATTTTGGCAAACATTTCTTGAATGCCAAACACATACCAGATATATATTCAGCACTAATGAGATGAAGATGAGTAAGTATGGACCCTCCTCTTGAGGAATTTAGTAGCTGAGAAAGACAGATGGCCATAGTTTCAGTATAGGTTGGCATGTGATTGAACAAAGAAGTCACATTTTGCTGTAATAATACTAAAGAGCTACATTTAGTCTAATTTGGAGATCCAGGAAAGTTTCTGAAGACATGATGCTTGAGTTTGTGCTATTTTATCCAGGTGAAAAAAAGTGGGAGGGAATTCAAGATAAGGTGAAGAGCCTGAGCAAGGGGGTGGATGTGTCAAAAAGCAGGGTGTACAGAAATGAGCAAACAGTTGAGTCACTAAAGTGTTAGCATAAGAAGCAAGGATGGATGGAAGATGAGCATAGAGCCAGGATCACACCCTGCAGGACCTTACCTGTCATTCCTAAGATGTGGACTTTGTTCTATCAGTGATGGTTTCTGCCAGAAGGTGTTCAGCAAGGGAATGATGCTGTCACAACTGTTTATGAGTACATCGTTTTGGTTGCACTGTGGATCATGAAACGTAGGGCAAAATGACTAGTGGTATTATTAAAATAGTCCTACTAGGGCTTCAACCAAGATTATGTTCATATGAATAAAATCAGGATATGGAGTCAAGAAATATTTAGAAAACCAATCTTAGTAGCTGATTTGAGATGGAACAGGAAAACAGAATGAAGGGTCTAGAATGTACCAGCTTTTTGGCAAGATGGATAAATGGGATGCTTTGATGGATCAGGATTCGAGAGGAGGAGCAGATTGGATGGTAGTGGGAGAGATGGTAAATTCAGCTTTGGATGTGTGGGCTTTTCATTACTTTGGGGACATTCAGTTGTATCCAATAGGCTATTGAATGTAATATGACACTTAAGGGAGATATTAGATTTAGAAATACAGTTTTGAGAATCAGCAGGAAAAAAGTTGTAATAAACCCACAAGAAAGAGTGAATTGCAAAAATCGACTAATGGTAAAGAATAGTGAGCTAAAGGTGAAATCTTTTGAAGCTCCTGTGTTTGGGCAGGAAATAAACAGAAGAATAGGAACCTGCAATTATGACTGAGAAATAAAGGAACATTTAAAGAGAACTCTTATCAAAGGTAAAGTAAGTAGAGACTCTCAGAAGGAGGAAACTGAAGTGTATTTGTGCAATAGGTTTACCATTATTGCATGAATAATATATAATTTTGTTGGAATCTCCTGGGCTCAGAATGATAGAGTGAAAGACAGATTACAGTGGGTTGAAAAGTGAGAAGTAAGTGAGGATATTGAAAGGATGAGTGAATCAATCAATGCACTTCAAAAAGTGTATCTGATTCAGGAAGAAAGGAAACAAGATAGGAGCTAGCCAGAGAACTCATGATAATGCTGTTTCTGTTTTTCCAATAGATGAAAGAAACTTGATTATCTTTATAGGCCTAAGAGAAAGAGCAACAAAAAAGGAAAGGATGAAAATGTGGGAGGAATCAATATTCCTTCTCAGAGCTCTGAGGTGCTAGAAGAAAGGGGGAAAAAATGCTATCAAGAACACAGGTAGAAAAAGTCCAATGATTGGAAACTAGTTTAAAAAATTATGTTGTAGAAAAGCATCTATTGCCACATGAATATTATATATTACATGGCATATTGACATATATTGCATTATATTTGTGGTACATATGTGTGGTATTTTATTGCCATACTGCTTTTTAAAATAAAAAAATTGGGATATATTATTTTTTATTATTTATGATCTATTTTAGGTTTAAAGAAATGATTATAAAACAAGACAGCATTCTTTCGACTCTTCCTCTCTTTTCCCTCCTTCCCTCTCAGTCTTATCTGCCTCTCTGCCTGCCCCAGAGTCTTGACTCCACTTGAGGAGATCAGCCATAGGTCTCTTCTTAGTGTTGGGAGGTTGCTTAGTGCTCCAAGTAAAACCAAGAAGCTCTCTGTTATTATTGCTGAACAGTGATCCTTCAGCTAAGCCACTGGTGCCAGACAGGCTTTTAAATTTAAAATTCTAAATTTAGAAAATTTCTTCACGTGTATGATGACCTTTTTTTTTCTTTCTTTTTAACTGAAACTGTTTGAAAACTCTGAGCATGTGGTTGATACTTGCCAACTTTAAGCTTCATGGGGGGACAGTCTAGCTGGGCTTTTTACTAGAAGAATCCCTGAAGCAAGTGTCTTTAGAGACTTCCTTTGGGGATGATTCAGTTTCCCATATTTCAAAATTCTTCTAATTCCTTTACTGGATAAGTTTGCTTAATTTAGCAAATAAAAATACAGGGTGCCCCAGGAAATTCAAAATTCAGATAAACACAGATTAAAAAAAAAATGCCCAGGTAACAGTTGGGACATATTTATACTAAAAACTGGTTTTGGTATTTTTAGTTTACCTAAACTTCAGATTTAACTGGGACTCCTGTCCTGTAATTTATTAGGAAACCCTATTCCTGAAGGAAAAAATGCCTTTTTAACAGAATGTAGAGAGTCAGCAGCTGACTCATTGTAAAAGTCCCTGAAGCTGGGAAAGATTGAGGGCAAAAGGAGAAGAAGGTGTCAGAGGATGAGATGGCTAGATGGCATCATCAGTGCAATGGACCTGAACTTGGGCAAACTTCAGAAGATGGGGAGGGACAGAGAGATCTGGCATGGTGCAGCCCATGGGGTCACAAAGAGTTGGAAATGACTGGGTGACTGAACAACAAGAGAATCAAGTTGGGGAAATGCAGGGTAGAAGGGCATGGTATCACTATTCAGCATGACTCATTCAAAAAATCCCCTTACTAAGTCTTTCAGAGTCTCCATCTAAACATTGTCTGCTTTACCCTCTCTGGTAATAAAGGTTCCATCTTTTATGGAACTGGGGAAGGGTCGTTGCTCATCCATGTCTGGAGACTCAGCATTGAGGCACCCTTAACAACTTCCTACCAGTTTTCCTTTCATTAAACACCCCAACATACTCTCAGTTACTGAGATACCTAGTACTCCCGGGGATGGAATCTTTTGAGTATTCTGCAGTGTGAAAGCAAAAATGAAAGTCACTCAGTCATGTCCAGCTCTTTGTAACCTCATAGGTTGTACCACCAGGCTCCATGGAATTATCCAGGCAAGAATACTGGAGTGGGTAACTATTCCCTTCTCCAAGACATCTTCCTGACCCAGGGATCCAACTGCACCGCAGGCAGACTCTTTACCATCTGAGCCACGAGGAAGCCTATTCTGCAATGTAGACAGGTTGATTCTAGGCTTTCCCCACGCTAATTCAGGAGACTCCATTTTGATACCTGGATTGGGAAGATCCCCTGGAGAAGGGTATGGCAACCCACTCCAGTATTCTTGCCTGGGAAATCCCATTCACAGAAGAGACTGGCAGGCTACAGTCCATGGGGTTGCAGAAGAGTTGGACACAACTTAGCAACAAACCTTCCAAATATTCCTTTGTATATATGTACCACATATTTTTATCCAGTAGTCTATTTATAGGTATGTGAGTTGCTTCCTCAGTTACCATTTTTGTGTCAACACCCAAACTTCTAAACTTTTGCTATAGTCTGTCTTCCTCCTGTTCTCCTAATCTTGTGGGTCCAGATCTTCCACAATAATAATGTTTGTTTTAGTAGGATTGCAAGGGAAAAAAATAGAAGCATGTATTCATGTACCTTTACGTGAAAGTTATTTGTATCTCATCTTGACACACTTGCTAGAAAACACTTGCTCTCCAACTTCAAATATGGAAGGAGGAAGACCAGTTAAGGGACATTGCTTTAGTCAGGCCATAAACGAAGGTAGCTTGGAGTAAAATTTTGAAGATGCAGTATAGATGGAGATAAGTGAAGAAGGTTCTTCCTTTTGGGGGTTTTGCATCCACATGGTGAGATGATTCATACACTTAGATTTACACACAGATAGCTTTGTAATACAGTGTAGTATAGTATAACTAAGTCAGATAACAAAAGCACTTTCAGCCCTTGCTCAGGTGTAGGGTATGTGACTGCCAGTTCATGAATTGTCTCTAGATTAACTCTAGGGTTCTCTACAACTTTAAAGTTCCTTATTTATTAGAAATAGGTGATAAGATAGAAATTAAACTAGTGTTTAAACTTGTTAAAAATAATTGAACACTCTTGATTTCTAAAAGCATGGCTAACTTGAAAACAGTAAGGTATAATTGTTCATGGCTATAGACCAAGGACCTATGATTTCTTTATGTGGTTTAATCTTTTTACAGTGAATTGCAGAAATAGATGTAAGAGATGAAAGTTTGATCCCTGGGTTAGGAAGATCCCCTGGAGGAGGGCACAGCAATCCACTCCAGTATTCTTGCCTGGAAAATCCCATGGACAGAGGACCCTGGTGGGCTTATGGTCCACAGGGTCACAAAGAGTCAGACACAACTGAAGTGACTTGCCATGTACACAGAAAGCATTAGGGCTTGAAGTCCTTTTTTCTTTTTTGCTAATTGCAGTAATATTCAGCAACGAAGCAGATTAGTCTAATGAGGAAACAATATAACAAAAGGACACAGACATTTTTTTCTTGATCAAGAGAGTGTTTCAATTGGCTTTCCTAAGACTTAACTGTTTTTAAACTTACTGTTCTCTTATTCTGTTCCTAGATTTGTACTCTGCTGAAGTGTAAAACAACAGACTTACACACTTGTGGTGACTCAGTTGAGACTGCTTCCACCAGGTTTGAAATGTTCGCCCTCAGTGGCACGTTCGGAACCCAGTATGTCTTCCCTGAGGTGTTGCTGAGTGAAATTCAGCTTGCACCTGGAGAATTTCAGGTACAAACCTTAGCTTAATATTGATAAATCATTTTATGTAAGAAGTAGCATCTTTTGAATAGAAAACCTGCCCAAGTGCTTCCAAATATCATGAAAATCTTAATTTAGAGAGAGTAAAATTGGACTTAGGGCTCATCAAGGACATGGAGCATGTGGAATCTCTTGTCTAAAAGTCCTTTAGAGCAGCAGTCCCCAAACTTTTTGGTACCAGGGACTGGTTTCATGGAAGGCAACTTTTCCATGGACCATTGGGGTAGTAGGGGGGATGGTTTTGGGATGCTACTGAACAACAACAAAAAAGCACATGACACTGTGCACTTTATTTCTATTATTATTATATCATTTCCACCTCAGATCATCAGCCATTAGATCCTGGAGGTTGGGGACCCCTATTTTAGAGAATAACTAGTGTAAAGAAATATATTTTACTGTGGGGACTTCAGGGAGTGGGCTGGACTGTTTAAGGTCTATCAAGTAGAAAGAAGACTAGAGAAGAGTTGCAGGACCAGTCCTACCAGAGGAAGCCTCCTTGTTTAGGGGAGGGATGGCCTAGAACAGTTGAAAAGAATTCTTTTCATGGTGTGTTCGAAGGCCCTGGGTGACCATCCAGAAAAGGAAAGAAAGAAAAGCTGAAGAATTGGATAGTGGCTGAACTGGCAAGAAGCAACCCTTTTAAAAAGAATACTCCAGAAGTAATTTCTTCTTGCACAAGTGTTCTGTTCAGCCACATTCTCCCACTGACTGTACCTGCAGGTGCCACTCTTCCTCCCCTTTCTTGGTCCAAACAGTTACTGTGGGGAGTTGAGGACAGTGGGCAGATAGGGAGGCTGTGATGAGTATGAGGGATGACAGAAGCTCAGCTCAAAGCCCCTTAGTCAAGCTCTCCTGAGCCTTTGGAGGAGTCTTTCTTGCTTGAGCGAACAAGAGTTCTCTCATACATTCTCAAATCCATTGTTTTGTGTTTATTAACTCATGGGATGCCTTCTCAGATGAGTAAATTGTAAGATGTAGAATACAGACATTTCAGTAAGTACCAATTCTATAGCTCCAATTTTTCTCTGTACCTTTCCAAGTATTTCAGATGCAGTAGAATATGGCCATTATTTTCATTGTTTCTTCATCCAGTTGTACTGAATTTTAAGAGTGTGTTGTGAGGTTGTACAACTGAAAGTTATTCTCAGTCAGCTTCCCTGTGTTTTAATTAGGTATCGAGTGATGGACGCTTGTTCAGCCTGAAGCCAACATCTGGACCTGTTTTGACAGTGACTCTCTTCGGAAGGTTATATGAGAAGGATAGTGCACCAAATACTTTATCAGACCTCACGACACAAGCGCTAAGGGTAATGTTCATAGTTATAATACTTATTGTGTACTCATTATATTGGTAGAATATTTAAACTTTCTATTTTTATTTTGGATAATTTTAAAAATAACAAAAATGAAAAGAAGAATGTGTCTGGGATTTTGCTAATAGTGCTCATGATCATTCATATCAATGAATTGCTAATACATTTTTTTCTCTTGTTTAGAAACACACACACACACACACACCAGACAATATAAAGTAGATAAAGTGATAAAATTTTGAAAAAGAACAACAGTTATACCCATCTGTTAGGTTTTTTTTTTTTTTTTTTTTTAGTGAGTATTAAATAAGTTACTACAGTTAAAGTGCTTAGACAACTTCCCAGCTCATGGTAAGTATTGTATATATGTTAACTTTTACAATGTTATGGGACTGTCACAGGAAAACCAATTGTGATGTATTTATTGCTAAACTCCTATCATCCCTGATTGGTTAAAGTGCATATGTTTTCTAATAGTTCAGCCACTCTGTATATTTTGATTAGAAAGTCAAGAAACTCAAAAGCCAATTGGGTGTGGCTTGAATAGCTAGCACTAATGTATCCCAGAGAGCAGCTGAGCTTACATCTAGAAACCTACTCGAGAGCCTGAAGATTTTTTATATGCTTTTCAGTGGTGATTGACTGCCTATTTAGAGCTTTGCCTGTCTTGTCAACCTGTAAGCAAATTAATAGGGTGACTATAAAGTAGATGTTTATCAAATCTGGCTTCATAATGGCCTGTGAGCTAAGAAAGGTTTTCAGGTTTATGAAGATTTGAAAAAGAAAATTAAAAGAAGACTAATATTTTGTGACACATGAAAATCATTTGAAATTCAGATTTCTGTCTCCATACCTAAAGTGTTATTGAAGAAAGCCATGTTCATTAGTTCAGTACTGTTGATGGTGTTTTTCATGATGCAGTGTGGAACTGAGTATTTGTGATGGAGACTGTATAGACTACACGGCCAAAGAAGCTGAAAATATTTACTACCTTTACAGAGAAACATTGCCATCTCCTGCTCTAAAGTATTAAAGAACAATGCATCTTAGTATTGAAAACCAATAAGGGCAAATTATCCTTGAGTCTTTCTTATTCTTCCACCCAAAGAGAAATAAAATATTTTCATTTGCTTTCTGTTACATTAACATCACAAAAAGATTACCTTGATTAACTTATGACCAAATATGTCTAATAGGCTAATATCCCAAACAAGTGAATATAATTTTATAAACATGATTAATATTCAATCATTCTAAGATACCACATCATAGTCTTTTGTTGCATTTGGTATTTACTGACATTTCTGAAAGAAATAACATTTTTTATTTTATTTTTTAATTAAACAATTTTAATGAAAGTATAATTCCTTTACAATGTTGCGTTAGTTTTTAGTTTCTAGTTATTAAATTTTCCTGGAGATCATTTAAGAATTGCTCGTATTAATATACTGTCTGATATTTTTTCCTGTGACAAATTTGCTACATTGTCTTTAAATGATTTTTTTTTTTTAGTTAAACATTGCAGCAGTGAATTTACTCTAAAAAAATGCCATTTACTACATTCATACCCAGCTCTGGTTATTTTCACTCTGGATTTCTTTAATGAATATAGATTTTTTAATGATAGTTTTGATGTGCTTTTTAACTGTAATTTTTATTTCTTCTGCTGAAAGTATTTGTGATGCTCACTTGATACCAACAGCTCAATCCAAAGACAGACGCGTGGAAAAGTAAATAAGGTCTAACGTGAAACAGTGCTGAATGGGAAGGCGGAAAGAAAAAAGCAGCAGAGGAAAACCATGAGGATTCTTCATAATTTAATAAAAATATGGCACTTTCCTTAAAAACTAAAAATGAAGCCTCTTATAATGGATGATAATGCAAAAGACGCGTGTTCATTCCTACATTTGCATGCACACACACAGATATACCCAATGACCATACACAGAGGCCCTAGCACTTATGAAGGGGCACCTAGCTGGACACAGGTACAGATTAAAATGTGAGTCGGTGTTGTTTGTGCTTCTAGAAAAGTGCTTATGGGAGAAAGGTTTGTTTGGGTATGGTGATCTCAAACAGGAAACACTATGTGTCTCTTCAAAAGCCAACAATCAAAAATGCTATCCTACAGGAAAATAAGCCTACTTGCACTTGGAGGTCTGAGTTCTTCTGCTCCACAGTCTCATGTTCCTTCAGCCTCCAGGCATGGCAGGAGCACTTGGCTGCTGTACTTCTCTTTCTAGTCATAGTTCAGAACTTGGTAAATTTCAATGGCCAGGGTTAAAGACTTTGTGAGCTTTCCTAACTATGGACTGTGGTTTTGGCTTAATCTTAGAAAACTTAGATTTCCTACAGTCAAATATTTCCTGGGCATGGATGCTGGAGAAAGCAAGGGCTCCTTGATCTGGTTCATACCCCGTGGGGACATGAATGGTGTTAGGGTCAATGGGACTCCATGTCTGGTGGTGTACTGACAACAGTTGACCTGGACTGATGGGATTCTTCATGCAGGTTTGAGATAGGATGCTGGGTGAATAGAACCCAGATGCCAGGACCAAGATCTGGGCCAGTTAAGCAGCTAGCTATAGCTCTGGAATGTGAAGACTATGATCATGAAGACACATTCTAACTGCCATAGAACACTGACTGGAGGAACCAATGGACTGTCACTCTCTTCATCCAACTCTTTCTCTGTTTCTTTATTCCTTACTAAATGCATCTTTGTGATGATGGGACAGCTGCTTCAATGGCTTATTTAATAGAGACTTAATGAAGCCAGTGGAGTTGGGAGAGAGTGATTAGTGTGGGCTTAAGGTAGGGACATTTTCTCCATCTCAATTCATATTTTTTCATAAAAAAATCCCCCAAACTGTCAAAATGTTGCCATAGTATTTTCTTTCTTCCTTTGCTAAAAGTATTCACTTTCAAGTTGGCAAAGAAGAACTGAAGGGGAAAAGTTCCTTAGATCTAGGAATATATCTGTATAAAAATTAAAAGAAATAAAAACATAAATAAAACAGAATTTCTAGATTCCAAGAGTAGTCAGTCCTTGGAGAGGATTCAAAATGCATGTGGTCTGCTCACTGTGATAAGGATATTCCCATGTTGTCTTGATCTCTGATCTCCCAAAAAATTCAAAGTTGCAAAAAGGGAAAAAATAAACAAATGCAAAATAAAAATGCCCCAGCAGGAATGCATGGCCCCTCACCCTTATTTTCTGGAGCCAGGGAATATCCCACCCCTCACACTCTCAAAGGGTAGTTACTATATTCCAGCCCATAACAGCTCTTTAGCATCCATTGCATTAGGACATCTATGTGTAGTAGAACCAACAAGAGCTGTGTTTATTTTTAAAATATTTCAACTGTATTTTATTATTGCTGAGGACTGAACAATAATGACAATAATAATGAAGATTTTCAAGCATGAACTGTTAAAAGATAAACTGAGGCATGTTAAACATTCTAAGAGTTAATTTGAGCAAAAATTAGTTTGAATAGGGCAGCACCAAACCAAAAATGGTTAGGAGAGGTCCTCTGACGGGAGTTAGGGACAAGACTTTTACAGGAAAGACGGAGATCCAAAGCAAGAAACTATTTAATTGGCAATAACTTAAGTAATTGGCTTATTTGGGAAAGTCTAGCGGGCTGTTTGTAATTGGCTGAGGCGGCCGAGAGGACCAACCCCACATCCAAGGAGTGGCAGCTGCGTGGGCACAGGAGGCCTGAGTGGAGATGCTCCACATCCAAGGTAAGGAACAGCAGCTGCACTTGACTGGAGAAGCCGTGAAGAGATACCCCATGTCCAAGGTAAGAGAAACTCAAGTAAGATGGTAGGTGTTGCTAGAGGGCATCAGAGGGCAAGCACACTGAAACCATAATCACAGAAAACTAGCCAATCTGATCACATGGACCACAGACTTGTCTAACAATGAAACTAAGCCATGTCATGTGGGGCCACCCAAGACGGGCGGGTCATGGTGGAGAGGTCTGACAGAATGTGGTCCACTGGAGAAG
>NW_011494770.1:8239281-8239564 GCF_000754665.1 Bison bison bison
AAATTTGGGAAACTCAGCAGTGGCCACAGGACTGGAAAAGGTCAGTTTTCATTCCAATCCCAAAGAAAGTCAATGCCGAAGAATGCTCAAACTACCGTACATTTGCACTCATCTCACACGCTTGTAAAGTAATGCTCAAAATTCTCCAAGACAGGCTTCAGCAGTACATGAACCGTGAACTTCCAGATGTTCCAGCTGGTTTTAGAAAAGGCAGAGGAACCAGAGATGAAATTGCCAACATCCACTGGATCATCGAAAAAGCAAGAGATTCCAGAAAAACATC
>NW_011494770.1:8241086-8242996 GCF_000754665.1 Bison bison bison
GAACAGTATGAAAAGGCAAAATGATAGGATACTGAAAGGGGAACTCCCTGGGTCTGTAGGTGCCCAATATGCTACAGGAGATCAGTGGAGAAATAATTCCAGAAAGAATGAAGGGATGGAGCTAAAGCAAAAAACAATACCCAGTTGTGGATGTGACTGGCAATAGAAGCAAGGTCCGATGCTGTAAAGAGCAATATTGCATAGGAACCTGGAATGTCAGGTCCATGAATCAAGGCAAATTGGAAGTGGTCAAACAGGAGATGGCAAGAGTGAACATCAACATTCTAGGGCTCAGCAAACTCAAATGGACTGGAATGGCTGAATTTAATTCAGATGACCATTATCTCTACTACTGTGGGCAGGAACCCCTTAGAAGAAATGGAGTAGCCAGCATGGTCAACAAAAGAGTCCGAAATGCAGTAACTGGATGCAAGCTCAAAAACAACAGAATGATCTCTGTTCATTTCTAAGGCAAACCATTCAATATCACAGTAATCCAAGCCTATGTCCCAATCAGTAATGCTGAAGAAGTTGAAGTTGAATGGTTCTATGAAGATCTACACAACTTTTAGAACTAACACCCCAAAATGATGTCCTTTTCACTATAGGGGACTGGAATGAAAAGTAGGAAGTCAAGACACACCTGGAGTAACAGGCAAATTTGGCCTTGGAGTACAGAATAAAGC
This sequence comes from Bison bison bison, assembly GCF_000754665.1. NCBI lineage: Eukaryota > Metazoa > Chordata > Mammalia > Artiodactyla > Bovidae > Bison > Bison bison. Next base: position 8,241,773 of record NW_011494770.1, read on the forward strand.
AGGGCAAAGACTAATAGAGTTTTGCCAAGAGAACACACTGGTCATGGCAAACACCCTCTTCCAACAATACAAGAGAAGACTCTACACATGGACATCACCAGATGGTCAACACTGAAATCAGATTGATTATATTCTTTGCAGCCAAAGATGGAGAAGCTCTATACAGTCAGCAAAAACAAGACCAGGAGCTGACTGTGGCTCAGACCATGAACTTCTTATTGCCAAATTCAGACTTAAATTGAAGAGAGTAGGGATAACCACTAGACCATTCAGGTATAACCTAAATCAAATCCCTTATGATTATACAGTGGAAGTGAGAAATAGATTTAAGGGCCTAGATCTGATAGATAGAGTGCCTGATGAACTATGGACAGAGGTTCGTGACATTTTACAGCAGACAGGGATCAAGACCATCCCCATGGAAAAGAAATGCAAAAAAGCAAAATGGCTGTCTGGGGAGGCCTTACAAATAGCCGTGAAGAGAAGAGAAGCAAAAAGCAAAGGAGAAAAGGAAAGATATAAGCATCTGAATGCAGAGTTCCAAAGAATAGCAAGGAAATGTAAGAAAGCCATCCTCAGCAATCAGTGCTAAGAAATAGAGGAAAACAACAGAATGGGAAAGACTAGAGATCTCTTCAAGAAAATTAGAGATACCAAGGGAACATTTCATGCAAAGATGGGCTCGACAAAGGACAGAAATGGTATGGACCTAACAGAAGCAGAAGATATTAAGAAGAGATGGCAAGAATACACAGAAGAACTGTACAAAAAAGAGCTTGACGACCCAGATAATGACGATGGTGTGATCACTGACCTAGAGCCAGACATCCTGGAATGTGAAGTCAAGTGGGCCTTAGAAAGCATCATTGTGAACAAAGCTAGTGGAGGTGATGGAATTCCAGTTGAGTGATTTTAAATCCTGAAAGATGATGCTCTGAAAGTGCTGCACTCAATATGTCAGCAAATTTGGGAAACTCAGCAGTGGCCACAGGACTGGAAAAGGTCAGTTTTCATTCCAATCCCAAAGAAAGTCAATGCCGAAGAATGCTCAAACTACCGTACATTTGCACTCATCTCACACGCTTGTAAAGTAATGCTCAAAATTCTCCAAGACAGGCTTCAGCAGTACATGAACCGTGAACTTCCAGATGTTCCAGCTGGTTTTAGAAAAGGCAGAGGAACCAGAGATGAAATTGCCAACATCCACTGGATCATCGAAAAAGC
>NW_011494770.1:8243096-8243492 GCF_000754665.1 Bison bison bison
TGGATGGCATCACTGACTTGATGGACGTGAGTCTCAGTGAACTCCGGGAGTTGGTGATGGACAGGGAGGTCTGGCGTGCTGCAATTCATGGGGTCTCAAAGAGTTGGACACAACTGAATGACTGATCTGATCTGATCTGATGGTATCTCTGTCAAATAATCAGAGCACCAAGCATTAAATCTGCAGCAGATATAAGAGCAGTACTAAAATGGTTCAGCTGAGACAGTGCTGGTCTTCAAGCATTTTTCTATCAAGACAAATGGGGATTCACAATTTAAATACACTCCAGTGAGTAGCCATAGTCTGAATATGGTTAAAATTTCATTGTCACTCCACCTTCCCATAATATATCCACCTCCATAACCTCAGGAATGGACATCTCATTCAAATCTAGCC
>NW_011494770.1:8243592-8256960 GCF_000754665.1 Bison bison bison
AAAACATCTTTTTCTGCTTTATTGACTATGCCAAAGCCTTTGACTGTGTGGATCACAACAAACTGTGGGAAATTCTTCAAGAGATGGGAATACCAAACCACCTGACCTGCCTCTTGAGAAACATATATGCAAGTCAGGAAGCAACAGCTAAAACTGGATATGGACCAACAGACTGGTTCCAAATAGGAAAAGGAGTACATCAAGGCTGTATATTGTCACCCTGCTTATTTAACTTCTCTGCAGAGTACATCATGAGAAACACTGGGCTGGAAGAGCAACAAGCTGGAATCAAGATTGCCAGGAGAAATATCAATCACCTCAGATATGCAGATGACACCACCCTTATGGCAGAAAGTGAAGAGGAACTAAAAAGCCTCTTGATGAAAGTGAAAGAGGATACATGTTGATGTATGGCAAAACCAATACAATATTGTAAAGTAAAAATAATAATAATAATAAAATTAAAAAAATTAAAAAATACATTCAAAGAAACAACAACAACAAAAAAAGAAAGTGAAAGAGGAGAGTTAAAAAGTTGGTTTAAAGCTCAACATTCAGAAAACTAAGATCATGGCATCTGGTCCCATCACTTCATGGGAAATATCTGGGGAAACAGTGGAAACAATATCAGACTTTATTTTTTGGGGCTCCAAAATCACTGCAGATGGTGATTGCAGCCATGAAATTAAAAGGCACTTACTCCTTGGAAGGAAAGTTATGACCACATAGATAGCATACTGAAAAGCAGAGATATTACTTTACCAACAAAGGTCCATCTAGTCAAGGCTATGGTTTTTCCAGTGGTCATGTATGGATGTGAGAGTTGAACTGTGAAGAAAGCTGAGCACCGAAGAATTGATGCTTTTGAACTGTGTTGTTGGAGAAGACTATTGAGAGTCTGTTGGACTGCAAGGAAATCCAATCAGTCCATCCTAAAGGAGATCAGTCCTGGGTGTTCATTGAAGGACTGATGTTGAAGCTGAAACTCCAATACTTTGGACACCTCAATCGAAGAGTTGACTCATTGGAAAAAACCCTGATTCTGGGAGGGATTGGGAGCAGGGGGAGAAGGGGACGACAGAAGTTGAGATGGCTGGATGGCATCACCGACTCGATGGACATGAGTTTGGGTAAACTCCAGGAGTTGATGATGGACAGGGAGGCCTGGCTTGCTGCGATTCATGGGGTCACAGAGTCAGACACGACTGAGTGACTGAACTGAACTGAACTGAACTGTACTGAGATTTTGATTTTTTAACTTTTGAGGCACTTACAGGCTTAGGTTCTGATTTGCTCACATAGGTTTCTAAGGTATTAGAACCACCTAAATCTAATGGTTTCCTGTTTGAATTAACTTACTACTAAAAACAGGCACTTTCTCACATGAAACAATCCTTTAAATAAGCATTATTGCCTTCATTCTACAAGGTGTCATTGAGTCTTGGAGAGGATAATATATTCAAAGTCAATCAAAAATAAGTAGTTAAGATAATCTAAAACATCTAGCTCCTTTTGCCTCAAATATATGTAAAGTTGGCCCTTCGTATCTGTGGTTAGTGTACCCACAGACTCTACCAACCGCAGGTTGAAATTATTTGGAAAAAAATTTTCAGAAAGTTCAGAATTTCAGAATTTTCTATGTGCTGGCAACTGTTTACATAACATTTACATTATGTGTGTAACTAAGTTACTTCAGTTGTGTCCAACTCTTTGCAACCCTATGGATTGTAGTCCGCCAAGCTCTTCTGTCCTTGAACTTCTCTAAGCAAGAATACTGGAGTGGGTTTTCATTCCCTTCTCCAGGGGATCTTCCCTATCCAGGGTTGAACTTGAGTCTCCTGCATGTCCCTCATTGGCAGGAGGGTTCTTTACCACTAGCACCACCTGGGAAACCCACTTACATTGTATTCGGTATTATAAGCAATTTACAGATGATTTAAAGTGCACTAGAGGATATGCATAGGTTATATTCAAATAACCATTTTGTGTAAGGGGCTTGGACATTTGAGAAGTTTAGTATCCACTGGAGATCCTGAAATCAATCCCCCTTGGATACTGAGGGAGGGGTTTACTCTTTCATGGTGTTATACTTTCTCTCTCTTTAGAATGTATTTTAGTCAGGAAAGACTAGGGAATGGTACAGTAATAAATAATATAAAAAGCATTCTGGCTCATCAAAGCAAAATTTTATGTCTACTTCATTCAGAGTCTATTCTAGGGAAGCTAGCCTTTACGTCATAGATCAGAACTCTAGGCTTTTTTCACCTTGTATCATTTCCTTATCAACTGTGCTCCCATAATTTCTAGAGCATGAAAAGAACATGAAAAAATTGTACAATGTCTTATAAATGCTTTCACTCAGAGTGATACCTGCCATTTCCACTCATATTTTATTGGCCAGAGAAAGTCATATGGCCACGAAAAATTTAAATAAATAGGAAGTGTAATTCCCCTGCATGTCCAGGAAAGGGAAGAGATTTATAAATAGTGGCTAGTGCTAGTTATGTCTATCACTGAATGTAAAGTCTTCAAAAATGTGTGTCTTACATTCATCTTCAACTTTATCATATAGACATCACTTAATAAATGATTAATGTCTGCTGTGAGTCACCAGAGTGCTAGTTCAGTTCAATTCAGTCACTCAGTCTTGTGGGACTCTTTGAAACCCATGGATTGCAGTATGCCAGGCTTCCCTGTCCATACCCAACTCCTGGAACTTTCTCTAACTCATGTCCATCAAGTCGGTGAGGCCATCCAACCATCTTATTCTCTGTCATCCCCTTCTCTTCCTGCCTTCAATCTTTCCCAACATCAGGGTGTTTTCCAGTGAGTCAGTTCTTTGCATCAGGTGGCCAAAGTATTAGAGTTTCAGCTTCAGCATCAGTCCTTCCAATGAATATTCAAGACTGATTTCCTTTAGGATTGACTGGTTTCATCTCCTTGCAGTCCAAGGGACTCTCAAGAGTCTTCTGCAATACCACAGTTCAAAAGCATCAATTCTTCAGTGCTCAGCTTTCTTTATAGTCCAGCTCTCACTTCCATACATGACTACTGGAAAAACCACAGCTTTGACTAAGATAGGCCTTTGTTGGCAGAGTAAGTAGTGTCTCTGCTTTTTAATATGCTGTCTAGGTTGGTCATAGCTTTTCTTCCAAGGAGCAAGTGTCTTTTAATTTCATGGCTGAAGTCAACATCTGCAGTGATTTTGAGCCCAAGAAAATAAAGTCTGTCACTGTTTCCATTGTTTCCCCATCTATTTGCCATGAAGTGATGGGACTGGATGCCATGATCTTCATTTTTGAACGTTAAGTTTTTAACCCTTCCTTTATTCTCTAATCTATAGTTACCCTATACTTCTTGCCTCTTGCCCCATTACTTTGTTGTCAATCCTATGTATATGTTAATTGCAAGCCAATACCAATAGTTGCTCAAACTTTCCATTGATCTTTCATTGATCTAAAGGCACTTTTACCTGTACTTGCCAGGCGTATGTAAAAGGCATCACTGATGTTTTGTGTACAGCATTTTGTAGTTTAAAAAACATTTTAATGCACATTTTCTTTTATTTCACAAAGTGTTGGGGGCGATCCAAGATGGCAGAGGAATAGGACAGGGGGACCACTGTCTCCCCCACAAATTCATCAAAAGATCATTTGAACGCTGAGCAAATACCACAAAACAACTTCTGAACACTGGCAGAGGACACCAGGCACCCAGAAAGGCAGCCCATTGTCTTCAAAAGGAGGTAAGACAAAATACATAAGATAAAAAAGAGACAAGAGTTACGGATGGAGACCCATCCCAGGGAGGGAGTCATAAAAGAGGAGAAGATTCCAAACACCAGGAAACCCTCTCACCAGTGGGTCTGTGGGGGAGTTTTGGAATCTCAGAGGGCAACATAACTGGGAGAAAAAAATAAATTAATAAAACCCACAGATTATGTGTCTAACTGCAACTCCCAGCTGAGAAGCAGCCCAGACACTCACATCAGCAAGCAGGGGGCTGAACAGGGAGGCAGGGCTGCATTGCTTAAGGTAAAGACTGGGCCTGAATGCCCTGAGGGCAATCTGAGGGAGCTAACATGATATAGCAACCCAAACCATGGGATAGCCAGAGAGAGAGGAAAAAAAAAAGAGAGAGAGGAGAGAGAGAGAGAGAACTTTCCTGTGAAAAGCTCTAACCTAAGGAAAGGCCAGGCCTGCTCACAGAACAAAGGACTGATCGAATACCAGAGGAGAGCTAGCTGGCAGCAGACCCGCCCATCCCCCGCTGGAGGCAGGGAGGCAGGAAGGCACCAGCCAGAGCCAGAAGGCAAGGTGCATCCTCTACCAAACTTCGAGCAGGCTCCCAGTTGCTAAACAAGTCTTCCTAGGATCCTGGACAGTTGACATCGCCAGGAGAGTTGCAGCCAGAGGTAAGCTCCCCAAATGAGACACACAGCACACCTGAGAAGGTGCTTCTGCTGTACACCCAGGAAACTGAGCGGCTGGGACGGGGTTGTGGGGGGAGGGAGGTGATAAGACGCACTGCCCACCTGGGGAGAGTGCACTCGCCAAGCACCTGGTCACCTGAGCTGCTCAGACCTGGGAAGGGCACAAAACGCAGGCCCAACTGAGTCTGTGTCTTTGTGGAGTACCCGAGAACCTGCACCTGAGCGGCTTAGATCTGGGAAGTGCACGCAACCCAGGGCCCGCTTTAGACAGTTCCCCTGCAGAGCAACCTGGAGCCTGAGCAGTATGGACGGGAAAACACACACGCTGTGAGCAAGCCTAGTGTGGCCCAGACACTGCGAGCACTCCCCGCACACGCCAGTGATGTATGTTTGCAGTGTTCCTCCCTCCTGCAGCACAAGTTAACAAGTGAACCTAAATAAATGACCACCTTCGCCCCCTTGTGTCAGGGTGGAAGTTAGATACTGAAGTGAGAAGTGAAGTTGCTCAGTCGTGTCTGACTCATTGCGACCCCGTGGACTGTAGCCCACCAGGCTCCTCTGTCCATGGGATTCTCCAGGCAAGAATACTGGAGTGGGTTGCCATTTCGTTCTCCAGGGGATCTTCCCGACCCAGGGATCGAACCCCGGTCTCCGGCATTGCAGGCAGACGCTTTAACCTCTGAGCCACCAGGGAAGCAAGAGGCTTGCAAACAGAGGAAGCCAAAATAAACAAAAAAGAAGGAACCGCTTTGGAAGTGACAGGTGCAACAGATTAAAACCTTGCCATTAGGATTGGCTAGTTCAGAAGGGACCTATGGACCTTGAGAAGTATAAGCTGGAACAAGGAACTATCTGAAACTGAATTGACCCCACACTGCCCTCAACAGCTCCAGAGAAATTTCTAGATATATTTTACTATTATCATTTTTAATAAATTTTTTTAATTTTTAAGTTGTTTAGTACTCCTTTAATTTTCATTTTTAAAACCTACTATTACCTTGCCAAAAAATTGATGCTATTTTTAAATTATATATATATTTTTTATGACTTTTGTGATTCTGTTTTGTTTTTGTAATATTGTATTTTTAAGAGTCTAACCTCTACTCTAGATTTTTAATCTTTGCTTTTTGGTATTTGTTATCAATTCTGTACCTTTAAGAATCCAATCTTCAGTACCCACATTTACTTAGGAGTGTGATTACTGGCTTGACTGCTCTCTCCCCTTTTGACTCTCCTTTTTCTTCCCCAGGTCACCCTATCTCCTCCCTCTCCCTTCTCTTCTCTACTTAACTCTGTGAATCTCTAGGTGTTCTGGTCTGTGGAGAACACTGAACCTCTCTGAGTGCTCTCCAGACTGTGGAGAGCAAATAGAGAATTGATTACTGGCTAGATTGCAGTCTCCCTTTTTGATTCCCCCTCTTCTCCTCCTGGTCACCTCTATCTCCCTCCTCTCTCTTCTCTTCTCCATGTAACTCTGTGAACCTCTCTGGGTTTTCTCCACTGTGGAGACTCTTTTCACCATTAACGTAGATGTTTTATCATCCATGATGTATACATGCAGATGTCTTGAGGCTACTGTAAGAATAAGACTGAAAGCCAGAGGCAGGAGGCTTAAATCCAAAACTTGAGAACACCAGAAAACTCCTGACTCCGGGGAACATTAATCGACAAGAACTCATCTAAAAGCCTCCATACCAACACTGAAACCAAGCTCCACCCAAAAGCCAACAAGTGGGTGTATCAGATTCTCAAAAATGAATCTTTGAGCTTCATGTCCAGTGTATTCTTTAGCTTTCTAGGTTATCAGTGTTTTCTTAGATAGCCACGCTAGACTGCAGCTTCCTGAGGGACCCACTGTTAATCCTGTTTGATTAAAGTGCTGGGTACTGATGTTTTGCTTAATGATTATTAAAGCTAGATTTTAATTGCATTTTTAAGAGTCCACCTGCAGTGCAGGAGACCCAGGTTCGACTCCTGGGTTGTAGATGCCCTACAGAAGGGAATGGCAATCCACTCCAGTGTTATTGCCTGGAGGATTCCATGGACAGAGGAGCCTCGTGGGCTACAGTCCATGTGGTGACAAAGATTCAGACATGACTGAGTAATTAACACTTTCACACTTTCGCTACCTTTGTAAGAGCAACACACTACATTCCTCATAGTCAATCTTGTAGCTTTAATAGCCACAGAGTTTGGTAGATTGTAGGGTGATAGGTAGAGGGCTAAGGTGAAAGTACACAATTAATATAAAATATATATACACACCCTGAAGAAAGATTGAACTCAGTTGATGATATCAGTTAACATGGCATAGAAAATACACATTTTCCTTGAGACACTGAGAGAGGACTGTCAACATTAAGAGTGGAAATTTTTTGGACTTGGGAGGTAAATTTAGAAGGATCAGTGACAATGTGTTCATTGTGTTCCTTTATGTGTGTTAAGAGTGAGCTCTTTTAATCTTTCTGTTTTGAAATCAGCTCTGTATGGTTGTCTGGTTGCAGAAATATAGCAAGTGCTTTTATCAGTGTTAATAGCTGTTTAGCCATCAATATATTCTGGAAACTTTGAACTCCTGCCAAAGCAAAGAAAAGCCACCTGTTAGCATAGTGGTAGATTATCTGATAAATAGTTAATATTTGGGCAATATGCTTTGTAGACAGGATGAACTTTGAGTTATGAAAACATTAGTATCAAAAATTCTGTTTTAATGGATTATGATGTTGATTTAGCTGAAATTATGAACCAGCTGATTTCTTTTTTCCCGTCTATGATAAAATTTCATCTTGCTCTGTCAAAGACAACTAAGGATTTATTTGCCATAGCAGTATGAGTGGGAAAAAAAAAAAAAGGAAACACCTGACATTGTGTGTACTTAGTACTAGGAAACTAGTTGTTGTAGAGATCAATTATAAAAGCATTATAGCAAGACAATAAAACTATTAGCCTAAAAAATTTATAATTTAATTTTACCTGAAATATGTGAAAGTTATCTATAGAGACTGATGAGAAAAATATAATTTTAGTGACAAAAACAATTGCAAAAAGTATTTTGAAAATGTTTTGAAATTACTATTGTTGTTACTATGCTATTACTATTGTTCAGTTGCTCAGTCATGTCTGACTCTTTGTCACCACATGGACTTCACTATCTTCAGGAGTTTGTGCAAACTCATGTCCATTGAGTTGGTGATGCCATCCAATCATCTCATCCTCTGTCACCCCTTCTCCTCCTGCCCTCAGTCTTTTCCAGCATCAGGGTCTTTTCCAATGAGTTGGTTCTTAACATCAGCTGGCCAAAGTGCTGGAACTTCAGTTTCAACATCAGTCCTTCCAATGAATATTCAGGGTTGATTTCCTGTAGGATTGACTGGTTTTCCAGGCAAGAATACTGGAGTGGGTTGAAGATCTCCAGGGGATCTTCCCAACCCAGGGATCAAACTCCAGTGTCACACATTGCAGGCAGATTCTTTACCATCTGAGCCACCAGGGAAGCCCCCAAATTACTGTTAGTATGTTATTATCTCATCTGCCTTTTTTTTTTTAAGTGAAGATCATTTTAAAAGTCTTAACTGAACTTGTTGCAACATTACCTGTCCTAACTTGTAAATGATATGATTCACTTGTCCACTTATTCATAACACTTATGAATGTTAAGCAAAGTTCTCAATAGGGTGGTTATCTCAGTTTTTGCTATCTAGCTGTTTGAAGGGGCTGAGGGAGAAATCAGCTATAGAAAAGAAAACCCTTCACTCAAACTTTTTTCCCCCAAATTCTTCATCGTGGTTAGGAGCTGAAACTCTGGAGTCAGACAAACCTGGAATCAAAATCCACTGCTGCCCCTTAGTATAAATTAAAGTATCTAATTCTCATGACCTTCCTTTGTGAAGCAATTATCAAGACAGTATCTATTACTGTAGAGTTGTTATGGAAATAAATTAGAGCTTTCTCATAAGGCTCTTCACTCATTGACTGGTACTGTTTCAGGAAATGTTGTTTCTCCTCCACTTTCTTTCTTCTATCCCTCCTGTTACTCTTTTTTCCTCCTCCTCTTCCACTCACATTTTCTCCTCTTCCTTCTTCATCTCTCTTCTTGCCCCTCCTCTTCTTCCTTATTATTTCCCTTTTATTATTATTATTATTGAGAGTAACCAAGCTTAGGCTGTGTCCCCAGGAGCAGTATGTTTATGGTTTGCCTTCAATAGGTCCTAAGATGCAAGGGAAAGTCTAGAGTAGCACAGTGTGGGAAATCCACTATTATGTGGGAAATCCACAGGGTCCTAGTTTATTCCTCCTCCCCTCTCCTCTGAGGGGAAAAAAATGAGAAGATTGAAGTTATTTAATACTGGGTCACTCTATTCTAGGGTCCTTGGGAGGCAAGAGTGCCGGGAGCCACCAAGGGAGATCCCACCCATGACAAAGGTCATGCGGAAGAGACCTGACAGGCAAAGGCGGATCAGGCCTCAAGAGACGCCCTGAATCTGCTCGAGCATCCACCCCAAAACCAAAATCTGTTTGTCTTACTATTTTGTGCCTTTCACCAACTCTTCTGACATTAACAGGTGGCTATCCCCGACCATCTTTCTCTGGAAAAAATCAACTTAAGGCTTTAGTTAATGGACATGATAAGAGTGTTTCAATTCAAACCCCTCTGATGGCTTTCTAGCTTGCCTGACAGGTTTATCTAGACTCTTGCAGCTAAGCATGTGACTGTTCACAGCCTCCCTACTGTGAGAGACATGGAAAGCCTAAAACATTCTAAAAATATAGAGCCTTTCAAAGAGTTAAAGACTATTAGAGTAGTGCTGGTGTGGGGTTTCATTATTGGGCCAATGCTTGCTGCCAACTGCCCACATCCCTTACCCACTGTGCACCTGGGAGTGCATTAGTTAACATAGTTGGAATGTAAGAAAAACAAGTAGCAGCCTTGGAATTAACCACATCAGACCTTTGAGCTAATTGGTTCTTTCTTTGTTGTAACTTACTACGTCTTTGCTCTGTGAGAATGTAACTCTGTTTAGCACTTTCTCAGGCTGACATAGATTAGAAATATAAAGAAAAAACACTTGAAGGGAAAATAAGTTTTCTGGTTGAGCAGCCTTTATCAAAAAAGGATCATAAAATGTCCACAGGCCTCCAAGGCCAGAAGATAATGTACACAACATTGTTTATGGGAAAGATATGCAGAAAAAATCCTGGTTTTGATAAAGACAAAACAGATGTAGTGTTTGGGCTGACTCTGTATGACTTTGCATATTTCATTTCCTTCTATGTACAAGTCAAGGTATAAAAGTTCCTTTTGAAAATAAAGTTATGGGCCTCTCTCACCAAAGCTTGGTCTCCCCATGTCGTTCTTTTTTTCCTTTTCCCTCCTTTTCTCTCTCTGTTCTTCTTTCAAGATGACTCCTTGGGGCACAGGGGCTCTCTGAGTTCACTTCTTTGCCTGGGTTTCTAAGACCCGATTGGGAAGGTGCCCTGCATCTTCACCAGGGAGGGGCGTCCTGCATCCTCACCCCACCAAGAGGGCACCTGCGGCCTCCATGAACAGAGCAAGTTCCATGCCAGGAGCTTTATTGGCTTTCTGTGTTAATCAAGGAAGATCAAGCTTCTCTCTCTCTGCTTTGCTATACTTTCGCCTAGGCCGTCATCCTGAGGGTACCCCTGGATCCTGCTGGGGCTGGACCCAGGCACAAGAGGAAGGATTCAGTATAAAAACCTATATCCCACAAAAATAGATACATGTGAACATAATATCTGGGTCAGAGATTCATGTTTAGCAAGAAATTAACACTCAAGGTGTGGTGTCTTAATATCAGTTAAGAAAGAAAAACTATCCTTTCTAAAGTGTATAAGCCATGTGTCCCATTACATTTTCATTCTTCTATTTGTGGTAGCCAAACAATGTATATACAAACAACCCATCCAAAGATCCTTCCTACAATATTTGTGAAGATATTCAGAGCTAGTTGCATCAGGATGACTTTATTAATGAGTCAGTCTCTTGTCTGAATGGAGTTTTAAGAGATTTATGAAACCTGCTAACATTTGGTCTATCCTTAAGGCTCTGAACTGATCTCAATATTTGAAGTAGCACTTTGTTTCTCAGCCTTCACACTATCTGTGTATGTGTGTATGATGAACTGACTTTATTTTTTAACTCCAGTTTTGTTGAGATATAATTGACACACAGTGCTGTACAAATTTAAGATGTACAATGTAGTTATATGACTTACATAAATTATGAAGTGTTTTTCACTATAAATTTCATACATATTCATAATCTCATATAGATACAAAATTAAAGAAATAGAAATAATTTTTTTTCTTGAGGTAAGAACTCTTAGGATTTTCTCAGTTTTCATATACAACATACATGCATGCATGCTCAGTCATGTCCAACTCTTTGCAATCCCATGGACTGTAGCCCACCAAGCTCCTCTGTCAATGGGATCCCCTAGTCAAGAACACTGTAGTGGGATGCCAGTTCCTCCTCCGGCGATCTTCCTGATTCAGGGACTGAACCTGCACCTCCTGTGTCTTGGGCACTGGCAGGCGGAAATTTCACATCTGAGCCACTTGGTAAGTCCATATGACATACAGCAGTGTTAATTACATGTATCATGTTGTACTTTATATCCCAAGAACTTACTTATTTTATAACTGCAAGTTTTTTAGTTTTGACCACTTTCATCCAATTCCCCTCCCCCAACTCTGGTAACCACAAATCTGTCGAGGGACTAAGCAGAATCAAAAAGCGAACCTTTATCAAGTAACAGAGAATTCCTCCTGCGTGGCTGGTTTTGAACTAGGACAGTGGCTTTTTTCTGCCTTTGGATTCCAACTGCAGTATGGACCCTTTTTGTGTCTCAAGCCTGTCATCCTTCAGACTAGAACTACACTACTGACTCTCCCCGGTCTCCAAATTTCCAACTCACCCTGCAGATCTGGAAACTTGTCAGCATCCATAATTATAGGAGTGAATGCTGTATAATCCCCCAGAGAAGGAAATGGCAACCCACTCTGGTACTCTTGCCTGGAGAATCCCCATGGACAGAGGAACCTGGCGGGCTGCAGTACATGGGGTCGCGAAGAGGTGGACACCACTGAGCGACTAAGCACACACATGCTGTATAATAAATCTGTCCGTATATGTATGTATATACAACCTACTAGTTCAGTTTTTCTGAGAACCCTGACTAATACATACCTGTGCTCAAGATAAACAATAACAGCCCTCAAGAAAAAGGACTGAAAGCATCATTTGTCACGCACAGTTTATTCAAATTCACTTGGTAGTTGGGGTGACCATCTGTGCTAACTAATTGGCTTTATTCAGAGGAAATATAAACTCTTCTTTATGACAAAAGATAGCTTTCATCTTTGGAGTGAAGTGTTCATTGAGGTTAGGCTCCTACCAGTCCACAGAAACTAAGGGCTAGTGGCATCATCTTCCAGAATTATGTTTCAAAGAGTGATTCCCAGGTCCTTGGGCAAGACACTCCTGTGTCATAAAGCTGGCAAGAGTTAGCTTATTTTGCTTTTAAAAAGATTTACATATATTTCATAGAGACAGAGAAAGAACTTAAACATTTTCTAAAGTAAGTGCTCTAAGAAAAGGGAGAGAAGGGAGCCTCTTCCCTGATTTTCAAAAAGGAGAATTAAGTCTTTTATTTTGAATTTGTAGTTGCCCTTATACTTCCCTGAACTTTTCATCTCTTCAAAATAATATTAATAATATTCTATTTCATCTTATTTTCACTGTCATATGTCTCAAAAAAGTTTAATCCAGCTACTTCTATTTTTTCACCATGCACACTGTCTTTCTTGGGCTTCCCTAGTAGCTCAGATGGTAAAGCATCTGACTGCAATGCAGGAGACCTGGGTTTGATCCCTGGGTCGGGAAGATCCCCTGGAGAAGGAAGTGGCAGCCCAATCCAGTATCCTTGCCTGGAAAATCCCATGGACAGAAGAGCCTGGCAGACTGTACAGTTCATGGGGTCACAAAAGAGGTGGACATGACTGAGCAACTAACACACACTATCTTTCTAGTCTCATGAATCTAGCTTTCCTTTGACCTTCTCCCTCTAGTCCATAATAATCCACTGATAATTGCTTCAAAATCCCTAATGGCAACTTCTTTAACCTATCACCTTATTTTCAGCTCATTTCCTCCCTCTTCCTCACTGTCTCTCCTTTTAATCCTCCACCACAGATTCAGCTTCAACTATTACCACTAGGTTGCTGCCTTCCAAATCAATACCACATGCTATGACTTTTCTTGTGCTACCAATGTGAATATTCATCTAATCTGCTAGAAATCTCAGTCAACTGATCAGCAGTTATTGAGCACCTACTATGTGCTGGGTCCTAAGGATAAAGCAGTGGAAAGAGCATATATGTTCCCTGTCTTCATGGAGCTCATGAATTCTATAAGAGTGCCCCACTTGAGCGATCAGCAGGTAGCCTGTGTGGCCAGAGACACGGATCTTGTCTTCACTGTGAGTCATTCAGTGGCGGAACTGAAATCAACCAATCCTTCATTTTATAATTAGGAAGCCGATGTTCACAGACCAAATGTGCATTGAATGTTTATGATGTGAAGGCACTATTTTAAATGATGGAGAGACAGAAATGAACAAAGCAGATAAGATCTTTAATTTCCTGGAACTTAATAAATTCCAGTACATGAGATATTGTGCTTTTTCACTCATTCACAAAATGACAGGTATATATGTGAATTAGGCACACATTGGCCTTAGTTTTGGAACTACGAATAATATTTTCTAGGTACTGTTAATAAGAAATAAACTTGGGTGTTACTTCTTAACCTTTTTTTTTTTCTTCTAATTTTATTTTATTTTTAAACTTTACATAATTGTATTAGTTTTGCCAAATATCAAAATGAATCCGCCACAGGTATACATGTGTTCCCCCTG
>NW_011494770.1:8257099-8261702 GCF_000754665.1 Bison bison bison
GTCCATAAGACTGTTCTATACATCAGTGTCTCTTTTGCTGTCTCGTACACCAGGTTATTGTTACCATCTTTCTAAATTCCATATATATGCGTTAGTATACTGTATTTATGTTTTTCCTTCTGGCTTACTTCACTCTGTATAATAGGCTCCAGTTTCATCTACCTCATTAGAACTGATTCAAATGTATTCTTTTTAATGGCTGAGTAACCTTTTATACAGGAATTTCTGAAGATGGAGTTACATTTACTTAGTAAAAGGTCATCTTCATCTAGTAAAGGGTAATTTTCATTTTACACTTTCTTTCTTTGTATGGTTGCAGCTTTTGTTAATGGCTGTTTAGATCATAGGTGGCCCATCGTGTGGTGTCAATACTTCTCTGGTGTCAGGGTTTCTCCAGGGAAGAGAATGGGTAATAGATCTCAGTAGCTTCTTTCAGAAATACAACTTAACTCAGTTAGTTATTCCTATGAAAATGCTGTGTAAAAAAAAAAAAAAAAAAACCCAAACTCAGTAGCTTAAAATAATAGCCACTTCAGTGCATGAATCAGTAGGGTCAGCAAGGATGGCTCTGCAAATGCTGGGTAGCTACATGCCCCAGTTTGCTCTACATGCCCCTCAACCTCCTTGGAGAAGTGGACTTCGCTGGGGTGTGTTCTCCTCATGGGGATGACACAGGACATTCATAAACAGGTGAGTCCCCTTAATGACTAAGCTTGGAACTGGCATCTTTTTGTTTCTGTCTACATCCTTTTGGCCAAAACAAGCTAAACGGCAAAGTTCAAATTCAAAGGACAAGGAAGCGGGGCCTTCCATTCCAAGTGAAGCAAAGACAAAGGTGGAGATACTAGAAGAATGAGAATTGGAACCAATAATCAAGCTGTCATAATGATTCTATGATTTCCTATGGCAGAATAACAGATTGATAGAAATAGATGAGAAACTATACTGTTCACCCATTTATTTTGCCATGTTGAAGGCACTGGCTCCTTGTTTTGAAAGAAGGTCATTTTGGAAGTTCTATATACAGCAATTTTAAAATTGGTGGGCTAAATATGTATCATCTCTAAAGTGGTTTTCTTAAAATTGTGATTAGTAACATTATTGAGGTACAAACCCCACTCAGCTAAAAAAGTGAAATTGAATAAAATAGAATATTAGAGTGAATTGAATGAGGTAAGGGTATTTTTAATGACAGCATTGCTTCTGTTATGAATGCATATTTATATATGTATTGAGTCATGAGCTAAAATGCATTTTTCCTACCATGATTTAAAACTCAAATTATTTTCTAGTTATGTTATTAGGTTTAAAAACAGTCTAATCTCTAAAAACAGCCCTTTATCAAGTACAAGTCATCTATTTTGAAAGTGGGGGGTTTTGTTTTTGCTTTTTAGTGCTAGTTATCTCCTTTGTACAGATGCCTAATACAGGAGTATTTTTTTCTTTCAAATCAATCAACAATTAAGGCAGTCTTAATGGACATTTGTTTTCATTTATATGCCGTTAACATCCATGACTGTGGTTCCTGGTGGCTCATGCTTGAGATACTTTTTAAAGTAACAGTGATATTTACCTTCTCTATTTAATTTGCTCACTGCTAGCTTCCTGGTGCTCATTTAGAATAAACACACCTCTCACCTATTTTTCTCAATAGTATACTGTTACCTGTTTCAGAAAGATTTATTATCAGCTTATCTTTTCCAGATGTTAATATGTGCGTCATTCTGTCTGCATTAACTGCAGTCTATCATTGATCAGCAGTGGCTCAAGCCAGCAGCAGGTGTACAGGACACGAGTGAGGATGGCCTCCTCCCAAAGGTAGTGTTTCTGCTTATCCACTTGCTCTGTGACCCTTTCCTGAGAAGGTAGGTCTGAACACAATGAACAGCCTTGTAAACCAGAGATTAGCCGGGAGGCCCAGGTGATCTTTTACAGGGAGAATGCTCAAGGGAGTAAGAGTTATCAATGGTTTCATACTTACAAATATATTAACATTTAGGGTTATTTGATGGAAAGATTCTCTACTCTCATTTTAGTAGGAGAGGATAAAAATAGTTACATATATTTTAAATAGCTTACTTTATATGAGCTTTTCAAAATATTTCACCTTGATTAAAAATTCACCTGTGGGTGGCTAGAAAATTCGAAAAAGGATTTTTAAAAAATGTTCTTTCCTTGTAAAATGAAGGAAATTCTGTGTTGTGTTTGGCTAGTTTTAATGTAAAAATGGAGTATTCATGGAAATTTTTCAGGATTACAAATTAAATTGTATATTATTGTTATTATATATGAAACTGCAGAACTAAAAGCTTATTTGTGGCAAATACTGTTTGGTGGGGAAAATGCTGGTGCATTTCTGAATGATGTTGTGCTTTAATATGTGTACCTCTGCGTGTGTGTTTATATGTGCCATGTATTAGATCCATTAACTTAAGAATCTCTTAGTTTTGATGACCTAAATCTGATGTACTATTATCTTTTGTGTAACACAGCAGAGGCGCTTTCAGGTATAGTGTGTTTATTTTATCATAATATCGTGGAGATTGTTTTCTGTCTTATCTATTGGTCTATGCTGATGCCTAAGCAAACAAATGAATTTTGCCATGCTTCCTGTTACTTAAAGATGGAAACAATTTGCTTCCAGGGATGTTCCACCTAGAGACCCCATGAGTTATGACTTAAATATTTGGAAATCCTGTCTTTTATCTCTTTCTTTCTTTTAAAATAAATATTTTTCAAAAATACTTCCATTATTTTAACAAACACTAGATAAATTACAGAGCTGCAAACATATTTGTGAATAACATTATTATCAAGTCCATTTCTAATTTTGATTCCAAATTTTGTATAACAGAACAAAAACAGCATATGGGTCAGTTAAGAAATTTAGCAAAAGTGTGATTTTTCATAATAAATTCTTTACTCAGGTGAAGAATTATACAAACACATGAAGCACAAATAATATAATTTATTAATAATCATTTATCAATAGCTTTTTGAAAGTTTCATTTAAAGTTTCATTTGAAACAATTCACAACCTACTTAATTTTATTAAATATTTTTTTTCTGAAAATGAAAATGAAGCATTTCATAGTAGGAAACTTGCAAAATGTAAAAATTATAGAGAAGAAAGTAAAACTCATCCATTATTTCACCTAGGAAAAATTAATGCTAAAATTGATATTTTTTCCCATTTTGTTATTTATTTATTTATTTAATGAATTTCAAACTTACCATCTTTGAGCAGTTGGAGCTATTATTCCATGCCTATGCTTCATGCTTTTATACAAGTGTGTGTGTTCAAGTGCATGCTACGTTAAAACACTCTGCATATTTTTCTTTACTTGACAAGATCTCATGGACATCTCTCTATGTCTTATTATAAAAAGAGTCAACTCCACCAATTTGCCATCTTTTTGAACATGTATCTACTGAGGTTTATGTGTATAATATACGTTTAGATGATTTTACTTTTTACTTTTGTTACTGTTATGAAAACCATCACACTGAACGTTTGCTGGGTAAAGCAACTTGGAATTTTAAAATTTAAAATATGAAGTTGGAGAAATTTTCCAAAATTAAATCATTAATTTTGCATCTTAGGATCCAGCAAGAAGTGTCTTGACAGCTACTCACTAACTTTGATTACAACTAGAGATTATTGAAATAGCTGAAAATTTAAATTTCAATATTAAGTGTTTTCTTGAAATTTACTTTTTTCTATTTAAAAATTTTTTTAGAAAGCATTATATTGTGTCATATTGTCATAACTCTTTTTGACATAAACTAAATCTTTATTTAGATAATATTATTCACTATGTTTGCTTTTATTCTTGGTGACGGTAGTTTGGTTGCTAAAGTTGTGTCTGACTCTTGTGACCCCGTGGACTGGACAGCGCCAGGCTAGTCTGTTCATGTAATTTTCCTTCTTTAGAGGACCTTCCTGACCCAGAGATTGAACCCTAGTTTCCTGCACTGCAGGTAGATTCTTTACCAACTGAGCCACCAGGAAAGCCCAAATTTTAGCATTGCATACCACTACTCTTCTAAATCAAATCCTTTATGGTTATACAGTGGACGTGAGAAATAGATTTAAGGGACTAGATCTGATAGACAGAGTGCCTGATGAACTATGGACGGAGGTTTGTGACATTGTACAGGAGACAGGGATCAAGACCATCCCCATGGAAAAGAAATGGAAAAAAGCAAAATGGCTGTCTGGGGAGGCCTTACAAATAGCTGTGAAAAGAAGAGAAGTGAAAAGGAGAAAAGGAAAGATATAAGCATCTGAATGCAGAGTTCCAAAGAATAGTAGGAGAGATAAGAAAGCCTTCCTCAGTGATCAATGCAAAGAAATAGAGGAAAACAACAGAATGGGAAAGACTAGAGATCTCTTCAAGAAAATTAGAGATACCAAGGGAACACTTCATGCAAAGATGGGCTCAATAAAGGACAGAAATGGTATGGACATAACAGAAGCAGAAGATATCAAGAAGAGATGGCAAGAATACACAGAAGAACTGTACAAAAAAGATCTTCACGACCCAGATAATCACGATGGTGTGATCACTCACCTAGAGCCAGACATTCTGGAATGTGAAGT
>NW_011494770.1:8262551-8266519 GCF_000754665.1 Bison bison bison
GGGACGCCAAAATCACTGCAGATGGTGATTGCAGTCATGAAATTAAAAGACGCTTACTCCTTGGAAGGCAAGTTATGACCAACCTAGATAGCATATTGAAAAGCAGAGACATTACTTTTGCCAACAAAGGTTCATCTGGGCAAGGCTATGGTTTTTCCAATGGTCATGTATGGATGTGAGAGTTGGACTGTGAAGAAAGCTGAGTGCCAAAGAATTGATGCTTTTGAACTGTGGTGTTGGAGAAGACTCTTGAGAGTCCCTTGGACTGCAAGGAGATCCAACCATTCCATTCTAAAGGAGATCAGTCCTGGGTGTTCATTGGAAGGATTGATGTTGAAGCTGAAATTTCAATACTTTGGCCACCTCATGCGAAGAGTTGACTCACTGCAAAAGACCCTGATATGGGAGGGATTTGGGGCAGGAGGATAAGGGGACTACAGAGAATGAGATGGCTGGATGGGATCACCGACTCGATGCACATGAGTTTGGGTAAACTCCGGGAGTTGGTGATGGACAGGGAGGCCTGGCATGCTGCAGTTCATGGGGTCACAAAGAGTCGGACATGACTGAGCAACTGAACTGACTGATCCTTCAACTGGAATGTAAGTTCCAGAAGAGCAGGGAATTTCATTGTGTCTGTTCACCATTCTTGCCTCAGCACATAGTGCCTGACAGGAGGAAGGCATTTGATTATAACATCTTGAAAAAGAATGACTGCCTTTCTGTTTGTCTTTTAGCTTAGAGTATGTAATATTCCTCTGCTTGATTCGCAAGTTCAGTGATTCAGTTTTTAGTCATGCACAGGATTTCCAAATATTTAAATTATGACTCATTCGGCTTCCCTGATGACTCAGATAGTAAATGGGTTCGATCCCTGGGTCGAGACGATCCCCTGGAGAAGGGCATGGCCACCCACTCCAGTATTCTTGCCTGGAGAATTCCATGGACAAAGGAGCCTGGTGGGCTACAGTCCATTGGGTCACAAAGAGTCAGACATGACTGAAGTGACTAAGCAGAAGCAGCATGGAATGTCCAGATGGGACATCCCTGCAAGTAAATTGTTTCCATCTGTAAGTAACAGGAAGAATGGCAAAATCCATCTGTTTGTGGAGACATCAGCATAGACTGATAGATAAGAGAGAAAAATCATCTCCAGCAATATTATGATAAGATAAACACACTATACCTGAGAGCATCTCTACCATGGTACACAGAATATAATAGTGCATCAGATTTAGGTCATCAAAATTAAGAGATTCTTAAGTTAATTTGAGGTTTTGGATTTATAGGAAGAGAACAAATTATGTCTAATGCAAAGTTAAACTCTGCATTGTATTAATGTGAACATAAGTACATATCTGGTGTCTTTAGTTAAATAAGAAAGTGAGATAGCTATGCAGAGAAAACGTGTGGAGGACATGCTTGTTGGAAGACAGAGGAGTAAGGAGCTGCAAAACTAATACAATTATGTAAAGTTAAAAAAAAAAGTCCATTACTGAATCATTTATGTGGACAAGAAAATTATGAAGAATTTTAGCAGGAGTAGCTTTGGAGAAAGTGAGAGTACGCCAGGAGCTAACATCTTCAAGATATAGAAAAATGACTTGAAGTCTGAAGTCTGCAGCAAGAGGAGGTATAGTCTGAACACAGAGCTTCAAAGTTTGCAAGGGATGGAAGTTAGGAAGGAAGGAGGGATAATGATTTGCAATGTCAATGAGTACAAGAGGACATGTTTTTCCTCCAAGTCCTGTAATAGAAAAGATAGCCAAGGATGCAGGAGAGGAAACAATTACCTTTGATAAGGATGTAGGGAAAGAGATATCCTCAGGGGAAAGAAAGTTTCAGTTAGAACAAAGAGAGGGAAGTTTTTTAAAAAGAGCCTGAGGAAATAGGGTGATGACCATGACCTCCAGAGGGAATACATGGAAGGGTTTGTGAGTGGGTAGTGGATGAGTCGATTAGGAGATAGGTTCACATTAGTAATTGTACAGACTAGTATGGGATTGAAAGTCTGAGCCATTAGACATGGGTAGTTGAAGGAACCAGGGACAAATGGCATGGTGAAATTAGCATTGATGGCCTTTTATTGGGAAGTTGGGGACACTCTACCAGTGAAATCCCATCTTGCTAGACAAATCTACTTCAAACTATAATGCCTAACAATATATTTTAAAATCATGTGTCATTTTCAAACATTAGGTAATTAGATAATTTGAACAGAACTGTTGAGTTAACTAGTTATCAGAGCATGCATGTTAAGTCGCTTCAGTAGTGTCTGACTCTTTACAACCCCATAGACTGTAACCCACCATGCTCCTCTGTCCCTGGAATTCTCCAGGCAAGAATACTGGAGTGTGTTGCCATGCTCTCCTCCAGAGGATCTTCCTGACCCAGGGATCCAGCTGGAGTTTCTTATGTCTCCTGAATTGGCAGGCACGTTCTTTACCACTAGCGCCACCTGGGAAGCCTAGCTAGATATCATAGAGATTAACTTTCTGTATTGCTATAGTATGTTCAACTTCGTAATTTGTAAATACAGAGAGTAATCATTTCTAGCCCGCTAAATTCTTAAAGCTGGAAGAAAAGAAAACCACTATTATGTCATGTTCTTAGATAAGTGTTCAACTCATAATATCATCATAGAACATTTATTTAAATAAATCTATTTTAAAAATACACCCCAGTACTCTTGCCTGGAAAATCCCATGGATGGAGGAGCCTGGTAGGCTGCAGTCCATGGGGTCGCTAAGAGTCGGACACGACTGAATATCTTCACTTTCACTTTTCACTTTCATGCATTGGAGAAGGAAATGGCAACCCACTCCAGTGTTCTTGCCTGGAGAATCCCAGGGATGGGAGACTGGTGGGCTGCCATCTATGGGGTCGCACAGAGTTGGACATGACTAAAGTGACTTAGCAGCAGCAGCAGCATTTGAAAAATAAATTATAACATTTAAAAACACTTGCACAAAATTTATGCATAAAGTTCTAAAGTTGACCAGACAGATTATTCTTCTGAAGTGTCATTGATATTATCAATACTTTCTCAGATAAAATGCTTCAGGCTTTATTTCTCTGAAAACAAGATGTATCGTTATGAGGAGGAAGCCATTTGATTTTTATCTGGGAATGAAGAACAAGGCATACAAATTTGCCAGATGACTCTTTCATCATCTATGAATATAATCTTCTAAAACTGAGCAGTCAGTTTTTTTCCCCCCACCTTCCCTTACTTATATTTGGACCCTAGTTCCTGCTGAGTGAAGCTGCTCAATGTGATACCAGGCAGGGATATTTTCTTAATTGGTAGAAATTATTAGCAAACATTCTAAACATTGTTTGATTCCTTTAATATATCAACAACAAAAGTAAAATAAAGAAGGAAAAGGGGGCAATAGTGAGAAAAAAACTTTAAATTTTAGTTTAGTTGAGAGCACATAAATTTTGTAGTCAAAAAAAATCCATCATTTATTTAGTGAATTTCAATTATAATTTGAACATTATACAATTCAAGTAATATAAATATATTTAGTCTGCTGTTTGTTCTGTCATAAAGTGGGCCTGGGTGTCTACTAAAATAAATCTTACAGGTGCATTTGATATGTTTCCTCCTGGGAATAGAAGGCAGAAAGGGACTAGGGGGAGAGATGTTTCAAATTTATTAAAATATCCATTTTCAGTTCAGTTCAGTTGCTCAGTCGTGTCCCCCTCTTTGCGACCCCATGAACCGCAGCACATAAGGCCTCCCTGTCCATCACCAACTCCCAGAGTCCAGCCAAACCCATGTCCATTGAGTTGATGATGCCATCCAACCATCTCATCCTCTGTCATCCCCTTCTCCTCCTGCCCTCAATCTTTCCCAGCATCAGGGTCTTTTCAAATCAGTCAGATCTTTGCATCAGGTGGCCAAAGTATTGGAGTTTCAGCTTCAGCATCAGTCCTTCCAATGAACACCCAGGACTGATCTC
>NW_011494770.1:8266673-8276545 GCF_000754665.1 Bison bison bison
CTCACATCCATACATGACCACTGGAAAGACCACAGCCTTGACTAGACGGACCTTTGTTGGCAAAGTTATTTTATTCCTCCAATTCCAGTTTTGGATAAATTTAGATTCTTATGTGGTCTTGATTTAAACTGTCATCCCAGAGGGAGTGAGAAGAGATGAAAAGGAGAGTAGATTCCTGGAATTCTAAGACTTCTTGCTATTTCCTAGCATTTTCCCAATATAATAACAGCTTATTCACTGATAACCAGAATTTACTTTGTTCTTCTGAACTCTCTCTCCTCCTCTTTTTATCTTTGTAATATGCAAGTATATAACATAATGCTATATATTACACATAATATACATTAAACATATACTGCAAAATATATTGCAAGTTCCCCACAATTTAGCTGAGTATTACAGAATTACAGAATCATATATGTCAAACTAATAATTCAGCTTTACATTTCCAACACAGTGACTAACATGAAGTAGATGTTAAAAAAAACTTATAGGAACTGAACTTACTGAACTGAACTTGGAAATAAAACCTCTTTTCAAAATAATCATTTTTCAGCAAGAAGTAACAGGTAAATGCATTAAAAGTGAGAAGAATCAAACTGTTGATAATTTCCTTTTTTCCCCCCACAGATTTCTGGGATATATATATATGGAAGTAAGAGAAGGAACTCTAACCTGATCATGGATTTCGAAGAGAGACTCCTCAAACCACTAAGGAAAAGATAACAACCAGTGCATTGTCCTAAGAAATGATGTCCCTTTGCCACAATAAAATTAATATTTCCTGTGTGAAAAGCAGCTGGTCAAATGACATCCGGGCTTCCCTGTACAGTTTAATGGTGCTCATAATTCTGACCACAGTGGTTGGCAATCTGCTAGTTATTATTTCCATATCACACTTCAAGCAACTGCATACCCTAAATAATTGGCTCATTCAGTCCATGGCTACTGTGGACTTTCTTCTGGGGTGCCTGGTCATGCCTTATAGCATGGTGAGATCCATTGAGCACCACTGGTCTTTTGGAGAAGTCTTCTGTAAAATTCACACCAGCACTGACATTATGCTGAGTTCAGCATCCATTTTTCACTTGTCCTTCATTTCCATTGACCGCTACTATGCTGTGTGTGACCCACTGAGATACAAAACCAAGATCAACATCTTGGTTATTTCTCTGATGATCTTCATTAGTTGGAGTATTCCTGCTCTTTTTGCATTTGGGATGATCTTTCTGGAGCTAAACTTCAAAGGAGCTGAAGAGATGTATTATAAACACAGTCACTGCATAGGGAGTTGCTCTGTCTTCTTCAGCAAAACATCTGGGGTTCTGGCCTTTATGACTTCTTTCTATATACCTGGCTCTATTATGCTGTGCATCTATTGTAGAATATATTTCATAGCAAAAGGCCAGGCAAGATCAATTCATGATGCAAAGCAGAAGGTTCAAATTGGGTTGGAAGAGAGAAATGGAATTTCACGAAGCAGAGGAAGGAAAGCTGCGAAGACTTTAGGGATTGTGATGGGAGTTTTCTTAACATGCTGGTGTCCTTTCTTTGTCTGCATGGTCATGGACCCTTTCCTGGACTATACTATCCCACCTACTTTGAACGATGCATTGATTTGGTTTGGCTATTTGAACTCTACTTTTAATCCAATGATTTATGCATTTTTCTACCCCTGGTTCAGAAAAGCACTAAAGATAATTCTCGTTGGTAAAATTTTCCAAAAAGATTCATCTAGGAGCAAATTATTTTCAGAATAAATCCATAGAATTATTATGATTTCAGTCAGTCAGTTCAGTCATTCAGTTATGTCCGACTCTTTGTGACCCCATGGACTGCAGCACGCCAGGCTTCCCTGTCCATCACCAACTCCTGGAGCTTACTCAAACTCATGTCCATCAAGTCAGTGATGCCATCCAACTATCTCATCCTCTGTTGTCCCCTTCTCCTCCTGCCTTCAATCTTTCCCAGCATCAGGGTATTTTCTAGTGAGTCAGTTCTTCGCATCAGATGGCCAAATTATCAGAGTTTCAGCTTCAGCATCAGTCATTCCAATGAATATTAAGGACTGATTTCGAGTGTTTTACAAAATAGTTGGTGATCATTATGAACATGCATAATATCAACCACATGTGCCAATTGTAGGGACTTTTATCAAATATTTGGTTCAAAGATTGTACAGTGAGATATGATGCTTACATCTTGCTTTTTATTTGCCATTCGTATTATGTATATTGAAGCTTTACAAGTCCAGAAATTAAGAACTTAAAATTTTAAAGAACACTTCCTACTCTTACATGAACTGCCATGAAACCGACAGTGGTACCTTACTCAGTTGTTCCGTGGTGGAAACTAAGAGGCTACATTTGGAGATGGCAATTAGAAGGACTTTGTCATTCATTTGCTTGGATATATATGCCTTTTTTTAAAGTCAACTAAAAGTGTACATTGAATATTACTATTGCTTACACATAATTTGCTATTTATTACTAATTATTAATACATATTCTGATTTTTAAATCTATTGATGTTTACATTTTTTAAATGTTTTTTTCTGATTTTCATATTTGTAGGAAATTTGGAAAATAGAGGAAAATAAAAATAATATATAGAAACAAAATAAAAATAAAAATATCATTCATAGCTTACTTAAGAACCATATCATTCAAAGTTCTTAAAAACATCATTTTGTAATGACTGCAAAATGTTAAATTGTATGAATGCACAAAAATTTTTTTAACCATTTTCCCATTGTTGACCACTTAGTTCATTTTGATTCCTTTTTTTTTTTTTTGAACAGCTTAAATTAAATGCCTGTTACCTGTGCTTCCCTAGTGGCTCAGATGGTAAAGAATCTGCCTGCACTGCAGGAGACCTTGGTTCGATCCCTGGGTTGGGAAGATCCCCTGGAGGAGGACATGGCAACCCACTTGCCCATGGACAGAGGAGCCTGGTGGGCTAAAGGACCATGGGGTTGCAAAGAGTTGGACACATAACTGAGCAACTAAGCACACAGCACCTGTTATTGAAGCCCACAAAAACGTCTGGGAGGATTTCATCACATTTCAAGGTCATGCCTGGTGTGATAGGACTCAAAATACAAGCTGTAGGAAATAAAGCAAATTCACTTGTTGGGTGCCAAGCTACACTGAAAGAGAAGCAGTTATTCATCAGAGCAGCTAAACATGAGGCAAAGAAGAGCTATAATTGGACACAGTGTATCCCATGTCTATTACTATGGCATATAGAAAAGAAAAATAAGGAGAAATAGTGATTTCAAGTAAGATCCCCTAATAGAAGTGAGCAAGCATTCTTAATCATAAATATCAATTTGCATTTGAACTGTTTCTAATCTAGACTTCATGTAATTTGTATCGTGTTAAGCAGCACCACGGATTTGAATTTATTTGTTTCCCAATTGTGACTTATGCTCATGGGTAAGTTAGGGTGAGGCAGTTAATTTTAAATAAAATTTAAAAATGCATGTTCCTGTATATGCATTTCTGTTCACAAACCCTTCTATCTATTACAATCTCTTTCAGGACTGTATATTTAGTTTCCTTGATGTGACTAAATTTTGTTCTCATAGATTTTAAAAGCAGTTTGAAAACCTTTTTCATTTAGTATATGGTAAGAAAGTTGTCCCTAATCACTCCTGGTTTCAGAAACTATCTTGACTCTTCTACTTGTGAAACTATTTTTGTTAAATTTTAAAAAGGGAACAAAAGCATTTAGATAGTTTTCTATACCAGTCCATCCTAAAGGAGATCAGTCCTGGGTGTTCACTGGAAGGACTGATGTTGAAGCTGTAACTCCAATACTTTGGCCACCTGATGCAAAGAGCTGACTCATTGGAAAAGACCCTGATGCTGGGAAAGATTGAGGGCAGGAGGAGAAGGGGATGACAGAGGATGAGATGGTTGGATGGCATCACCGACTCAATGGACATGAGTTTGGGTGGACTCCAGGAGTTGGTGATGGACAGGGAGGCCTGGTATACTGTGGTTCATGGGCTCACAAAGAGTCAGACACAACTGAGTGACTGAACTGACTGACTGACTATACCTTATAGCAAGTTTCTATGGTTTTCTTCATTTGCTCCCACACATTCTTAGATGTTTTATACTTTCGTGTGTGTGTGTCTTGCCTGTTATGAATATATCTTTTTAAAGTCATCATATTTTCTATATAATTATTATTGCTTGTGCATAGTAAAATTTATTCTAGTTTTTCAATTGACTTGCTTGGATTTTCATTATACAGTCATAGTATCCTCAAAAAATGCTAAACTTTATCTCTTTTCTAATAGTTATTCTTACCTACAGTCTTTGCTGTACTTCATGAGTCAGAATTTTTAGAGCAATATGCTATAGTCCAGTGGGTCACAAAGAGTTGGACATGACTAAGCGACTCAGCAACTAAGCATTGACAATGTTGATATAAGTCATCCTTGTCTTCCATCTATTTTAAATGACTATTGAGACCACATTTTTCTTGGAACAAGTTTATGACTCAGATAATTTTACCTTTTAGACTTAGTACTAAATCCCCTATAGCCTATTTCTCTTTGTAGCCTCTGTTTTTAATACTCTTAATAAAAAACAACCAGTAACCCATCCTTTCAGCAAACAAGAAGAAAGGCTCACCTTGTCTTTCCCTATGTGCAGCTTTATTCTAGTTTCCATTCCTTCATGCAGAGGTATTTTAGTCTTTTGGTTGTCCAGAATCTGCTTCTCAACTGGAATTCAATTAGCTTTGGGAAATTTCTCATCCAGACTAGATATAATTTGTTGGAACTGTAAGGAAGAGAGTGGCCTTCTGCCTTTCCCCTTAACTAAACAGATGGGTAGAAAACCTACACTAAAAATTTCAGAAGGTCTTTCTTTAGAAACTGAACCTTAAAAGAAGGGAAAAAGACAACTATTTTTAGCAGAATCATTAGCAGAAAACAAACAAAAAAAAATGTGGGTTTCCATTCTATTCATATGGTGAGACTGTGACCTGACTGCTCTTGGTGTTGTTGGAGTTCATGCCTCCCAGATTCCACAGATACCCAAGTATTCATTTCCAAACTGAGTTCTCCATTCTCTCATGGATTTCATGACTCCCAGATAGTCTTCTAATGAATTCACAGTAGGAATAGCTTTTGGTTGCATGCACGAGAAGAACTTGAACTTGACATACGATATTATGGTAAACATAAAGAAAGCAGTTGTTACAACACAATAGAACATTATTTCCTAGTCCAAACAATGTCCATTCAAAACAGTATCATATTCCACTCCCTTCTCAAAGAGAAATATTCAAATAAATTTCCATTGAAGAAGAGATAAAAATAAAAATGTTTTAGCAAGGAACTTGTCAGAACTGATTTTTTTGTAATAATAATATTGCCATCTTAAGAGATCAGTGCAATGGAAGTTCCAGCCTGATTTTAAACTTGGTTCTTGAAGTCAATAATCCAATTTTTGGAGAGTCATAATTTTTGTCAAAAAAGTAAAGCAAACTATATAAACTCCCATAAATTGTGGATTTTGGTGAATCAGTTTGTTTAACTGTACACTGTCAATCAGAGTGTGAATATTAACTGAAATGTTTAAAGATTCATGAAGAGTGATTTATGTTTTTAAATTTAGTAGACTATAAAGTATACAAAAAAAAAAAAACAGTATTGAGAGATATTTTGATTGTTGCACTCAAATAATCTAAGTAATGTAAGAATCAAATTGAAGATTTTTTTTTTTAAAGATAAAGTATATATTCATTTCCCAAAATGTTTCAAACAGGTCATTGAGTACATGGCCAACTGTAAACAAGCATTTAGAGAAGGTAAATTTGTCTTTGACAGGTCCTGACCTTCTGTTCCATATTCCTCTCCTCGTAAAATCCCTTTATGAAGTCTGTAAGCTCCCAGTGAATTACTCACCTGCAAAATAAGGACAATAATATTGTCTCACTGGACTATTAATCATTACATGAGAGATACTGCCTAGCATGCGGCCTTGCACATAAAAATACTCAGCAAATACATTTTATTAGCATTATTCTCTGTCATTTTATTGGTATGTGCTATGCTAGTGTTCATTCAGAATATGCTTAGTACACATGGAGTACCTGGCAGATATTACATATCTTTAAAAAAAAAAAAAAACTAGAGAAACATTAAATCATCCTATTTCCCAGTAAATTCCACAATTAAAATTATGGAAAAGAATATCAGACTTATTCCAAGTTCTATGAAGAAGAAAGTTAACCTGGTAATACATTTCTGCATTAGTCTGTGGCAGTTTCGCATATTGGGAATTTTTATTTCTTTAAAAATAATTTCTATAGAAGGCATATATGAACATAACTATATATTTCTATCTACATATATAGTATTGATATTTACCTGCAAAATACCTACTTATTGTCCAAGTAGTTAATGAATTTGGATGAACATTTTGTATAAGCTCTGAAGCTTGCTGGTCTAGAGCCAGATTTCTGAAGTTCCCCGCATAGAGGGATGGCCTCAGGCTTTGAAACCAGACAAGTGTGAGGTCAAGTCCAATTTCCTCGTGGTTCCTGTGCTTTCCCTGCTTATGTCTTTGCTCCTGCAGCCCCCATGGCTGAAACGCCTCCTTCCCCTCTTCCATCTCCATGACTTTTACTCATTTTAAAAGACTCATCTTGAGGATTGCCTCTCCAGGAATCCATCTAAATTCTCTAAGATCAAGTAGGGGTCTTCTCTGAATCCCCCAATGTGCAGACTTCCTTGGGCGATCCAGTGGTTAAGACTTCAACTTCCAATGCAATCAATTCCTGATCAGGGAGCTAAGATCCCACATGCTGCACAACCTAAAAACCCAAACATAAAACAGAAGCAATATTGTAACAAATTCAATAAAGACTTTAAAAATTGTCCACATCAAAAAACAAACAAACAAACCAACTTAGTACTCTGGCCTGGAAAATCCCATGGATGGAGGAGCCTGGTGGGCTACAATCCATGGGGTCGCTGAGAGTTGGAAAAGACTGAGCAACTTCACTTTCACTTTTCACTTTCATGCATTGAAGAAGGAAATGGCAACCCATTCCAGTGTTCTTGCCTGGAGAATCCCAGGGACTGGGGAGCCTTGTGGGCTGCCGTCTATGGGGTTGCACAGAGTCGGACACGACTGAAGCGACTTAGCAGCAGCAGCAGCAGCAAAACAAAACCAAAAAACCTCCCAATGTTGTGCCCTGCACTTATCTATATGTGCACGCTCAGTCACTTCAGACTCTGTGTGATCCCATGGACTGTAGGTCACCAGGCTCCTTTGTCCATGGGATTCTCCAGGCAAGAATAGTGGGGTGAGTTGCCATGCCCTCCTCCAGGGGATCTTCCAACCCAGGGATCAAATCTGCATCGCCTGCATTGCAGGTGGATTCTTTAACCCAGGAGCCACTGGGGAAGTCTCTCATCAATACACTGCCTGCTTATTTTTCAAATGCCCTCTGTCCCCACTGGAGTGTGAACTACAGAAGTTAAGGACTGTTTCTTATTCATTCTTCTACTCCATACTCAGCACCAGACCTGGGACAGAGAAGTCACTCAAAGCACATTTTTAAGGGGAATAGATGAATCAGGGGAAATAAGAAATTCAAGGGTATAGTGTTAATCCAAGTTAGAGACAGATTGGAATCCAAGTCTGTCTGGCCCAAACTCTACCCTCTTTCCTACTTCAGGTCAAATATGAAGCAACTATCAGGACTCATAGTTTTATCTCCAGTCAAGTTTAAGCAGATGTGCCTGTATGACTTTAATTTTGGCAATAAATATGTATTATTTATGGATAGGAAAAGATTTTAATGGTTAAATTATTTAAAAAGCTGGTTCTGAAACTGCTAACTAGATTTAGCATATGAGCTACTACCGAGGCTGATGTTGAATTCCTAACTGTTTGGAATTATTTAGGGTTGATTGGATTGAGATTCAGAAATCTGCAGTTTCAAACAGCAGCAGCCCATGCTCCTTGGATCACATTTCTCCTAAGCACCATTTCCTTAGATGTTAAAAAAAAGGAATAAAAAAAATTAAGTTTATATTGTACAGTGAAAATTCAGAGGAATAATGAATAGCACAATGTATTTAAAAATGAGCTCAGAAGCCCTGGCTATGAGCTCCTGTGAGTTAGGGACTCAGTTTTCCCCAGCATCTGCCACAGGGCCTGGGCCAGATAGTTGCTCCAAGAACATTTGTCCAAGGAAGGGAGAGAAGAAAGATAACTAACTATTTGAGTGCAACATTTTAAAATTTTTAATTAATTATTTATTTATTAAATTAATGGCACCCCACTCCAGTACTCTTGCCTGGAAAATCCCGTGGACTGAGGAGCCTGATAGGCTACAGTCCATGGGGTCGCAAAGAGTCAGACACAACTGAGCGACTTCACTTTATAGTTGCTTCAGTGTTGCGTTAGTTTCTACTGTACAGCAAAGTTAATCAACTGTACTTATACGTGTATCCCCTCCTCTCCTATTCAGGTCACCACAGTGCACCAAGTAGAGTTTCTGTGGGAAAAACTATTTCTAAAGTTATGTTTTGAAATTTAAGCATTTTAATGTTATTTTTTCAAACTAATAATGCCTTGATCATCTAACTCAGGGATTCTCAAATTTTCCCAGTTTGAAGACTAGCATTGGCTATGACACACTTTTTACCAGTCATTATGAAGTGAGAAAATAAACACAGTATAAGAGTTTTTCATTATGGAATATGCATTCAAATTAATAGACTGTCTCTTGACTAAGATCATTCCTTACTAAATTTCCAGGATTAAGATGTTCTTTTCATGAAAGAAAATATAGTAATAACAGACAAAATATTTTGACAAGGATCTTATTTGACAAGCTTATGTTTGATCCCAAGGTTGGGAAGATCCCTTGGAGGAGGGCACAGCAACCCACTCCAGTATTCTTGCCTAGAGAATCCCTATGGACAGAGGAGCCTGGCGAGCTACAGTCCATGGGGTTGCACAGAGTCAGACACAACAGAAGCGACAGCACAGTACAGCGTATCGGCACGTTTGCGCCCATGTTTAAAACTTTCTTTTTGTGAAATCCCCAAATCCACTATTCTACATTGTTAATATCCCTTGAAGCAAGAAAGGTGTTTTGGCAGTAAGAGTTGATGGTGAGCTTGCAGCATACCATGGAGGCATCAGGATAGCTCCAAACATTGAAGAAATTAAAGTTTTAAGGACGACTTATAACCTATGCTTAAAATTCAATGAAAATAGATGACAAAGGCCACGACCAATGCAAGCAAAAGAATTCTTGCTAGGAGGCCTTACAAATGGCTGTGAAAAGAAGAGAAGTGAAAAGTAAAGGAAAGATATAAGCATCTGAATGCAGAGTTCCAAAGAATAGCAAGAAGAGATAAGAAAGCCTTCCTCCGTGATCAATGCGAAGAAATAGAGGTAAACAACAGAATGGGAAAGACTAGAGATCTCAAGAAAATTAGAGATACCAAGGGAACACTTCATGCAAAGGTGGGCTCAATAAAGGACAGAAATGGTATGGACCTAACAGAAGCAGAAGATATTAAAAAGAGGTGGCAAGAATACCCAGAAGAACTGTACAAAAAAGATCTTCACGACCCAGATAATCACGACGGTGTGATCACTCACACTCATCTAGAGCCAGACATTCTGGAATGTGAAGTCAAGTGGGCCTTAGAAAGCATCACTACAAACAAAGCTAGTGGAGGTGATGGAATTCCAGTTGAGCTATTTCAAATCCTGAAAGATGATGCTGTGAAAGTGTTGCACTCAATATGCCAGCAAATTTGGAAAACTCAGCAACGGCCACAGGACTGGAAAAGGTCAGTTTTCATTCCAAACCCAAAGAAA
>NW_011494770.1:8276645-8285479 GCF_000754665.1 Bison bison bison
TGCCAAAGAATGTTCAAACTATCACACAATTGCACTCATCTCACACACTAGTAAAGTAATGCTCAAAATTCTCCAAGCCAGAATTCAGCAACATGTGAACTGTGAGCTTCCAGATGTTCAAGCTGGATTTAGAAAAGGCAGAGGAACCAGAGATCAAATTGCCAATATCCATCGAATCATCAAAAAAACAAGAGAGTTCTAGTAAAACATCTATTTCTGCTTTATTGACTATACCAAAGCCTTTGACTGTGTGGATCACAATAAACTGTGGAAAATTCTGAAAGAGATGGGAATACCAGACCACTTTACCTGCCTCTTGAAAAAACCGTTATGCAGGCAGGAAGCAACAGTTAGAACTGGACACGGACCAACAGACTGGTTCCATATAGGAAAAAGAGTACGTCAAGGCTGTATATTGTCACCTTGCTTATTTAACTTGTATGCAGAGTACCTCATGAGAAACGCTGGGCTGGAGGAAGCACAGGCTGGAATCAAGATTGTTGGGAGAAATATCAATAACCTCAGATATGCAGATGACACCACCCTTATGGCAGAAAGTGAAGAACTAAAGAGCCTCTTGATTAAAGTGAAAGAGGAGAGTGAAGAAGTTGGCTTAAAACTCAACATTCAGAATAAGATCATGGCAGCCGGTCCCATTACTTCATGGCAAATAGATAGGGAAACGGTGGAAACAATGGCTGACTTTATTTTTGGGGGCTCCAAAATCACTGCAGATGGTGACTGCAGCCATGAAATTAAAAGACACTTACTCCTTGGAAAGAAAGTTATGACCAAACTAGACAGCATATTAAAAAGCAGACGTTACTTTGTCAACAAAGGTCCATCTAGTCAAGGCTATGGTTTTTCCAGTAGTCATATATGGATATGAGAGTTGGACTATAAAGAAAGCTGAGCACCAAAGAATTGATGCTTTTGAACTGTGATGTTAGAGAAGACTCTTGAGAGTCCTTTGGAGATTCAACCAGTCCATCCTAAAGGAAATCAGTCCTGGATGTTCACTGAAAGGACTGATGTTGAAGCTGCAACTCCAGTACTTTGGCCACCTGATGCGAAGATCTGACTGATTTGAAAAGACGCTGATGCTGGGAAAGATTGAGGGCAGGAGGAGAAGGGGACAACAGAGGATGAGATGGTTGGATGTCATCACCTACTCAATGGACATGGGTTTGGGTGGACTCCGGGAGTTGGTGATGGATAGGGAGGCCTGGCATGCTGTGGTTCATGGGGTCGCAAAGAGTTGGACATGACTGAGTGGCTGAACTGAACTGAAGACAAAAATTGTCTTTTTCTTGTGTTATACCCTTTTTTGACACAGAATCTTAATTTACTCAATGTATTTAATTTATTACAATTCTAAAATTTGAAATTACTCCTTAAGGGACAAACAAAATGAATATTTAGTTAAGAGTTTTCTTGTATCTCCAACCAGAGTTGAGATGTAATGTTAGCTGAATGGTTTTTCTGAGATTTCTGAAATCTTCCAGATAAGTGATTCTTTGTTTTTCATTCATGATACCAGCTCTGTAAACACATTTACATCAAATAAGAAGATAGACTAAGACAGAGGTCACTATTTTGCCTCTCTTGCATCAGCTAAAGTTTTCTTTCTCAGATATGCACTTTGCTTAATAATCTGTAGAAGTCCCCAAACATTTGGTTCTTCAAACACAGTTCTGTGATAAATGTGTTCCTGTCTCCACTAAGTAAAACTACTTCCCCAATGAATAATAGTGTGAAATTATTTCCCATCACAATCAAGGCAGAACAGCTAATGTGTTAATGATGCCCTCCGGTGTCTATTTACTCAAAAGTTTAGCAAATGAGAGTAAAGAGAGAAATGCTGCTTATACTGGTCTCTTTGGACTATGAGCTTGAATTGCAGGTTCCAAGTGTCAAACTGTAAATGAAGTACTGTGGACATTGGTAAACATCCAATCAACACATTTAATCACTGCTATTAGCGATTCTCATAAGACTTTACTTTTAACAAACAGAAGAGTTTTAAAACAGTGATATCATAAGTTTGAAATGTGCTAATAACTATTTTTAAATGGCCTAGCGTTTACATTTTGTCTGTATAATTCTCCCAAGTGCATAAAATTATTAAAAGTTGGCAAAATAAGGAAAAACACTCAGATAATCCATTGATTTTTCTTCCATGGTTCATGTTGCAAGAACAATAAAACAAAATACAACACAACAAAATAACATACTAACATCTGCTTTACATGAGTAGACTAGAGGGGCTATTATCACAATGCTAAATTTGAATATGTATAACTAGAATAATGTTTGTTCTAATTAACAAAGAAGTGAAAAATGATAGTCATTACTCAGGTAATTGAATCATCTAAATTTTCTTCTTCCTACCCCTGTAACGACCATCAGATAAAACTAAAAACAAAAGAAACCAGAATAATTTCTGGGATGAATCCTGAAAATATATCGGCTTGAGTTTATACTCAAACAGGTTATTAGTAGCTATTCAGCTATGTTTGGCAGCAGAAAGCAATTAACCAAATCTTAAATTTCAGTTTCCTTATTTGTAAATGGGTAATATGTAACTTTCAGAGTTGTAGTGAAGACTTACTCATTCATTAAGTCATTTATTCATTCACATAACAAATTTACTGAGCACCTGATATATACCTGTCATTGTGTCAGCTAAATGCTAAGGATAGAGACCTGGATAATATCAATATGTTCTCAACCTCTCTGAAATGTTAATGGAAACGAAATGAGGTTTTTGAAAATGAGATAGTACAAGATCAAGAAATTCAAATTATTATTACTTATAATTAACATTGCCATTGTCAACCTGGTTCATAGGTGCACAGATGAGATTTAAAAATACATCCCAGACTATCAATTTTGAGCTCAGATCACAGCATTATATCACTCTATCTGTTTAGCCGATGCAGCAAATCATCATGCATGTGTTCCTCCCTCCCATCTTTCTTTCCTTCCTTAGTTTCTCTCTTTCTTGTAGTGCAAAAATTACTTGCTTAAAATAGAGGTTTTTCATGGGATGGGGGAGGATAGGGTCAACACAAAGTAGAAACAGAGTAATAGCAGTGCAGTGTAAATGGAAAATCTCAGTGGGAAGCGTCTGAGTGACGAGGGCCACCACCGTGGAAGCCTTAGTGATTCAGAAGAATGAGCAGTCATTATCAGACTCAGGTAGAACCAGTACTATTTTTTTTTTCAGATTAAAGTGGCTTAAAAAATTCTTAATGTGAATTGAATTTTCAGAAACAATAAGAAACATTTCAAGCAAAATCTTAGTGTTTTGACTGGGTGATAAGCTATGGTTCTTATTTCTCTAGAAAATGGACATAAGCTTACAATAAAAAGATAAGTTTTGTGTGCTGAATTGAAAATTGGCAGAAAAGAGCCCCCAAAGATTTTGAGCTATGTCATCTTTAAAAGACATTTTTTTTTTTTTGGCCGTGAGGCAGATGGGATCTTAGCTCCCCTACCATGAATCAAACCCGAGCACCCTGTAATGGGAGCATGGAGTTTTAATGGCTGGACTTCCAAGGAAGTCCCTAATAAACTTTTTAAATGTCATAAGAAGCAACTGTTTCATTTTTAAAGTGACTTAGTCATTTTATAATAAAGCCTCAATCAATATTGTCCTAAAGATCTTAGTACAGTATATTAAGAACAAGAAATTGAAGGCCTCAAGAATTAGAGGAGGAGATAGAACCATAATAATTTGCAGGTAGTATTATTAACCACATAGAAAATTCAAGAGTCTACAAAGAAATTTTTCAAATAATAGGAAAATTGAGCAAGTTGCCTGAATACAAAATTCAGTTAAATGTGTGCACCAGTAATAAGCAACAAAAAAAACTGTGGATTTAAAAATACACCAATGTAAAATTGAGTTACTCAGGAATAAAATTATCAGAAGGTATGTGCCAGGAACCAGTGTGAGGAACTCCGCCTGTGGCAAAGGTCATGAGGAAGGAGGTTCGGCAAACGCAAAGGCGGGATGGAGCCTCAGGAGTCCCCCTGGAAATTCTCGAGCACCTACCCCCAAAACCAGAGTCTGCCTACTTTACTGCTTTGTGCTCTCACTTACACCTCTGACTTTATGGGGGGCTGTCCCCCACTACCTCTCTCTAAAAAAGAGTTAACTTACAGCTCCAGTTGATAAACTTCCTGGGCGTGACAAGAGTGTTTCAACCTACAAACTCCTTTGGGAGTCCTCTAGCCTGCCTGAA
This sequence comes from Bison bison bison, assembly GCF_000754665.1. Classification (NCBI taxonomy): domain Eukaryota; kingdom Metazoa; phylum Chordata; class Mammalia; order Artiodactyla; family Bovidae; genus Bison; species Bison bison. The sequence goes on from NW_011494770.1 coordinate 8,280,896, forward strand.
TAGGTTCTTCCGGCCACGTGACTGTTCAGAGCCTCCCAACTGTGAGAGGCATGAGATGTTCTAAACTGTCTAAATACAGATTCCTTTGACAGTTAAAAGATTGATTAGAAATTGTATTGGTGAAGGGTTTTTCACTTGTTGGGCCAATGTTTGTGGCTAAGTTTCCATATCCCTTGCCTACTGTGTCCCTGGCAGTGTATTGATTAATATAATTGGTGTATAGGAATGTAAGTAGTAGCTTTAATGTTTGTAACCTTAGACCCTTGAGTTAATTCTTTTCTTGCTATAGCCCACCACACCTTTGCCCTATAGGAATGCAACTTTATCTAATGCTTTCTGAGGGTGGCACCTGACTTTAGAATAATCACCTTTAGAGAAAAACAAGTTTTCTGAAAAAAGGATCTTAAAATGTTGACAGGCCTCCGGGCCAGAAGATGATGTAAATCACCTAAACTTTTGCATATGATAAGTTTGCAGGAAGAAAGCCTGGCTTACTGCTGACTCTACCCCTTCCCTCATTATCCTCTATGCACAACTTAAGGTATAAAAACTACTTTGGAAAATAAAGTGCAGGCTTTGTTCACCAAAACTTGGTCTCCCCATGTCATTCTTTCTCTCACCTTCTGGCTGAATTCCCATCTGTAGCATGGAGGCTCGTCAAGCCTACGAATTATGCCTGGGCTTCTAAGATCTGACCAGGGAGGCCTTAGTGTCTCCTCTCCTTCAGGAGAATGGGAGGACACCTGCGGCCTACGTAGGTGACGCAAATTCCTTATTTTTGAATTTTATTAGCTTTCCACATAAACCAAGTTATTCCGCCACTTTTCTCCACTGAATTTTCCTGCTGAGCTATCCTTATTCAATTAATCTTTATATCTCTAAATAATATTTAATTAAAGCTATTGTATCCAGTTCGCTGACGCCGTCCCCACTTCGAATTCCCTGGATCCACCGGGGCTGGACCCCGGCAGGTATGCAAGACACATTTGTAGAGTATTAGGAAAGTTTACTCAATAGAACATTACAGAAGACCAAATAAATGTGGATCTAGCCCATCTCATGGATGAGATATAATAGTGAAGAGATATTAATGCTATTGCCTCAAAATCCAACATAATTTTTATGGATCTTGGAAAGATAATTAACATCTTTGAAGGAAGGAAGAAGAAGGAGGAGGAGGGGGGGAGGAGGAGGGGGAAAGGGCTTATTCTATTAAACATCAAGAGTCATTACAAGCCATGATAACTAAGCCAATGTGGTGTTTGTGCAGTATTAAATGAATGAGTGGATGGCATTGTATGCAGAGCTCAGAGATATGTGTGGACTTTGATATACAACATCTGCATTGGGGAAAGGAAATTCTACTCAATAACTGGAGCTGGAAAAAGATGTGAAAAAAAATAAGTTTTTGCTTACTTCACACCATACACAATTACAGATGAATTAAAAACTTGAATATTAAAAGCAAAATGTTTAAATTTTCACTAGAAAATTTAGATGGCATTTTTTCTGACTTGGAACTAGGGAAGGATTTTTTAAAATAAAGTTACAAAGCATAAATGATTGATAAATTTAGCTATTTGAAAGAACTTTCATTTATCAAAAAACTACCTAAAAGGAAAGGGCAAGTTATCCATGGGGAAAATATATTTGCTACATATATAATAACTGATAAAGGTTATTATTAAGGATATAAAAATAGCTTGTATAAATCAAGAAGAAAAGGAAAATGTAAATAAAAAGAAATAATAGGATTTCACAGAAGGGAAAAAACAATAAACACACAAATAAATGCTGTCCTTCATTGGAAATCAGGAAAATGCAAATCAAATCTACAATAAAATACAACTCTTCACTCATTAAATTGTTGAACATTTAAGTGTGTTAATATCATGTGCTGCCTGTATTATAAGTCAATAGAATTTCTACATATTTATTGTGAGAATGTAGTACAGCCACTTTGGAATAAAATTTGTTTAGTGTTGTGAAACTGAATATTCACATTCTTTCACTCCTTAATTATTTTCTCATGTACATTTACAAGAAAATCTTTTGACTATTAGTATCAAGAAACTTACACAAGAATATTCAAAATAGCACCATTCATAATAGCAAAAGAACTATAAATAATTCAAATATCTTTTGATAGGAGAAAAGATTATTATATAACAATAAAAATGAATGAACTACAGTTATATATAGTATAAAATTAAGTGAAAAAATAAGAGCGAAACAAATTCTAAAAGACAACAAATTGCATGATACCTATTTTATAAGAAATTCAAAAACAAAACCCATCAATACTTTGATTTAATCATGAACCATAACATGATAAATCTATTAAAGGAATATAAAAACTGATAAACACAAAATTCAGTGTAGTAATTATCTGAGGTGGTAGAAAGCAGAATACAGAAATAAGGACACTATTGTCAAGCTAGTTCACAGTCATGGGTGTTCATTATGTTACAAACAAAGCAATAAAGCAAGTCAGATGTATGGCATGATTGTGACCCGGGTCGTGCTAAGTTCCCTCAGTCGTGTCCGACTCTGTGCGACCCCATGGGCTGTAGCCCGCCAGGCTCCTCTGTCTATGGGATTCTCCAGGCAAGAATACTGGAGTGGGTAGCCATTCCCTTCTCCAGGGGATCTTCCGGACCCAGGGATCAAGCAGGTGTCGCCTATGCCTAAGCTGCACTGGCAGACGAGTTCTTTACCATTAGCGCCACCTGGGAAGCCCTGTGGCATAACTAATTGTAATTAATTCTGTACTTCAGAGTTTCATTAAAAATGTGAACATATTAGTGATACATCCATTTTATCCAGCTTGAGGTACAAAATAACATCATATCGCTTTGTTTTACTTAAATTAACCATCTTTCTTATATCCTTTCTGATCTTCTGATGCATTCTGTAAGGACTGAATCCGAAGATTCAGTTCTCCCAAGTTGCCACAAGGTGTCACTGTAGAAAGTATCACTAGGGAGCCAGTGTGGTGTCATTCCATCTGCAATGATATAGATAATGGGGCTGCCAGTAGACAGTATAGATTCCAGGGGCTTAGAAAGGAGAGGACTGAGTTGACACTCGCTACACTTACATTCACCAAAGAGTTCTCTTTCAAATCTTTTCATTGGGATTAAAGAGGCTGGTTCAGGGGAGTTTTCAAGGGTCAGTTGTCTATCTGCCCTCTGTCATGGTCAGTCCTGCTCAAGAAAGCCCTAATGTTCTTTCTTGCCAGCTGGTATATTAGGCTTGTTTATTAAGCTAGTGTATATTAAGATGATATACTTTAGTTTATTAGATATATTCTATCTATCACAGTTCAGTTCAGTCACAATTGCACTCATCTCATAAGAGAACAAAACTCATTCCTTTTGCTCCTTAGCTCTTTAAAAGCAACAATTTATATTCTAACCTGCCTCTGCTACATGTCTCCCATCTACATAATTAAAAGAGAATGTTTAACTAATTCTTTACAGAATCAAGAAGATCTATCTAAAATGACTTACTGACTTCCCCCAGAAGACAGAGTAGCTGCTGGCAACTTTGGAGTGGTAATGCCTTTTGCTTTTAAAATAAGTGCTACCTTCTTGGCAAGCAACTGTGCTAATATTTATAAAGTTTTCTTAACAAAATACCTTCATATACATTTTCTCATCTATCATAAATATGAATAGGCTCTGAAATAAGAGGTTTTTTTTTCTTATTTCTCTTCTTCAAGAAGAGCTCCCAAGAGAGATTGAGCAGTACCAGCTATGTAATTTAGGGAACTCACAGCAAACCGAAAATGCCATTTTTAAAAAAAATTTTTATTTGTTCCTTTATTTTTAGTTGTGCTAGGTCTTTGATGCTGCACGTGGGCTTTCTCTACTTTCAGGGAGGGAGGGATACTCTCTAGTTGTGATGTGCGGGCCTCTCATTGCAGTGGCTTCTCTTGTGGAGCATGTGCTCTGGACGTGTGGGCTCTGTAGGTGCAGGACCGGGGCTCAGTCATTGTGGCACGCATGCTCTAGAGCACAGGCTCCGTAGTTCTGCTGTGCAGGCGTAGTTGCCGCATGACATGTGGAATCTTCCCGGACCTGGGATTGAACTCATCTCCCCTGCGTTGTGCCGTGCTAAGTCTCTTCAGTCGTGTCCAACTCTGCAATCCTATGGATCGTAGCCCACCAGGCTCCTCAGTCCATGGGATTCTCCAGGCAAGAATACTGCATTGGCAAGCAGATTCTTGACCCACTGGACCACCAGGGAAGCCCTGCAGTCTCTTTCCTAAAATGTATTAAGCATTTCAAGAGGGCATTAGCGGAGCCATTGAGCCAAGAGTGGACCCTTTGAAGCTCAGGACTTCATGTGACCCCATGTGACTGCACAAGCGGCATATCCAAGCAACAGCCATATGCCAAGCTGACAAATCACAGATCAGATCAGATCAGATCAGTCGCTCAGTCGTGTCTGACTCTTTGCGACCCCATGAATCGCAGCATGCCAGGCCTCCTCCCTGTCCATCACCAACTCCCGGAGTTCACTGAGACTCACGTCCATCAAGTCAGTGATGCCATCCAGCCATCTCATCCTCTGTCGTCC
>NW_011494770.1:8285579-8293189 GCF_000754665.1 Bison bison bison
TTCAGAATGGACTGGTTGGATCTCCTTGCAGTCCAACGGACTCTCAAGAGTCTTCTCCAACACCACAGTTCAAAAGCATCAGTTCTTCAGCACTCAGCCTTCTTCACAGTCCAACTCTCACATCCATACATGACCACAGGAAAAACCATAGCCTTGACTAGATGAACCTTTGTTGGCAAAGTAATGTCTCTGCTTTTGAATATGCTATGTAGGTTGGTCATAACTTTCCTTCCAAGGAGTAAGCGTCTTTTAATTTCATGGCTGCAGTCATCATCTGCAGTGATTTTGGAGCTCAAAAAAATAAAGTCTGATACCGTTTCCACTGTTTCCCCATCTATTTCCCATGAAGTGGTGGGACCGGATGCCATGATCTTCATTTTCTGAATATCTATAATTTTAATTCAGGCAAGCAGACCCTGATTTTTTGTGTGTGTTTTCTTTTGAAGTTTTTATTTTGTATTGAGGTATAGCCAATTAACAATATCATGATAGTTTCAGGTGAACAGTAAAGGTACTCAGCCATACATACATTAATATATGTATCCATTCTCCCTCAAACTCCGCTCTCATCCAGGCTGCCACATAACATTGAGCAGACTTCCAACAAGGACAGTAAGTCCTTGTTGACAGACCCTAATGCTTTTTAGTGACCAGTATTATAGTTTCTCTACATCTGAAGTGTGTTGCCTCCCAAAGTTGTCCCCAACAATGCAAAAGGAGTTTTCACATTTTACAAGAACAAAACAAAAAGGTAAGTTCTTCAACGTGTGAATAGATTTAAGTTGGTAACATCTGAGATTTTGGCATCATTACTTGAGTTCCTTAAAGAGGTAATAATTATGCTCCATTCCTCCAGATCTAAGAGGGTTGATGAGACTTGCTCTTTTAGTCACATTTAAACAAAGGAAAAAGACAAAAATGGTTAGGAGCTAAGAGCCCTTAGTGACTGAAATGTGAGACACACATGGACTGTGACAGATTTTCCTAAAGAGATGGAGGACATAATGCCATTCTTCTCTCGAACTACCAATCTCATTCATGTGTAATCGAATCAGGGTCCTTAGGGTCACCCGTAACTGGAGGGTTTAGAGTTACTTTTACAGTTGTTGTATAATAGTGGATTTAAAGCTGTCAGTGCTGGAGGTGATGAAAACTTCGGAAAGCAGAGTCCTGAGAGGATGAAGGAATGGTTTAGGCTCATTTAGCTGTTAAACTTTAGAAAGGCAAGGTTTCGCTTTGCTTTTTTTTTTTTTTTTTATTTTCAGACCCAATTCCCTTGAGACTAGTTGTTAAGTTGCAGAACAGCGTAATGTACATAGTTCAGGTTGTTCAGCTCCATAAAAGCATTCACTTAGATGGAAGAGAAACAAAGAAGAACAGTTCCTCTAGTAAGGAGTTTAATCAGCAATGTCATCTTCTGCAGTACAACAGGTATGTGGAGAGGAGATTGAGAAGGATGGATCTGCACTTTCTTTTCCTTGGGTTTTCTCAGGAAGCAAACTGTTACTCTAGTAATACAGTGGTATTACCGGTAGATTGATTCTTTTTTTTTTTTTTTTAATGCATTTTGGTCCAGTACAAAGAGACATGTAGGAATGCAGAAGATTATAGATGCAGGACTTAATATAAATTTGTAATAAAAGGCAGAGGTTTTTAAATATGCTAACAGGAAAATGTGCTGCCTTTTGGCTGGGCAGCATGTTTCCTAGGAAGAAGATTTAGAATTAGGGAAAGGGTTATTTGTTTATAAGCTGCCGAGAAAATCATTTACCGTAAGTGTTCACCTGTGTGAGGCAGAGGGTTAAGGCTGTTACCTGGGTTTTTACATACAGTCCCATTCTTTTGCTTTCTTGGGAGACATCTTTTCTGGTCAAATGTATCCTTGAATGTTGAATGTGGTGTTCATCCCAACCAGGAAAGAGGGAAGGAAGGAAAAGAGGAAGAACAAGAGGGCAGTCACCTTTGATAGTGTTCTTTATATATCAGGCATTGTGCTATGACTGTTCATGTGTATTATTTAATATGTTAAGATTCATTATGAAGTTTCAGATAGAAATTAAGCAACTGAAAGAAACCAATTGCTTGGGTAAGGTCAAAATAATTCAAGGAAAGTAGAAAGAATGATTATCAGAACAAAGTACTTTTAAAAGCCTCTTAAAATCCTTAGAGTGGGTTCTAAAGCAGTGGAATATTTAAAATGGAAGCACAAAAATTTAATGACAAGATAAAAAGAAATGAGACCATATTAGAACAATCAGAAAATTCTTTATTATTATGGTCTGCTCCTACAGCTTAATCACTTTCTAGGGGAATGCAGCAATCACTTTTAATTTAACACTTGAGTAGAAGACAGTTCAGACATAACTGCTTAAATATGAGAACCGAGTGGGAAAGCTCCTTTGACTGAATACAGATTAAGAACAGTGGCTTGAGGGAACTTGACACTAGAAGTTCTCCCTTCTCCATTCCAACCTCTCCTCCACACCCAATTTTCTCTGTCATGTTTCAGAGACCCTGAGAATGACTTTCAAAGGTCTCTGAATAACCTCATGCCATTTCTTCACCCTTCCTGCTTAAAATAGAGTTTTTGCTTTTCTGTTCAAATCTTACTCACCCAGTGAGAACCAGGCAAAAGTCTTATCCTCACTGGGGCATTCTTGTTGACCCAGCCTGAAAGCCTCTTGTCCACTTTTGATCTTTGCACATATTGCCTAGACTTTTCTTTGGTCAGTTCATCACCACAGTTGCTTTTAATCTGTGGTCCAAAATCATCTGGGTTTTAAGCGTTGATGTGTTTTGTCTTTTTAGCTGTTTTATAGACTCTCTACCACCATTCATGCCTTCTCATTCCTTTCATTGTGTCTCATGGATTGTGGTCATGTATTTGTATTTAGATAGTGATTTTTTCCCCTAATGTACATTTAAAAAAGAAAGTTATCCTGAGACTTCTCTGGTGGTTCAGTGCCTGAGACTCCACAAGTCCAATGCAGGGGGCCCAAGTTGGATCCCTGATGGGGGACTAGATTCCACATGCTGCAACTAAGATCCAGCAAAGCAAAATAAAAATAATATATTTTAGAAAAAAGAAAAAAGTTATCCTAATTCATATACATGTTCCACCCCTAGTATACACGTAAATGGTAACATGCTGATTTTTATATGCAAAATAAAGACACTGGGTCAATGCATGGAGAGCATGTGCTACTTAGAACTGGCTTTCTTTCCTAGAACTCGCTAATGCCCAGCCCCTAGCTCTCTGTGTGACCCGCACACTGAAACTTGCCAGGCTGTTACCATTGCACGGGGCTTGAGGAGAGGTGCTGCAGTGGTGCCCTTACTCTTCACAAAGTGGGGGTGGTCGGCTTTGGCCTCTGCGCTCCTCTGATTTAGCTGCTCTGAGGGTGAGATGCTTATCAAAGTTCCATGACCAGCTGAAGAGGATGATTCTTCCAGACTGTTAGACTTCCTCAAGTGATTCTTCCTCTTTCAAATGAGCTTAGCATGAAAAAGATAGAAGCACAGTGAGAGTGATAGAACATATGCAGGAATCTGTTTTTCGCTTAGTAAACTCCTGGTCCCATAGCCAATAGACCCCAATCAAACAAAGTCTGGTTACCTGCTCCTGACTCATTTGAGGAAGAAGTGAATGTATTGTCTAATAAGTATCAGTATCTATTCTTCCTATGTACACAGGGAAGAACAATTATATTAAGTTCAATAACAGAAGTTTCTTCTTCTCGTTCTTTTCCGTCTACCCCCTCCTCTTTTCTTCCTCCCCTCAATCTTTTCCTGACTCCCCTCCTCCTCCTCCTCCTCCTAATTTCAGGCCCTGGCATAAATTAAGAGCTTACTGAATGTCAGTGGTATAATTTGAGTAAGTGAAAAGTGAAAGTCACTCAGTCATGTCCGACTCCTTGCAACCCCGTGGACTATACAGTCCATGGAATTCTGCAGGTCAGAACACTCCAAGTCAGCGTGGGTAGCCTTTTCCTTCTCCAGGGGATTTTCTCAACTCAAGGATTGAACCCAGGTCTCCTGCATTGTAGGCAGATTCTTTACCAGCTGAGCCACAAGGGAAGTCCAAGAACACTGGAGTGGGTAGACTATTCCTTCTCCAGCAGATCTTCCCGACCCAGGAATTGAACCAGGGTCTCCTGCGTTGCAGGTGGATTCTTCAACTGACCTATCAGGGAAGCCTTAATTTGAATAAAGGCAAGAGTAAAGTAAATTATGATCACTTAAATTCATTAGGTTAGAATTCTATGAATTGTAAATTTACAGGTTAAGACTAAATACAGATTAAGATAAATAAGAAAATTATAATAATTCATCATAAATTATCTTCCTTAAGTCTTCTATGTCTTTTTAAAATTTTTCTATGAAAGTATATCAAAAACGTGATATACTGTCTATTAACTGACACAATCCCATGTGTTCTTGCTTTTTCCTAAGAAACTATTGAATTGCTCTGAATATGGAAGTGGATCTTGCCCAGAAAACGAAAGGCCGGTAGGGGTCCGAGCTGCCATGTATTCCTTTATGTCTGGAGCCATATTCATCACAGTGTTTGGTAATCTTGCCATGATCGTTTCCATTTCCTACTTCAAACAGCTTCACACACCAACCAACTTCCTCATCCTCTCCATGGCGGTCACTGATTTCCTGCTGGGATTCACCATCATGCCATACAGTATGATAAGATCAGTGGAGAACTGCTGGTATTTTGGGCTTACATTTTGCAAGATTCATTATAGCTTTGATCTGATGCTCAGCATTACATCCATTTTCCATCTTTGCTCGGTGGCCATTGATAGATTTTATGCTATCTGTTACCCTTTACAGTATTCAATCAAAATGACGATTCCAGCCATTAAGCAGTTGCTGATTCTCTGCTGGTCAGTCCCCGGGACATTCGCCTTCGGAGTGGTCTTCTCTGAGGCCTATGCTGATGGAATAGAAGGCTATGACATCTTGGTTGCTTGCTCTAGTTCCTGCCCAGTGATGTTCAACAAGCTATGGGGCACCACCTTGTTCATGGCAGGTTTCTTCGCTCCTGGGTCTGTGATGGTTGGAATTTATGGCAAAATTTTTGCAGTATCCAGAAAGCATGCTCGTGCAATCAACAACTTACCAGAAAATCAAAATAATCAAATGAGGAAAGACAAGAAAGCAGCCAAGACTTTAGGGATAGTGATGGGTGTTTTTTTATTATGCTGGTTTCCCTGCTTTTTCACAATTTTGTTGGATCCCTTTCTGAGCTTCTCTACTCCTGTAGTTTTGTTTGATGCTTTGACATGGTTTGGCTATTTTAACTCCACATGTAATCCTTTAATATATGGTTTCTTTTATCCCTGGTTTCGCAGAGCCCTGAAGTACATTTTCCTGGGTAAAATTTTCAGCTCACATTTCCATAATACTAACTTGTTTAAAGAAAAAGAAACTGAATAGACTTATTTGTATGAGTGGAAAGAAGCAAAGGACTGGAATTTAGAAGAACAAAGTTACTTAAACTCTGTGTGTGGTGTGTGTGTGTATGTGTGACTTTGGCTACCATGGAAAGTTTTTGGTTTCTAAAACTTGAGAGGAAAAAAGAATTTTTTCTTTGAACCCCAAATCCTGTCTTTTCAGAATAGTTCTTACTGCTTATAGGTAGAGAAGAAAGAAAAAAGTCAGAAAGGTGAAGAGAAGGTAGAAAAAGCCAGGAAGGGGATGAAGGGAACACACACAAAATTTTGTACTATTTGGAAGGGAGCAAAACACAAGCTGAGCTTGAGTATTGCTCTCCCCATTCTCACCATCACACACATTTTGTGTGATATTTTATTTACATTGTCTTCCTCAGAGTCTGATCAGAGGTATTTTGAAACATCGACCACTAAAAATTATAGGTAAGTAAATATGGAAAAAACAATTTCAAGAAGTCATATGATGTCAAGAATCAATCATTTGATAGTTGAAAATCAGCCTTTACTAGATTTTACAGTTGTGAGATTGAACCTTTTTTTTTTAATAAAATAAGAAATGGAAACTGTGTAACTGAGGCCCCAGATTCCATCCGCATTTCCGTCCGAGTATCATCTTAATCATGCAATTGACATTTTTTCTTTTTTCTATTTTCTATTTTTCTGTTTTACTAGCCAGAGAATTCCAGCCAGAGCCTTCCTTTCTTTCTCTGGCTCATTCACACTTTGTATGACTATTGGTGTTCTGATTTTTAATAAATGTGAAGTACATACCAAAAAAAGGTTGCATTTTGACTCAGTCACTCGTTTTTGCTTAAAATGTGTACATGTATCTTTGAATAATAGAGTAGCAGCAGGAGGAAGCAAAGAAGAAAGCTTCTATTTATGGTGGTGCTTCTGGGTACAAGAAGCTTTATACAGCATGTGCTATTCAATGACTTTTAAACTTTAAGTTGTGACCCATTAGTAATTTGTAAAATCCACTTAGAAGTCTGCAACCAGTGGTGTGCTAGAAAATGTTTAACATCTGGCTCTGAAAAGAAAGAAAAAAGCCCATATTTGTAGAATTTGATTTTTTATTTTCATTGAGCTGATTTCAAGCTATGAACGTAATGTCAACAGGTTCTAAAATTCCTCAAAAGTTAACCTATTCCTGCACGTGGACATAAGAGGTTCTAATTTACCACTGACTGCAAAAAATGTTTTTAATGAAAAGCAAACCAGAACAGAAGAAAGTAGATAATTTCAGAATATACTTGCATTCAGGGTAAAGATTGCCTTATGAAGTTTTCATTTAAATGTATATACACAAGTATGTTTGTGGATGTATTTTGTGTGAAATTTTTGTTTAATTTTTCCATTACATTATTTCAATGAGCATTTTTTTTTCTCTTTTTGGAAATGTTTACATCAGTTCAGTTCAGTCACTCAGTCATGTCCTACTTTTTGCGACCCCAAGAATTGCAGCATGCCAGGCCTCCCTGTCCATCACCAACTCCCAGAGTTCACTCAGACTCACGTCCATCGAGTCAGTGATGCCATCCAGCCATCTCATCCTCTGTCGTCCCCTTCTCCTCCTGCCCCCAATCCCTCCCAGCATCAGAGTCTTTTCCAGTGAGTCAACTCTTCGCATGAGGTGGCCAAAGTACTGGAGTTTCAGCTTTAGCATCATTCCTTCCAAAGAACACCCAGGGCTGATCTCCTTTAGAATGCACTGGTTGGATCTCCTTGCAGTCCAACGGACTCTCAGGAGTCTTCTCCAACACCACAGTTCAAAAGCATAAATTCTTCGGCATTCAGCCTTCTTCACAGTCCAACTCTCACATCCATACATGACTACTGGAAAAACCATAGCCTTGACTAGACAGACTTTTGTTGGCAAAGTAATGTCTCTGCTGTTGAATATGCCATTTAGGTTGGTCATAACTTTCCTTCCAAGGAGTAAGCGTCTTTTAATTTCATGGCTGCAATCACCATCTGCAGTGATTTTGGAACCCCCCAAAATAAAGTCTGACACTGTTTCCACTGTTTCCCCATCTATTTCCCATGAAGTGATGGGACCAGATGCCATGATCTTAGTTTTCTGAATGTTGAGCTTTAAGCCAACTTTTTCCCTCTCCTCTTTCACTTTCATCAAGAGGCTTTTGA
>NW_011494770.1:8293289-8309171 GCF_000754665.1 Bison bison bison
TCTCAGTATCTGAGGTTATTGATATTTCTCCCGGCAATCTTGATTCCAGCTTGTGCTTCTTCCAGCCCAGCGTTTCTCATGATGTACTCTGCATATAAGTTAAATAAGCAGGGTGACAATATACAGCCTTGAGGTACTCCTTTTCCTATTTGGAAACAGTCTGATGTTCCATGTCCAGTTCTAACTCTTGCTTCCTGACCTGCATATAGGTTTCTCAAGAGGCCCCACAAATGTGCTTTGATCTTAGTTCATTGCACAGATGACAATGAAACAGTGACTACCCAGAAGTCAGCTTAAGTGGTGTCTTGCCTGGCTGCCTGAAGATGGGCTGACCCATGTTCTCCAGACCTTGTATGTCCCTTCCATCCTTGCTGTCCTAATGATAGGTTGGTCTCACCCAATAGCCTATGAGGTAGAGGTGGAACAGTGCATCTTCTTTGAAATGGTGTTCTTTTTACAGAATGATAGTGTTTGTGATGGTGGTTGTTGTTTATTATGGTGTTTATGGATGAAATAACAATTTGTCAGTCCTATCTGGTCCAAAAGTTTCTCATGATGCTTCTCTCTATTAGAATCCTCCTCATATTTTAAAAATCATTCAAGTAGCTAAACATTCTACTCATTTATTCCCCTTTCACTGAAACATAATTTTCTTTGCACTTAAAAAAATTATTTTAACCATATTTAACTGTACAGTTCAGAGGCACTAAGTACATTCACATTGTTATGCAACTCTCACCACCATCCATCTCTCAAATTTTTCACCTTCTTCAACCATACTTTGTTCCCATTAAAAACTCCCCATCCCCCTTCCCCACCTTACTACCCTCTACTCCCCAACCCTTGGCAGCTACCAGAGTACTTTATGACTCTATGGATTTGAATCTTCTAGGTATCTCATAGACATGGAATCATATCACCAGCCATCTACTTCATACATAGCAGTGTACACATGTCAATCCCTATTTTCCAATTCATCCCACCCTCTCCCTCCCCTCTTGGTGTCCATACATTTGTTCTCTAAGTCTGTGTCTCTATGAGGCACTTTTTAGTTTCAGAATGTGGTCATCCTGGCTTGTTCACTAGTTCAAATACAGTAGTAACCCAGCATCCTATCTGCTTTCCTCCTTCCACGGTTCACCCTGCATTCATTCCCAAAGTCAGTACTGTTTCCCCTCACACTCAAAATTTTATAGGCCGTTATAGATGAGAAAGCTGAACCCAAGGGAGATTGAATGATTTGCCCCAGATTATACAATTTTCTATTGTATTGAAGCTGAAACGCCAATGCTTTGGCCACCTGATGCGAAGAACTGACTCACTGGAAAAGACTCTGATGCTGGGAAGATTGAAGGCAGGAGGAGGATGAGATGACAGAGGATGAGATGGTTGGATGGCACCACCGACTTGATGGATATGGGTTTGAGCAGGCTATGGGTGTTGGTCGGAGAAGGCAATGGCACCCCACTCCAGTACTCTTGCCTGGAGAATCCCATGGATGGAGGAGCCTGGTAGGCTGCAGTCCATGGGGTCGCTAAAGTCAGACACGACTGAGCGACTTCACTTTCACTTTTCACTTTCATGCATTGGAGAAGGAAATGGCAACCCACTCCAGTGTTCTTGCCTGGAGAATCCCAGGGATGGTGGAGCCTGGTGGGCTGCCATCTATGGGGTCGCACAGAGTCGGACACGACTGAAGTGACTTAGCAGTAGCAGCAGCATGGGTGTTGGTGATGGACAGGGAAGCCTGGCGTGCTACAGTCCATGGGGTCGCAAAGAGTCGGACACGACTGAGCAAATGAATGGAACTGAACTGATACAATTTTCTTTAGAAGCAGAACTAGAACTTAGCTTTCTGGACTCCTGATTTACTATACTAGTTTTTATCAAGATTTAATTGGATTGTATACTTTTGTTTTTTAAACTAAGGATTCTATTAAACTGAAACAAATCACTGAAGCAAAGATAAATACTTTTCTCCCATCCCAATATCTTCTCATTTCATCCAGGAATCAAAGTGTAAACTGAGGCCTTTTATGATTTGGACAATTATTTCTACTTTGGATATCAGCCAACATTTAGTTTAGCTACATAAGTCTATATGTTTTTAAGATACAGAAATTTTACTCCCCTATTTTACCAGAATGAAGCCCAAATGACCATGAAATTGATATGAAGTTTTCATCCTTTATTTGGAAAAAAAAGCACTGAAAACTATCTGGGATATTAAAAATAGACAGAATAGGTTAATATCCCTCAGGAAAGAGAGATAAAAGAGCAATTCCACTGGGGCTGTGCACTTAGTTTCCCTCTAGGAACTCCTGAATCTGTGTTCTTCACTCCAGTCCTCTGGAGAGAAGAGATAAACTTTTATGAGTCAGATATCTCAGTCCTTGACACTACACTGTCTGCAATCCTGACTTGATGCCTGCAAAGCCACCAGAAGAGACACAATGATTCACAACTAACTTATCAAGAGAGGGAAGGTACTGAGTCAATAAAAAGAATTAGAAATGTACTATCCTAGTTTTTTTAAATCTGATTTATTCTCTTCTCCAAAATAACTGAATAACAGTAACTAAATTTTACAAAGAACCCAAAATTGTTACAAATAGCATGCAAGAGAGAAGGCAGGATTTTTTTCCAACTGCAAAACAATTATTATGAAAAAAGTTTTTAAATTTTACATCAAAATGGCAAGGTTTAAAGTCTCTATGTAGGGCATTTTTAAAATGTTTTTGCAGATAACAGGAACTATGCAAGACATGATTTATAGTAAATGTAAGTTACATATGTGTTTTAATAATGTTAAAATGCACTCTCCTCTTTGATAATATATCTAAAAAAAAAAAAAACTCTTGGTATATACTATTTAATTCACTGCCAGACACTACACATCTCACTTTTGATATTTTTTTCTCTTGCAAGCAACATTTACTTGAGTTAGTCTGTCACTCTTTACTCCTCAAGATTATCCACTCATTTCATACGCAAAGAGTGTCCAGACTAAAAATACAGCTTCCTTATTGTCTAGAACCATTCTTCCAGAATTCAATGGTCATGTAAATAACATATTATCCTGCCAAAATGTGCATTGGTGGGAGGGGTCTGAGATTTTTCATTTCCAAAAATGTTCCCAGGAGATGAGGTCATCCATAGCTGATTACAGGCCATAATTTAATTAGCAAGGACCGTATGAAAGAAATATGAACAAATGAAGCCATAAACTTTCTTATTGATATTATTGTTATTTCCCATTCTTAGAGAGTAAACAATCGTGGGAAGCTTATTGCAGCAGGAACCAAAGGACCTGGATTGCAATGTTAGTTACAGCATTTAGTAACAACTTCTCCCTCAAGACCTTGGTTACATTCTATACCTGAAAAAGTTGGGAGAAGGCAGTGGAAATGTGCCTTTTAATTTAAAAACTTTAAAATATCCAAATTTTTGTTGGCTGAGTTTCATTTGGAATACTGTATGTTTACTGCTAAGTCACTTCAGTCGTGTCCGACTCTGTGTGACTCCATAGACGGCAGGCCACCAGGCTCCCCTGTCCCTGGGATTCTCCAGGTAAGAAAACTGGAGTGGGTTGCCATTTCCTTCTCCAATGCATGAAAGTGAAAAGTGAAAGGGAAGTCGCTCAGTCATGTCCGACTCCCAGCGACCCCATGGACTGCAGCCTACCAGGCTCCTCTGTCCATGGGGAGAGGATTTATTAGGTACTTTCTAAATAAGCCATAAAAAAGAACAAATTTGAGTAAGCTCTAGTGAGGTGGATGAAGTAAATCAGAAGGAGAAAAACAAATACAGTGTATTAATGCATATATATGGAATCTAGAAAAATTATATTGATGAACCTATTTGCAGGGAGGGAATGGACATGCAGATGTAGAGATTGGATGCAGACATAGAGATTGGACTTGTGGACACAGTGCAGGAGGGAGAGAGTGGGATGAATGCAGAAAGTAGCATCAGCTACTTTATGTATACACTGTAAGGTGTAAGATGGATAGCTGGTGAGAATGTGCTGTGTAGCACGTGGAGCCCAGCCTGCAGCTCTGTGACGACCTGGAGGGATGGTGGGGTGGGGGGTGTTCGGGAGGAAGGGAATTTATGTATAATTATGGCTGATCTGAGCTGTTGTATGGCAGAAACCAACACAACATTATAAAATTTTTTAAAAAAATATTTAAATAAACAAGATTTACTGTTTCCCTAATGATTTAATCTTTCTCAAACCAAATGTCTCTAATACCATGAGACAAAGTGCCTATTATGTAGATTTCTCAATGTGTTAAAATTAATTTCTTTCCATTTAATTCAGCAAGCCATTACTGCTTACCTGAGATGAACGCAGATCCGTACTAAATATTGCCAGGCTTAGACAGTTAAGGGCATTTTATCTCATTAACTGTAAACTTCTCAAAAAATTGAATTGTAAATTAACGTAATGTATGTTTTTAAAGTGTTGTGCTAAGAAAAGGATAAAATAAAAGGCATTTGAAATCAAAGTCAGCTGTAAAATGGGGAAGACAATATAACTTTAAGATCTTTAGTCATCCCAATAGTCCAGCTGAGAGAGTGAAAAAAGGTTTCTAGAAGTCAATGATATTTGAGCTGAGCCTTCAGGTTTTCAAGAGATGAAGGGTCAGGTGGAGAAAAGGGTACTGGCCAAACCACAGGTGTTTGCAGGGAATATAGAGACTACATGACCAAAGGTTGCGGAGTATTGTAGATTGAAGGGAGGAGGGGTTACAACCGGGGTTTCCATGCCAACAGATGCGGAAAAGATTTATCATTTATCACAGGCAAACTAGTGCTCCGATGTTCTAGCCAAGGCATGTTTTTCCAGACCTTTTCCGTGTATCCACCAAAAAAAGTACACATAGACTTGATAAAACATTTATTTAGATCAATTTCCATTGGACCTCATACTTCTTTGATAGTTGTAGTAAAGATTTTTCTCTTCTGTTTGTTTTTCAATAATGCTATAGTTTATGGCTATTTATGAGAAAGATATTTACTATGGTTTTAATTTTCACTCTCCTTTCTCTCCCTGCTCTCTGACATGGAGGTCTCTCTGCCTGTTTCTGGTATGTATTTACTGTCAGTTAAAATATTTTTCCTGCTCCCAGATGTTTTTAAGAAGATTGTTTTCAAGGTGTTATCTCTGCCCATTGCGAACTGCCATATGGTTTTATGAAGCTTACTTACAGACTGTGATTCCATTTATTTGGAATAAATTAATCATTTGTCATAGAAATCAGTCACAGAAAAAACAATTTTTCTTCTCTTTATCTTAGTTTTCAGCACAGCATTTGAATGCAGTCTACTTACTGTCATCCCTGGAATGGTTTCCAAGCAGTTCTGTTATTGTGGTCTTCAAATAATTATTATGGTCTATGTAAGATGTTAGAGAACTTACAGAAAAGATCCAACATCATGGATTTTTGCAAATTTTAAACTTTTGCTTATCTTTCCTGTTATACTACATGTACCATTTACACTGTTGCAATATAGATACTGTTCAAATTTTGAAATTACTCATAAAATCATACTTTTATCTTTATTTAATAAAAATATTAACACAAATCTGCTGTTTGAATGGCATCTACTCTTTAGGCTAAGCATGATTTTGGAGCTTTAAAAAATAGAATTTATATTTGAGACTTGGAGTTTAAGATTTTTTTTAATAGATATTATAAAAATTGACATTACTTTCTGACTGATGGAGAGAGAAATGAAACAGTTATTATTGGTGTTAGTTCCAGGTCTTTGCATTGATCCTACTTTCAATAAAAAGTCTCTTTGTCCTAACTGAAAGACATAAACAGAGACATTCAGAAAAGTCTACATTTTGAGAAGTGGATTTGAAAAGTTATATAGTTCTCTTAAGCAGTTTCCTAACAGCTGAAATACTTTAGGCTTCAGCCTTAGATGCCAGGAAACACATTACAATCAAAATTTAAAGGAGAAAGTGAAAGCATATTATTTATCAACCTTATCTAAGTTCAAACAAATAAAAAATTAAACATTTAATTTGAGTTAGTATATTAAAGAACTAACAACATTAATGTTTATTTTCCATTGCTAATCCATCTGATGTGATTTTTTTCAACAGATAAAAAGGAGGAAAAACTAAATTTAGATAATAGTGTACTTTGCCTGCATGTTCATGGACTTAGAAGTATGTAAGTGTAGTTGTAAGTTGTAAGTCTCCCACATAGTATTTTCTTTAATTTTTCAGAGTATCTGAATCAGCAGGAAGAACACTTCCAACTCTGCAAAGGTAAGGCACCAAACAATGCATAAGGGACGTTAAAGCCAGTATAACCCCATCCTGGCTTCCCTGATGACTTAGCGGGTAAGGAATCCACCAGCAACGCAGAAGACACAGAAGATGTAAGTTCAATCCTTGGGTCGGGATGATCCCCTGGAGCAGGAAATGACAATTCACTCCAGTATGCCTGCCTGGAAAATCCCATGGGCAGAGCAGCCTGGCGGGCTACAGTCCATAGGGTTGCAAAGAGTTGGACATGACTGAGAACACATAACTCCATCCTAACAGGGTCATGGAGCACTGAGTGGGTTCTTATGCCACCACTGCCACCATGTCCCAAAGGCATTTAGCTGAAACCCCTGCAGCAGTTTTTTCTTTTTTTTCCTTTTACTAATACCTTCATATCCATATCTGAACTCAAAATCCTTAGGTCTTATTTCACTAGCCTAAAGGATCAGTAAAATATGTTTAGAGAAAATCTCTCAGGTCTGCCTCTCTAAATGCTACTCTGGGAGTGATTCTTTTATAGCAGTATTAGAAGCAATTTAATATAGAAAGATACTTTATGAAGTGAGCTCCTGAAATTATTCGATTCTTTTCAGCAAAGTTATAAGTGTATTGAAACAGTTGCTTTTATTGGAACAATGGAAGTATTTTAAAACAGCCATAATTTCACATTTATGTATATACTTATTCATTCATAAATATGCATCTAGTGCCTGCTACAAGCATTAACCTAAGTACCAAGAATTCAGGGAAAACAAGAGACTAGTCCTTTGCCTCCCAGTAGAATAAGAGAAAGGCATGCCTATGATCAATATGAGTCATGCGAAATTTGATTGGCCAAAGTGTGAATAAAGAAGGATGAAATGAAAGAGAAGGATGAAATAGAGTAAAATTGACTAAAACAGGAAAGAGTGAGCAGTTGAGGTTTTTCACTTTCAAATGCAGCAAACAACTCAGAAAGTAAGCACCATTTATATAATTTTAAATATTTATATATTATAATTGAAATGAATTAATGACAGGTGACTTCATTGTACTTTCAGGGCTGAAATTTCCTGGGATCATTTTAAGAGGAGAAGAAACATTGACTTACCTTCCAAAAAAGGAGTTTAAAGAGATAAAGCACCATGGATCTAACTTATATTCCTGAAGATTTATCCAGTTGTCCAACATTTGGAAATAAATCCTGTCCTCCCACCAACCGCCATTTTCATATTCGAGTAATAATGTACTCAATTATGATCGGAGCCATGTTCATCACTATCTTTGGAAACTTGGTTATAATCATTTCCATATCACATTTCAAGCAGCTTCACTCTCCCACAAATTTTCTGATCCTCTCCATGGCAACCACAGACTTTCTGCTGGGTTTGGTCATTATGCCATATAGCATGGTGCGATCAGTAGAGAGCTGCTGGTATTTTGGGGATGGCTTTTGTAAATTCCACACAAGCTTTGACATGATGCTAAGTCTGGCCTCCATTTTCCACCTCTGCTCCATTGCTATTGATAGATTTTATGCTGTGTGTTACCCTCTACACTACACAACCACAATGACCATCTCCATGATAAAGTGGCTGCTTGCATTTTGCTGGTCAGCCCCTGCTCTTTTTTCTTTTGGTTTAGTTCTATCCAAGGCCAATGTTTCTGATATGCAGAACTATGAGATTCTTGTTGCTTGCTTCAATTTCTGCGCACTTGCTTTCAACAAATTTTGGGGGATAATATTGTTCACTACATGTTTTTTTACTCCTGGGTCCGTTATGGTTGGTATTTATGGCAAAATCTTTATTGTTTCCAAACGACATGCTCGAGTTATAGACAACATGCCTGAAAACACAAAGGGGGAAGTGAGAAAAAACTTATCCAAGAGAAAGGATCGCAAAGCAGCCAAGACCCTGGGTATAGTAATGGGAGTGTTTCTAGCTTGCTGGTTGCCTTGTTTTCTTGCTGTTTTGATTGACCCATATCTAGGCTACTCCACTCCCATGATAGTACTTGATCTTTTAGTGTGGCTTGGGTACTTCAACTCCACTTGCAATCCTCTCATTCATGGCTTCTTTTATCCATGGTTTCGGAAAGCTCTTAAATATATAGTGTCAGGAAAAATATTTAGCTCCCATTCAGAAAGTGCAAATCTGTTTCCTGAAGCACATTAATAAAAAGGCCATTACAAGTGAATGGAGTATTGAAAGTGAGATTATTATAATTTTGACCTGAAGCATGTACGTTACATCCCCAGGTCACTGCAAATATTATTTTATTAAATTTCAATAATTCTAGATCCAAGAATAATTTAATAATATAATTCAAATATATAGGTTCAAATTGTGTCTTGAAGCATAATATTCAGTAAGGACTACTTCATTCATTACGGTTTTTATTCCCTGTACTTGTTACACGCACCATGAAATTAAGACATTTGCTCTTTGAAGGAAAGCTATGACAAACCTAGGGAGCGTATTAAAAAGCAGAGACATCGCTTTGCTGACAAAAATCCGTATAGTCAAAGCTATGGTTTTTCCAGTAATCATGTATGGATGTGAGAATTGGATCATAAAGAAAGCTGAATGCCGAAGAATTGATGCTTTTGAACTGTGGTGTTGGAGAAGACTCTTGAAAATCTCTTGGATTGCAAGCAGATCAAACCAGTCAATCCTAAAAGAAATCAATCCTGAATATTCATCAGAAGGACTGGTGCTGAAACTGAAGCTCCAATACTTTGGCTGCCTGATGGGAAGAGCTGACTCATTGCACTCATTAGAAAAGACACTGATGCTGGAAAATATTGAGGGGGCAGGAGGAGAAGGGTTGGCAGAGGATGAGATGGTCAGATAGCATCACTGATGCAATGGACATGAATTTGAGCAAACTCTGGGAGATAGTGGAGGACAGAGGAGCCTGGTGTGCTGCAGTCCATGGGGTCACAAAGAAGCGGACACAACTTAGTCACTGAGCAACTATTTGTTGGTAGAAAAGCAAATGTGCATAATAAATGTATAATTGGTAGCCAATGAATATTTTTATATTTACCAAAGAGTATTTATTAACCCAATTTGACTGCTGGTCTTGAAGTGAATATTTTAGGCTCTGTCCAGGAAGAGACATGTTAGGTTGTGAGAGCAAGGCCAGGATCCTTCTTCCTGAGAGTCTCAGAAGACCATGGACATGATCCTATTATGCCACTCCCTTCACAGATGAGGACGTTAAAACAGACTTGAATCCCTTCAGTAGTAGATACACTTCACATCCAGTGATTGGGCTGCTCTGTTTGGCTTCCTTCAACTTTTAAAACTTTTATCTGTTTCTCTACTTTTGAACAATTTCCTTACTCTTAAAAACTTCATGCTCTGTGTGTTAGAGATAAGAAATTATTCATGATATTTGTTAAAGACTGTAAGGCAGACTATTCAAGGAAAGCTTCTACAATAGGGTTTTTGTAGTAAAGTAGAGAGATCGAATTCAACTCTAACAAGGTGCAGTGGGGATTTGTTCCCATGGGACTGGGTTGTGAATAGTGGATTGAAAATTATTAAGAGGAAACATCAAGGAGTGTTCTTGCTAGACTGACTCATCAGAATTCTTGCTGAACGTAGGGCAGAGTGATAAGATAGTGAGGCTAGTCAGATACCAAGAGTAGGGGAGTTTTTGCTAAACTGACTTAGCAGGATTCTTGCTCAATCTAGAGTCTACCACAGCAAAGAAGGAAGTCCAAGTTTGGCTTAGGCAAGCAGAGGAGTCATAGGAGCTTGATTAAAATTTGATCAAAGGAGAGAGTCTTTGTCCTGTGTGTGTGTGTCTGTGTCTGTATGCTTATGCCCATGTGCTTCTCAGGGAAGCAGGATTAGGAATTTTCCAAGTGGGAAGGGAGCAGTGTAGGGATGGCCAGCTTTAGTATATACAACATTAGCATCTGATTATTAGACTGAACATATAAATCTATCTAAATATAAATGGGACAATCTATTAGAATGGACTTAGCTAGTTTCATGAAATATATAGCCAAGAGGCTATAGGAAAATTGTCTACATTCACTGAGATAGATATTGGATACTCAGTAAAGGATAAGAATATTTACTTAGAATTGATTCTCAGCATACGCCTCTTCTCTCACCATGTTAGCTAGTGTTCTTGCCTCCCATTTTACAGCTTTGCAATCTACTCTGCACAATTATCTCAAGTTGACACTTTCCTCTTAAATATCTTACATGGTTTCCAAGCTAAATCCCTTCTGCTTGTCCAAGCCTTCTCCACGAACTCTGTGTAGAAAGCATAGGTTTGAATTAGGGTGTACAAGGTCTCTTGCCCTGGAGTGTCTAATGGATGCCATTTTACCAACAGGAAGCACTGGCAGGAGATGTCAGGATGGAAGGAGGGGCAATCAGGGTGCTTAGGCCACCTCCCTGCCAAGTTACCCTGGGGCTGGCTGACTCCTTCAGGAAAGGCCATTCAGACTCTTTTTCCATACAGCCATCCTCTAGTGCTCCTGGTACCATCCTCATCTTCTGTCAGTTCCAGCCAAGGTAATGCTCCTGTGCTCAGTCGTGTCTGCCTCTTTGTGACTTGATGGCCTATAGCCCACGAGGCTCCTCTGTCCATAGGATTTTCCTACTATTGCTGCCCTGAGTGCTAGAATTTTCTGGCTGGTTTCCTTAAACACTGCCCACATCTTTGTAAATAGCTTCTTTCTTTCTTCTTCTTCTTCTTTTTTTTTTAATTAAACTGTCCTCAATCATACAGGTTGATTGCACCATCTGTTTCCTGCGGGACCAAGAACGAATGTAGCTTTTCATTGTTTTGAGATAAAATGTTGAAACTCTCCTCAAAGACATCAGGTCTGTATAGGCCTGACTTGGCCTTTCTTTGTGTTTCTACACAAAGTCACTCTTTGTGTAGAAACTAAGTTTCTATACTTACTCACTCTTCTGAAGTCTACCCTCCTCTAAAGGAATCACTGGCCCCCTAATAAGTCATCCCCCCTTTGTTGGCCCTACCTGAGGGCGATTCACCCTCCTCCACTTGGCAAACTTCTTTTTCTTTTGAAGATCAGTTGTCATCTTGAGATTTCTGGTGTCCTTTTGTGTATAAAAAAGAGTAAGATAATTTTGGCTTTAAGAATTAATATTTTATTCAGAAAATAATATTTAAGAAATTAGCTCTTCTTTTAAAATTTAACTTATAATTTCTATTGAACTTTATTTAACTTAGAATATAAGTTATTCTACACTTAGTAAATTTTCACAACATCTTTTAAGAAGCAGTAAGAGACTTAGGTAATTGAATTCCTTCAATATTTTTATTTACATTTATCAAATTAAAATTTCAAGGTCACTTTTTGAAAATTTAATTGTTAAATATACATAAAACATTCCCCAGTACCTAGCTCTTGCAAATGTAATGACTTACAAATATGATAAATTTAAAAATCTTAACAATTATCATAACTTTAGTAAACTTAGCAAACTTTACTTCTTCCTCTCAACTTAAAAATCATGGCTAAATCAATGATTTAATGACGTATTTTTAAGTGGGAATCATAAAGCTTTTGTAGTAAATGCTAAATTCCCTTAAACATTGCAAATACTGAAAATGACAAATGTACAAAGATTACTTTTAAACTGAGCACAAACTATATTAATACTATATGGTTGATTTGCTTCATCTACCTGGGAAGAAATTTCTAAAGAGAAGTTTTGTAAACCCAGATGAATGTGCAAAGAAAACAATATTTTCTTATCATTCCTATTCATTTTATGATGAAAATCCTTAGAGGCTGTAAAAGTTAATTTTGACCAGTTAATTTAAACATGGATAATTTGATTCTATTTTTTATAAATAAACTTTGATACCCTCTAAACATTTTGGGCTCCAAAATCACTGCAGATGGTGACTGCAGCCATGAAATTAAAAGACGCTTACTCCTTGGAAGGAAAGTTATGACCAACCTAGATAGCATATTCAAAAGCAGAGACATTACTTTGCCAACAAAGGTCTGTCTAGTCAAGGCTATGGTTTTTCCAGTGGTCATGTATGGATTTGAGAGTTGGACTGTGAAGAAAGCTGAGCGCCGAAGAATTGATGCCTTTGAACTGTGGTGTTGCAGAAGACTCCTGAGAGTCCCTTGGACTGCAAGGAGATCCAACCAGTGCATTCTAAAGGAGATTAGTCCTGGGTGTTCATTGGAAGGACTGATGCTGAGGCTGAAACTCCAAAGCTTTGGCCACCTCATGCAAAGAGTTGAAAAAGACTCATTGGAAAAGACTCTGATGCTGGGAGGGATTGGGGGCAGGAAGAGAAGGGGACGACAGAGGATGAGATGGCTGGATGGCATCACCAACTCGATGGACATGAGTTTGGGTGAACTCCAGGAGTTGGTGATGGACAGGGAGGCCTGGCGTGCTGCAATTCATGGGGTCACAAAGAGTCGGACATGACTGAGCAACTGAACTGAATTGAACTGAACTGAAACATTGGGTATTTAAAATATAACAGTTCTGTGGTTTGATGGACACCAATACAGTATACTAACACATATATATGGAATTTAGAATGATCGTAACAATAACCCTGTATACGAGACAGCTAAAGAGTCACTGATGTATAGAACAGTCTTTTGGACTCTGTGGGAGATGGAGAGGGTGGGATGATTCTGGAGAATGGCATTGAAACACGTATAATATCATATGAAACGAGTCGCCAGTCCAGGTTCGATGCTCGATACTGGATGCTTGGGGCTGGTACACTGGGACGACCCAGAGGGATGGTATAGGGAGGGAAGAGGGAGGAGGGTTCAGGATGGAGAACATGTGTATACCTGTGGTGGATTCATGTTGATATATGGCAAAACCAATACAATATTGTAAATTTAAATAATAAAATAAAATTTAAAAAAATTATTGTCATAAACTCCCTGAAGCTTAGCACACCGTCGGAACTATGGTGCACTAGTGAATACACCGTCTCCCAGTGACTATGAACATACCCACATGATGATGGAAGTTTCCCCTTTTCGTTTGGTTGGTTTGAAGCATGGTTCTTATTGCCTTTTGTTTGGGCTCAGGAAATTATAGACAAAGCACTGCAGTGTGAGTGAGTATCACTGATTTGTACATGGCAGCAAACGGGAAAGATATATAAATTAGTCAAATTTTCACAAGAATTAAAAAACTCACTATTTGAAAACATCTAGCATTTGGAGAAGGCAATGGCAACCCACTCCAGTACTCTTGCCTGGAGAATCCCATGGATGGAGGAGCCTGGTGGGCTGCAGTCCATGAGGTTGCTAAGAGTCGGACATGACTGAGCCACTTCACTTTCACTTTTCACTTTCATGCATTGGAGAGGGAAATGGCAACCCACTCCAGTGTTCTTGCCTGGAGAATCCCAGGGACGGGGCATCCTGGTGGGCTGCCGTCTATGAGGTGGCACAGAGTCGGACACAACTGAAGCGACTTAGCAGCAGCAGCAGCAGCATTTGGTAATAAGTATAGTGAGCATTTGTTGGATTTTAACTCCTTCCTTCATTCCTCCTTCCCACCTTTCCTCTCCCCCTTTCAATCTTCTCCACTTTTGCTTTGTGTGAGGCTAGTTCTTGGTGCCCCTTTGAAATCATGGAGATCATAGCACAAAACTTTTATTCTCCCAGAGCCAATTCTCTGGTGACTCGATATAGCATTTCTGCTGACAACATGCTGAAGTTGTTAAAAAAAAACACTCCTGTTAATAGCACAACCCAGGTAATGCAGCCACAGGAGGCATATTTTGTGTATAAATACTGAGGACAACACAGACTGCCAGGAGCCTACCAATAAGATCTCAGGCCTAAGTGTATTTTCTGGGGGAAAATCATCAGGGGAGAGAGTGGTGAAGCATAAGGCTCATTTGCATGGTAAGAAACCTTAGCACAACAAATAAATCACTTTTCAACCATGTTAGCTCCAAATTACCAACTTAGCCAAACAAATTCCAATAAGCAAAAGAAGAGTATCTTGAAAGAAAAGATCAGATATATGTATTTATGTTTATATGTATGTGTTTATTTATTTCAAGTAAAATAAATATTACCAAACTTAAAATATTAATCTATAAATTCTACAAAGTATAAGATCTATAAAAATAGATTTGGATCATTTTTTAAAAATCACTGGAATTCTAAAGAGGCAATTCTAAACATCCACAACAGTCATTTCTCACATCTAATTCACAAGTAATCTGTCTTACCTAGGAAATTATTGTTTGAGTGAGATAGAGCAAAGCAAGACAAAATCATTGTTTTCAGAAAAATAGTCTCAGAGGTGGAGTGTTTAAGCCTCATAACCAGTAAGAGGAGAAAAATCATTCCTGATAAAGCAAATATAAGTTTTCTCCTTGTTTCTTCCATTTCATTTGCAATATATTATTGAGCTTGTTGGATATTTTCCTTCTTATTTGAGGAAAATACATATATATTAATAGACTTTTAAATATTTAATACTTGAGGAAAATTATTATATAATTTCTTTTTCATATTTTCCTTGAAATTCTGAGAAAGTTCTACATTTTTCAAAATTATTATTTCAGTGTCCTTGAGTCTGTTTATCCATTCTGTAACTTTTTCCCTGAAAGAATGAAATTTGAACTAAAAAGTAATACAGTTTTTGCTTCTCTCCAGAACTGCTAGTAAATATTTCTTTTTACCTCCTGGTAAAATTAACAATTTTCTATACTTTCCTTAGGCCATTCTTTGCAGTGTTGTCATTAATTTCATCCTTTTTTGAAATGTCAGTAATTAAAAAAAAAATAGGTGTAACAACAATGTCCCATGATAAAAGTCAGATGCCATAGAGGAGTTAACTTTACATTATTAAAAATTACTGTTATTAAAAAATTCTTTCCTGGAGGTGAATCTTCAGTGAAAAGGAATCTTTACTTTGTTAAGTTTTTAAATAAAATCCTGTGCACTTAATAATTTCCTTCTTTTTCTTCTGGACTATTTTCTTTTTTAACAAAGCAGTAGACTAGTAGTTATACTTGCTTTTGCTTATTTATTTTGCAACTTTTAACTAAGACGATAAAAGCTTAATTATCTTTGATATTCTCTTAACAAATCTTCCATGTATTAACTTTTAAAATAAACGTGTTTTATTCTATCCTTTTGTCTTAGTATGATACTTAAATGTTAAAATATTTCTCTAATATATACAACCATTCATCAGAAGCATGAAATAATACTATTAATTTCTAGCAGCTGTTTCATAACTTGTCTTCCAAAATAAAACAAACAAAATTCACTTTACAAACCTAGGAGGTTAAATTATATCAATCCGTTGTTCATGGACTTTTCCAGGCAAGAATACTGGAATGAGTTGCCATTCTTTACCTGTAGGGAAGCCTATTAGTGACAAATGTATAAGTTATTTTGTGGTAATTGTTAGATATTTTTCAAAGTAATTTTTAAAATAATTAAAAAAATTTTAATTCACAAGAGTAAAAGGATAAAAATAATTTTAAAAGTTCATTTATTAAAGAAGGTGATTAGGTATTTGAGATTTTATTATATGAATATCAGAGTTTAGGAACCAAAATGATAAGTAATCAAATAATTAGTGCTGGATACT
>NW_011494770.1:8309271-8317851 GCF_000754665.1 Bison bison bison
ACTCTGCAGTTTAAAAAACAGTTGAATAAATCTTTGTCTCTCATATGTTACTCTCTACATTTTGGTTTCTCAAGTTCAACTCAGTTGCATAATATTGGAATGGTTTAGTTAAAATATATCTTAAGAAAAATACTAGTCTAAGAAATTAATTCACTATACCCAGAGCAAATAAAATGTGCCATAATGTTAAGGTTTCAAATAATGCACATTGGAAAAAAATTGTTAACCTATGGTTGCAAGTATTGTAAATGTAAATATTATCTTCAAAGTTACATGTATTCTCACTAGTATCTTTTCCAAGTAAATCTGGCAAGGACTTGCTGGTGGGTTCATTTTCCCAATGGACCAGTGCGTCTTAATCTATTCTCAGGCTAAACTCCATTCTCCAACCTGACCTTAGATCTTATGAATGCTTGTCATTGGTCATCAGAGTTACACATCCAGTCCTAGCTCTGGAAAAACAAGTCAAACCCTTGTCATACTCCAGATGAGTCAGTCCCATTATTTTCACATTTTAAGTACAACAGCGTAAATTACATAAAGTAAAATCAATTAGCACCCTATATGTCAAATTTGTTACCAATGTGAGACTTAAAGTCTGTGGACGAGATGACGTTAACTTGAATGTGAGTTTATAAATGAATGTGGCTGCCAAGTGGAAGGAGACAACCCAGAGAATTTCACAATCTATCATTTGAGATATTTCCCACCCCTCTTTGGAGGCAATTTCTGTATAATTTTGTAGGCTTTAGAGTATTTTTAGTTAAATATATTGTTCTAAACTCTGAAATCTATATTGACCACATTGAAGAGAACAATATTTTCTTAATTGAAGAGTATGTATTAAATGGCAGGATCCAAAACATTTGCAAATATTCACAAGAGAAATTTTAAAAAAAGAAGAAGATGCATAATCTTTAGATCACAATTATTGTTTAAACTCAGCATTAAAGAATACTTCCTGAGATCCTGGTAATTCTTGAGGGGAATTATCCAGTAAATCAAATTGATTAATAAAAGTGGGACAGGGAAAAATTCTTGATCTGCCCATGTCTTCAGAATCCTGAATAAGGACAACATATTGGTACAATCAGAACATGCATTTACCTGGATTACTTAGGTGGTTTTAACTGGGTTATTTAGGTGTTGGGTGACAATATTCATTTAGTTGTATTTAGTCCCTTTCTAATCAAGGGATGGTCCTTAGACTAATAGCACTGGCATTTCCCAAGAGCTGGTGAGAAAAGCAGATTCTTAGTCCCCACCCCAGAACTAGAATCTGTGTTTTGAAAAGATCTCTAACTGATTCATATGCACATTAAAGTTGGAAGCAGCACTCACGGTCAGTAGGGCGCTTATCCCAGGATTGAAAGTGCAGTTAGTTGGACCTCTCTGAAAAGATGCACTATTTTTATTGTTTTTCCTCTTTCTTTCACAGGAAAGAGAGGAACAGTATTTCTGCAAAAGACTCATAGTACCCACAAGACAAAGACAATGAATTCACTGGACCTTTGGAACCCTTCAGAAGTACAATTCTGCTTTGCTCTGGTGAACAATTCATGCCCTAGAAACACGAGGTCTGGGCTGAGTGCCTGTGCCTTGTATGTTGTCATGATCAGTGCCATAGTAATGACCATGCTGGGCAACCTGGTTGTGATCATTTCCATTGCCCACTTCAAGCAGCTCCACTCCCCCACCAACTTCCTGATCCTCTCCATGGCCACCACTGACTTCTTGCTGAGCTGTGTGGTCATGCCCTTCAGTATGATCCGGTCCATTGAGTCCTGCTGGTACTTTGGCGATCTCTTTTGCAAAGTCCACAGCTGCTGTGACATCATGCTCTGTACCACTTCCATTTTCCACCTCTGCTTCATCTCAGTGGACCGCTACTATGCTGTTTGTGACCCTTTGCATTATGTCACCAAAATTACCATCTCTCTCGTAGGAGTCTTTCTACTCATCAGTTGGTCTATTCCCATCTTTTTTGCTTTTGGCCTGGTATTCTCAGAATTAAACATAATTGGTGCAGAAGACTTTGTTGCAGCCACTGACTGTACAGGTTTATGTGTGCTGATATTTAACAAGCTCTGGGGGGTGCTGGCCTCCTTTATAGCCTTCTTTCTCCCTGGGACGGTAATGGTGGGAATTTACATACATATTTTCACAGTAGCCAGGAAGCACGCTAGGCAAATTGGCACAGGTTCTATGATGAAACACATTGGGTCGGAAAGCAAAATGAAGGCATCAACCAAAACAGAAAGCAAGGCCACCAAGACTTTGAGCATCGTCATGGGAGTATTTGTGTTGTGTTGGCTGCCCTTTTTTGTCTTGACAATCACAGACCCTTTCATTAATTTTACAACGCCTGAAGATTTGTACAACATCTTTCTCTGGTTGGGCTATTTTAATTCCGCTTTCAATCCCATTATATATGGTATGTTTTATCCTTGGTTTCGCAAGGCGTTGAGAACAATTGTCTCAGGAATGATCTTCCACCCTGACTCTTCCAACCTAAGCATATTTCCTGCATGTGCTTAGGTAATGCTCTCCATTTTCTACAATTCTTTCCTACTAAGGAAACTGGATGTTCTTTCTCCCTAGAGGTAAGGGAGTGGATTGACTAGACAAGGATATTCTTCCATTTGGTGTAATAGACACCCATGTATTAGTCACTCAGTTGTGCCAGACTCTTTGTGACACCATAGATTATAGCCTGCCAGGCTCCTCTGTCCATGGAGATCTCCAGGCAAGGATACTGGAGTGGGTTGCCATTCCCTTCTCCAGGAGATCTTCCTGACCCAGGAATCAAACCCTGCATTGCAAGTGGATTCTTTACCATCTGAGCCACCAGCTGATGTAATAGACACTTAGGTAGAAGCAATAGATCTAGCCTTCTGGTTATACCAGGGTTCCCAAAGTGGTCAATTTCTGGGGTTCTGGGAGACCTCCAGTAAAAAGACACTCTCTCCCAAGACTTGTTGACTCCCGAATTTACAAAATTAGAGATTTAGATTTTCACTCCTTTGGCATGTCAGATGGGGATCTTCTTTTTATCCTGTAAACATCAAAAGAGGAGACAGTTGGACTTCACACTTTTAATAGCCATGTAGAGTTTATCTAAGTCTTTCTTGAGATTATTACATTTTGGGAGAGTGGGGAGAGCTTGAGAACACTGTGAGGCTGAAGTACAGAGCATGTGAGGACATGGAAAAGGAGAAGGAAGAAGCTGCAGTTGCTTCCAGTTTTACTGATTCTGATTTAATCTCTTAAAAAAGATTTCAAGTGGCTTTTGCAATAGTTTGATAAAACTGGACTGTCTCATTAAATGAGCAGAATGGATAAAGAAGGTTTTAGGAATGCATTCTTTCTCTAACATATGTTTTGGATCTATATAGTCACGTGGCCTACGTGTATAAATACAAGTGCTGTGGACATCTCTTTGGCTATGTGTGCACATTTTATTCACCAAGATTAAGCTTCATTCACAAAACTGAAGTTCTTTCCCTCCCCCAGTGTTTTGGTTAATATTTACTGCCAATAATATTTACTGTTAATATTTAATATATTTGGTTATATATTTTTGGTTAATCATGTACCTCAATGATTGTCTTTTCTCCATGTTTTGCTTTTCTCCTCCTTCTCCTACCCTAGAAACTTATTTCATCAGGTTGTGTCCTTTGTGATCTTTTCACCCTTCACACTATTACTCTGTCTCTCTCACCCAGTGGTCCTTAGCCTGGGACAGTTCTGCCCCTTGAGTGCATTTGGCAAAGTCTAGAGACATTTTGGGTTGTTATAGCCAGTGAGGGAGTTCTACTGACATTTTAAGGGTAGAGGTAAAGGATACTGACAAAAATCATACAATGCATGGAACAGCCTCCCTGACAACAAAGGATTATCTGGCCCCAAATTTCAACAGTGCCATGGTTGAGAAATTCTGCTCTAACCTTATTTTAGCCTCACAGCTTCAATTACTATCTCTCCATGTATTTCTCTCAAACATATTTATTTTCAGTCTTATCATTTCCCTCAAATTTGAGTTTCTTATTTCCTACTACCCGAGGAGGATCTTTTTGGGTGCCCCAATAAGATTTTAAATTCAATGTAGCTGACATCTTCCTTCTATGTTCCCTGCCCCACTTCCCTGCCCCAATACTGTCTCTTCTGGCTCCTGCTTTGTACTGGAGTTGCATGCTTAGTCATTCAATTCAGTTCAGTTCAGTTAAGTCACTCAGTCATGTCTAACTCTTTGCAGCCCCATGGACTGCAGCACACCAGGCCTCTCTGTCCATCACCAACTCCCGGAGTTTACCCAAACTCATTTCCATTGAGTCGGTGATGCCATCCAACCACCTCATCCTCTGTTGTCCCCTTCTTCTTTTACCTTCAATCTTTTCCAGCATCAGGGTCTTTTCAAATGAGTCAGCTCTTCGCATCAGGTGGCCAAAATATTGGAGCTTCGACATCAGTCCTTCCAATGAACACTCAGGACTGATCTCCTTTAGGATGGAATAGTTGGATCTCCTTACAGTCCAAGGGACTCTCAAGAGTCTTCTCCAACACCACAGTTCAAAAGCATCAATTCTTTGGCACTCAGCCTTCTGTATAGTCCAACTTTCATATCCTTACATGACTACTGGAAAAATCATAGCCTTGACAAGATGGATCTTTGTTGGCAAAGTCTCTACTTTTTAATTCATTCAGTCACGTCCAACTCTTTGTGACCCCATGGACTATAGCTTGCCATGCATCTCTGTCCATGGGGTTTTCCAGGCAAGAGTACTGGAGAGGGTAGCCTTTTCCTTCTCTTGGGGGTCTTCTTGACCCAGGGATCAAATCTGGATCTCTTGCACCGGAGGTGGATTCTTTACCATCTGAGCCACCAGTACTGGAGTTAAGTATGCACAAATGTGTTGGTTGTTCATGTAGATTATGAGCTTCTTGTGTGTAAGACTCTTTATATTATTCATCTTTGTATCCCACAGTGATTGGTATAGTTCCTTTCCAATAAATATCTTTGGATGCATTCATTGGATAACCAAAACAGAAACTTTGAGGAAAATGGGAGGGAGTTCCTCAAATTCACAGAAAGAAACAATGATAAAGGATATTGGACAGTGGTGGCTCCTTCTCCTGGCAAGGAAGATGGGGAAAAAGTCCACTTGTAAAGAAGGAATTGAACTGAATTTAAAACATGCTCTAATGCACTTTGGTCATATGTGTACAATGTTATGCTGGGAAACTTGAGGACAAGGCCAGAAGAGGCACACAGTGGAAAATTACTGACCAGCTAAGAAACACTTGCAACATTCAGACTACAATTTTCATGTTCATACAGTGAACTTCCTGAGGATAGACATTAAGTCTCTCCTTTCCTAATGCCTCAGTAGTACAAGTGCTCTATAGAAAGGTGTGGTTGTACAGAAATATTGTTCACTATTCTATGTATTAACAGATTGAAGTTTTCATCAGTAGTACAAGTGCTCTATAGAAAGGTGTGGTTGTACAGAAATATTGTTCACTATTCTATGTATTAACAGATTGAAGTTTTCATCAGTAGTACAAGTGCTCTATAGAAAGGTGTGGTTGTACAGAAATATTGTTCACTATTCTATGTATTAACAGATTGAAGTTTTCATCAGTAGTACAAGTGCTCTATAGAAAGGTGTGGTTGTACAGAAATATTGTTCACTATTCTATGTATTAACAGATTGAAGTTTTCATCAGTAGTACAAGTGCTCTATAGAAAGGTGTGGTTGTACAGAAATATTGTTCACTATTCTATGTATTAACAGATTGAGGTTTTCAGATTTATTTATTTTTAATTGAAGGATAATTGCTTTACTATATTGTGTTGGTTTCTACCATACATCAACTTGAATCAGCCACAGCAGACTGAGATTTTTTTTTTAATGTAAATCATTAATAGGCTCATTCTTTCAGCCTAAATGGAATATAGTTACAAACTTAGAATCTGTTCACATGTAGTTAGAGCAACATATTCATCAACCTTAGGTGTTTTGTTTTGTTTTGTTTTTTGCAGAAAGTAAGGTTGTTTTTCATAACAATAACCAAAAGTCATTGGCAAATTGCAAAGAGAAAACTTGTTACCTTAAGCATGTATGTATTTGCTACAAATAAGTGTTTATTTGATTGTAGTAATTCTTACAGTGATATCAGAATATTTGGTTAACCAATCCCCTCCCCCCATTCTCTGACCTGGTAAAATGATATCACACGTCTATGCAATACAGCTAATCCTAAAGTTTCCAATATTCATATAGGTAAATCCTAAGGCTTTTGTGAAACTTTTTACTTTTTTTTTGAATATACCCTTGCTTCAGTGTATCTACTGAGGAAACTACTCATTATTTTAAAACACCTTTAACAACATCTCTATTCAGTTGGAGATCCCCAATACCCTCTTGATCTATGTGTTCTATTGAGCATTCATAGCTTCCCAAATTTAGTACTTGTAATTCAGTAATTTGAATATAACATATTTAAGTACTGAGATGTTTCAGCAAATTACTGTTATCACAGTACAATATATGAAATCAAAACTGGACATTAAGATGCTTAATAAAGAATTAGTTTATTCTCTTCTGAGAGCAGTAATGTAGTCCTTCAGGAGGAGATTTTCTCCACCCATAATCCTGAAGGCAGTATTTGGAGGGTAAGGCACTTCTTTTGGAAAATCAAAAGAACAGGAATAGTTCCTCAGACTTCAGGCCAAGTTATACCTCCTTTCAGGGCCTGATGGGCAATAGACCACTATATGATAACAGGAGCACTTTATAATCCACTTCCCATGATAAGCCTCTTTTCCTCTTTGAGAATTTAGCACAGATGTTTGGGTTGCTGATTCTAAGGGGCTGAACAGGAAGGGCAGCCATTCACTCAGCACATACTTCTTTTCTCCTTAAGATCACATAAAATGTGTTACTTAACATCAAGAAACTGGGGTCTGAGGCCATGGGGTGGTCCTTTTTGTAGACCACCTAGCTTTTTTTTTTTTTTGCCCACTAGGAGCCAAGCTAAATAGAGAAGAAATGAAGGAGCAGGTAGAAGCTTCTACTGCAGTCACAATCATTTCTTACCTCAATGGAGGACTTACGTAATTTTGAAAGGGTGTCCCATGAATGTTAGTTCAGTTGTTTCACAAAACAGCTTCACATGCTTTTCTCAGGCCAGTTAATATAAAAAGTGAATCATCCCATCCTTATTCCTAATCCAAAATAGATCTTCTATCTAGGTATTATCTAGGATGAACAGAGTAGTCATTTTCTCAAGAGCATGGTAACTGCATGGACACTTTGCTCTCTTTATTAAAAACCACTCAGTTCATTAAACATTTATTGGCCATCTACTATGTGCCAAGTGCTGCTCTGAATGCTTGTGGTTCTGAGATGAATAAAACAAATCCTGGCCTTAAGAAGCTTATGATCCGTCACCACTCAATTATACTGCAGGAAGCTAAGGAAGTATGGAAGAGGAAAATTTAGCCAGGTTTGGGATTTAGAGAAGACTGCTTGCATTTTGGAAAAGGAAATGGCAACAAACTCCAGCATTCTTGCCTGGAGAATCTCATGGATAGAGGAGCCTTCTGGGCTACAGTCCATAGGGTCACAAAAAGTTGGACACGACTGAAGTGACTTAGCAGCAGGAGCAGCAGCCTGAGTTTTAGGCCAAAGGATTGTTATCATCAGGCTCATTAAAGAACTCACTTCCAATCACTGACTGCTCTGCTGCTGCTGCTAAGTTGCTTCAGTCATGTCTGATTCTGTGTGACCCCATAGATGACATCCCACCAGGCTCCTCTGTCCCTGGGATTCTCCAGGCAAGAATACTGGACTGGGCTACCATTTCCTTCTCCAATGCATGAATGCATGCTAAGTTGCTTCAGTCGTGTCCGACTCTGTGCAACCCCATGGACAGTAGCCCACCAGACTCCTCTGTCCACGAGATTCTCCAGGTAAGAATGCTGGAGTGGATTGCTATTTCCTTCTCCACCAATCACTGACACAGGACTGCAAAGTTTGAGCTTATAGAGAAGTCAATGGTTAGCTGTTGTCTCTGGCTGACTGCTGCCTCGGTGCATCCTTCCAGGAATTTGGTGGGAGACCTGCTGGGGACCAGCCCCAGCTGATCCAGGGTATTCGAAGGAGAGACGGCCTAGGCGACTATTTATATGCTAATTAGAGATATAGAGAACAATAGAATGAGGATAGCTCAGTAGGAAAATTCAGTGGAGAAAAGAAGCTGAGTAGCTTGGTTTACGCGGGAGACCAATAAAACTTCAAGACAAGAAGTTTGCACCACTTACGTAGGCTGCAGGCGCCCTCTCGAATAGCGGAAGGTGCCTCACCCTAGACACCTTCTTGAGTGGGTCTTAGAAGCCCAGGCATAATTAGTAAGCGTGGTGGGTTCCGCGCTCCAGATGGAGACTCAGCTGGAAGTTAAAGGGAAGAATGACATGGGGAGACCAAGCGCTGGTGAACAAGGCCCGTAGCTTTATTTTTAACAGGGGCTTTTATACCCTAAGTTACACATAGAGGATAATAGCGGATGCAAAGTCAG
>NW_011494770.1:8318163-8318516 GCF_000754665.1 Bison bison bison
AGAAAGTGAAGAGGAACTAAGAAGCCTCTTGTTGAAAG
This sequence comes from Bison bison bison, assembly GCF_000754665.1. Taxonomy (NCBI): domain Eukaryota; kingdom Metazoa; phylum Chordata; class Mammalia; order Artiodactyla; family Bovidae; genus Bison; species Bison bison. Next base: position 8,318,202 of record NW_011494770.1, read on the forward strand.
TGAAAGAGGAGAGTGAAAAAGTTGGCTTAAAGCTCAACATTCAGAAAACTAAGATCATGGCATCTGGTCCCATCACTTCATGGCAAATAGATAGGGAAACATTGGAAACAGTGTCAGACTTTATTTTGGGGAGCTCCAAAATCACTGCAGATGGTGATTGCAGCCATGAAATTAAAAGACACTTACTCCTTGGAAGGAAAGTTATAACCAACCTAGATACCATACTACAAAGGTCCATCTAGTCAAGGCTATGGTTTTTCCAGTGGTCATGTATGGATGTGAGAGTTGGACTGTGAAGAAAGCTGAGCGCTGAAA
>NW_011494770.1:8318616-8320034 GCF_000754665.1 Bison bison bison
TTTTGGGGGGAAAATGCTCGAGAATATCCGGGGGGACTCCTGAGGCTCGATCCCGCCTTTGCGTATGCCGAGCCTCCTTCCTCATGACCTTTGTCATGAGCAGAATGCCTCACCGGCTCCCCGCAGAGACCTGAGGCTACCATTGGTCAGCAGTGCCAGCAGACAGGAGTGAGGCCGAGCTGGAACCTGTTACCTCTGTCCACCACTGTCGTTGTTTAGTCACTAAGTCATGTCCAACTCTTTGTGACTCCATGGACTGCAGCACGCCAGGCTTCCCTGTCCTTCACCAGCTCCCGGAGTTTGTTCAGACTCATGTCCATTGAACTGGTGATGCCATCCAAACATCTCATCCTCTGTGTCTTCCAGGAAAAACCAGCAGAATAATGACTGCAGCTTCATTTCTGCTTTCCAAATCTCCCCAAAGTTCCTCTAACTTGGAATCATATACATAAAGAGATTCTGGGAAACATATTTCTCAGGCTGGCAGAGCATAATTCATCACAAGGACTAAAACAAGCGAAAGAAAAGAGCAGCCAGATATTTGTGTAAGAATAGAACAAGTTTGGCCACATGACATAGGGATACGAAACTGCAGAGATGTTGGGAGTGAACTGGGAGCACCTTCTGTGCCTATTAAAGGCTGAATTTCACCCATTAGGTGAGCGGGAGGCATTGAAATAGATTGAAATTTCCAATACTAGATTTTTTTTAAATTTTATTTTATTTTTAAACTTTACAATATTGTATTAGTTTTGCCAAATATCGAAGTGAATCAGCCACAGGTATACCCGCGTTCCCCCTCCTGTACCCTCCTCCCTCCTCCCTCCTCCCTCCCCTACCCTCCCTCTGGGTCGTCCCTCTGCACCAGCCCCAAGCATCCAGTACCGTGCATCGAACCTGGACTGGCGACTCATTTCATACATGATATTATACATTTTCAATGCTATTCTCCCAAATCTCCCCACCCTCTCCCTCTCCCATAGAGTCCATAAGACTGATCTATACATCGGTGTCTCTTTTGCTGTCTCGTACACAGGGTTATTGTTACCATCTTTCTAAATTCCATATATATGCGTTAGTATACTGTATTGGTGTTTTTCGTTCTGGCTTACTTCACTCTGTATAATAGGTTCCAGTTTCATCCATCTCATTAGAACTGATTCATATGTATTCTTTTTAATGGCTGAGTAATACTCCATTGTGTATATGTACCACAGCTTTCTTATCCATTCATCTGCTGATGGACATCTAGGTTGCTTCCATGTCCTGGCTATTGTAAACAGTGCTGCGATGAACATTGGGGTACACGTGTCTCTTTCCCTTCTGGTTTCCTCAGTGTGTATGCCCAGCAGTGGGATTGCTGGATCATAAGGCAGTTCTATTTCCAGTTTTTTAAGGAATCTCCACACTCTTCTCCA
>NW_011494770.1:8320134-8320506 GCF_000754665.1 Bison bison bison
GTGTTTCCTGTCTAGAGAATATCCTTTGTATTTGTTGGAGAGGCTGGTTTGGTGGTGCAGAATTCTCTCAGCTTTTGCTTGTCTGAAAAGCTTTTGATTTCTCCTTCATACTTGAATGAGATCCTTGCTGGGTACAATAATCTGGGCTGTAGGTTATTTTTTTCATCATTTTAAGTATGTCTTGCCATTCCCTCCTGGCTTGAAGAGTTTCTATTGAAAGATCAGCTGTTATCCTTATGGGAATTCCCTTGTGTGTTATTTGTTGTTTTTCCCTTGCTGCTTTTAATATTTGTTCTTTGTGTTTGATCTTTGTTAATTTGATTAATATGTGTCTTGGGGTATTTCTCCTTGGGTTTATCCTGTTTGGGATTC
>NW_011494770.1:8320606-8331676 GCF_000754665.1 Bison bison bison
CACAGCTTTCTTATCCATTCATCTGCTGATGGACATCTAGGTTGCTTCCATGTCCTGGCTATTGTAAACAGTGCTGCGATGAACATTGGGGTACACGTGTCTCTTTCCCTTCTGGTTTCCTCAGTGTGTATGCCCAGCAGTGGGATTGCTGGATCATAAGGCAGTTCTATTTCCAGTTTTTTAAGGAATCTCCACACTCTTCTCCATAATGGCTGTGCTAGTTTGCATTCCCACCAACTGTTTCCTCCCCATCATATTATGCTTTGGTTTTAATATACATAGGAATGAAAGGATGCAAATTAGAGACAATTCAGTATAAGTATTATGTATAATACCACCTTTCCAGGATTATTGCTGAGCTAGGAAGTGGTTACATATAAGCTGTGTTAGCTGCTCCTGTCTCTCTTTACACACTAGTCAAAATAATCCATGTGGACTATTGAATGGCCTTTGGGATACCAGATGTGGCTTGTTTAGAAGAAGGAGATGAAAGGAAAGATGTAAAACTAGGAGCTGGTATTCCTGAACAGTCTGTTTTGTGGTCTTGGTTGAGGAGAAATTGTAGGATCTACTTCATGGAAATACTTGTCCCTAAATCTGTATTGACTAGGAAAAGCTTATTTTTTTCTAATATGCATTGTTTTAGAGGTGAGTGTATTCATATGATATTAATAGTTGAACCTCCAATTCACAAGACAAATGGATTGTGCATCTTCTTGTGCTTGTCTTTTACGTCTTAGTCAGTCACCTTAAAACCATGCACAAGGCAAGTTTCTGACAGTCAACACTGGATGTGTCCTTGACTTTGCAGAGAAGGGGGAGGTACATGCCAAATTCCTTTCTTTCTTTTTGGACTTTCCACCTTGTCCTACAGGCCCTGCTGCTAGATATAATCCACTGAATTCTATCATTTTTGTGACATCAGTTTAATTTGCACTGTGGAATGATTTCTCCAAGGCTGCAAAGAGACATTCCATCCTCTGGATATTTGGTACCAAGAAACAGAAATAGCAGAGTATGATTGAACATTTTCCTCGATATTATCTCTGTGATATACAGACATATGAGTCTAATCGTAGATAGTCTTATCAATGGGGAAACAAAGGGAGGAAGAGGATCAGTGATGACCTAGAAAGTGGCAGAACGGGAATCTAACTTTGCTATGTCCAGGTGAACTGTTTCACCTTCTGTGATTTCTTTAACCAGCACAAAATGGAGAGCTTAAAAAGAATCCTTGATGAATCCAATGTAGGAGTCACAAACCAAAGGGCTTATGATCAATTATTCTCAATTACTTCTCATGCTGGTAGAAAAATACATAATCTTAAAGCAGAAGGGATATATGGAACATACTTAAAGTAAAATTAAGCAAAATAAAATGTAAATCCAGTGTCTTTAAATTTCACCTCTAATTAATTAGCAGGATAAATGATCCTATATTGAGAAGGAGCCTTAAACTACTGAGACTTGTGAACTGTGCAAACTAGGTCCCTGGGTACTCCTTCAGTACTAATTTGTTTCGCATGCCGAAATAGAGGAGCAGCTTCTATTTGGAGTATAAAATCATTACCTGCTTGTACATCTGCCATCTTCGCTAAAGGAAGTGAGTGCTATGTACCTTATGTCACCTGCTAAAAGAAGACCTCCTTTCCATGAAGTGATTCTGACTCTTCTGTAAGTAGCTTAACAGCTCAGAGTACAATTTTATTAAACTTTGTTTAGAATTTCACAGACTAGTGACTAGACTAGATAGTAAAATGCTTTTTTTATTTGTGACAGTTCCCCCAGGATGTGTAAACATTGTGTTATCTTTAGAACTTGTGTAGCACGCAGAGCTAAAATAGGGTAATTCTATTCATTTAATTATTTGTATGCTGAATTCTTTTCCTGAGGAGAGTTGACACTTAATTCAGCAAGCTTACTCTTTGCAGGGAAGGGATGGAGACACAGATGTCGAGAACAGACTTGCGGATGTAGCAGGGGATGGTGAGGATGGAACAAATTGAGAAAGTATCATTGACATGTATCCACTATCATAACCAGTGGGAGGTTGCTGTATACCACAGGGAGCCCAGCCTGGTGCTCTGTGATGACCTAGAGGGGCAGGAAGGTGGGAGGTATAAGGGAGCTTCAAGAGGGAGGGAGTTATAGTTATGACTGATTTGCAGTGTTGTACAGCAGAAACCAATGCAAAATTGTAAAGCAATTACCCTCCAATTAAAAAATAAATAATAAATGGAATATATTTTAGTAATAAAAAATTCAGTCTTGCAATCTGAGACCACATTGATGGACCTTGAGGACATTATGCTAAGTGAAATAAATCAGACAGAAAAATAAATACTGTGTGATCTCACTTATATGTAGAATTTAAAAAAACAAGCTCATAGATACAGAGAACAGATTGGAAGTTGCCAGAGACTGGGATTGAGTGAATGGGTGAAGGGTGTCAAAACATTCAAACATCCATTTATAAAATAATTAAGTCATAGGGATGATGACTGAAGTTAATATTACTGTACTGCATATTTGAAAGTTGCTAAGAGAGTAGATCTTAAAAGTTTTCATCATAAGAAAAATTCTGTAACTATGTGCAATGTTGAATGCTAACTAAACTTAGTGTGCAAATCATTTCATAATATAAATATATAGAAATATCAAAACATTATGTTGTTCTTGAAACTAAGTTAAGATTACATGTCATTATGTGTGTGTTAGTCGCTCAATCATTCCCGACTCTTTGTGACCCCATGGACTGCAGCCCACCAGGCTCCTCTGTCCATGGGATTTTCAGGCAAAGACACTGGAGTAGTTTGTCATTTCCTTTTCCAAGGGATCTTCCTGACCCAGGGGGATCAAACCTGGGTCTCCTGCAGTGCAGGAGATTCTTTACTGACTGAGCAACCAGGCAAGTCCCATATGTCATTATACCTCAATATAAATAAATAAATTAAAAACAGCTTACTCAGTTGATTTTATTGACAGTTTATTTAATTCTTAGAAGGAGGAGCCAGAAGTTACATCTTCCCAACTAATGATTTATTAGCAAGAATTAATTCTTCCCTGGTTCAGACTCAAAAATAATTTTATTTTTTCCCCAGTTTTATTTAGAAATAATTGACCTACAGTGCTGTATAAGTTGAAGTACTGTATAATTTAAAATTTCTCCTTGTGAGGAGAACTCTTAGGATTTGCTCTCCTAAGAATTTCCATGTATAACATACAGCAGTGTTAATTACATTTATCATGTTGTATTTTATATCCCAGGTACTTATTCATCTTATAACTGAAAGTTTGTATCTTTTTGACTATTTTCATCCAATTCTCCCTCATCATTTTAATCTCGCTTTACATTTGACAGCAGGTACATTTTCAAAATGGAAGAGACACCTCTCAATAATTTTATACTCCCTACTGTGAAATAATTAGCTTTTTATTTGAGGAAATATGTACTTACATCCTTCTTCTCTTTACTTAAGGATATTGTCTCTGGTAGTTTTAAAAGTGCTTAGTCAGACAAACCAGGGCTAACAGAAGTAACTCTTCTGGGACCTTGAGTCCCATGCTGTATTTAATTTTCAAGGCACAGTTGATTCAAATCTTCCTTTGGTTCTTCCTGTAGATCTCACTTTTTAGTCGTTTATCAGATAAATTTTGTTGTTGTTGCTGTTGTTGGGGACAGGCAACTCTTCCCAGAAAGAGAAGAGGAGGAGAAACCATAAATGAGTGTGGTCCTCAACCAAGATGCTGAAGAACGCCCCGAGACTTTCTGCTACCAGGTGAATGGGTCTTGCCCCAGGACAATCCATCCCCTGGGCATCCAGCTGGCCATCTACCTGTCCTGTGCAGCAGGTGTGCTGATTACAGTCCTAGGAAATTTGTTTGTGGTGTTCGCTGTGTCCTACTTTAAAGCACTTCACACTCCCACCAACTTCTTGCTGCTTTCCCTGGCCTTGGCTGACATGTTTCTGGGTCTGCTGGTGCTGCCCCTCAGTACCATCCGCTCCGTGGAGAGCTGCTGGTTCTTTGGAGACTCTCTCTGCCGCCTGCATACCTACCTGGACACCCTCTTCTGCCTCATCTCCATCTTCCATCTCTGTTTCATTTCTATTGACCGCCACTGTGCTATCTGTGAGCCCCTACTCTATCCCTCTAAGTTCACGGTCAGGGTGGCCCTCAGGTATATCCTGGTAGGCTGGGGGCTGCCAGCAGCTTACACCGCCTTCTTGCTCTACACAGACATGGCAGAGAGAGGGCTCCACCTGTGGCTGGAAGAGATGCCTTGTGTGGGCAGTTGCCAGTTGCTGTTCAATAAGTTTTGGGGCTGGCTAAACTTCCCTGTGTTCTTTTTCCCGTGCTTCATCATGATAAGCTTATATGTGAAGATCTTTGTGGTTGCAACCAGGCAGGCTCAGCAGATCAACAACTTAAGCAAAAGCCTGGCTGGAGCTGCCAAACGTGAAAGAAAAGCTGCCAAGACCTTGGGCATCGCTGTGGGTGTGTACCTTTTGTGCTGGCTTCCCTTCACTGTCGATACGATGATCGACAGCCTCCTTAACTTCATCACACCACCGCTGGTCTTCGACACGTTTATCTGGCTTGCTTACTTCAACTCAGCCTGCAACCCCATCATCTATGTCTTTTCCTACCGGTGGTTCAGGAAGGCGCTGAAACTTCTCCTGAGTCGGGAGATCTTCTCGCCACGGACTCCCACAATTGATTTGTACCAAGATTGACCGAATGCAGGATTGTTGTTTTTCAGCCACTAAGTCATGTCTGACTCTTTGTGACCCCATGAACTGCAGCACCCCAGGCTTCCCTGTCCTCTACTATCTCTCAGAGTTTGCTCAAACTCATGTCCATTGAATCAGTGACGCTATCTAACCATCTAAGGAAAGGGTTTTGCAAAAAGCACGAATGGAATGGTGAAGGTGAGCTGTGTGGTGTTGGGAGTGTGGGCAGGCTTCCAGGGCAGCATGGTTTGAGCAGTGGGGAAAAAGACAAACTTCTTATTCTGGGAAGAGATACAGCATTCTTCTCCTTCGATGTTTCTATAGAACGTACGGAAAGGAGAGAGTGTCATCCTCTAAATGTTTATTGGATATTTCAAAACTCTGTGCAAATATTAATCTCTTCATTTATTACTTCCTTGGAGACAACTAAGATGCAGAAGTGAAGGGAAAGAAATACAGAGGGCAGTTTTCTGAGCTCCTGTCCTGATCCTACAACCTGGCAGCGCCAGGTCAGGCTATTTTGACAATATCTTACCCCTCCCCTCATGAGTTTCTCCATCAGAAAAAATCAAGGGTTTGTACTCTTTGCTCTCTAAGATGTCCTTAAGTTCAAATAATTGAGCTTTGTATAACTGAACTTTGGGAAAGATTGTTTGCATACTAATTTCGCATCACTTTTCATAATCATGGTCAAATGTTCAGACTGTCTCTTTTTAAAAATGGTCCCTTTAAAAATGCTGTCTCCTTGGAACCGAGTTGCTAAACAGGTTGATGATAAGCCAGGTTTGTTTCAATGTCTGTTCCAATGCTCAATGAGTAAATGTATTATATTCTTGAAGGAATGTTTTCTTCTTTTTTCTTTAATAATTGAACAATGAAAATGTCTGGTGTATTTGTAAAGTGATGATGCTCCACATCTCACCATTTTAATATTTTCTCCTTTTAAAAAGTCATACAAGTTAGACCTATTTTTCCAGAGACACTGGTATGTGTATTTTCTACAGAAAAATAAGTTATTTATACCACATGCTTGCTCAGAATTGAATCATTCTTTACAGGAGCTATTATTAGGAAGGATGTGTCTTTTATGTTCATATTGTTTCTGTTTTCTTCCTAAATATTTCCCTAAAGGTCTCTAGTCAGTCTAATTCCATATTTCTTAGTGACTTTTTCAGATTAATAATTACTTACTTGGAAAACTATTTGTAAATTAATTTTAAGTGTCTAGTGTACAGATATATAGATGATATTATAGATGCAGATACAGACATAGACATAGCAATCAATAAATAAAGAAGCAAAAGTCATACTTTGGCAATGAAGTTAGCTGAAGTGGATTTCTTTCTTTTAATTTTTGATGGAAGGATAACTCTTACCGATCCCACTCTTTCATAATTAAAAAATACATTTGTTGTAAAAATATTTTCCAATATATTTTTAATGTTTTTACTTTTATTTTTTAACAGCAAAAACATTTTGTATTGGGGTATAGCCAATTATTGTATTAACAATATTAATAATAATGTATTAACAACATTGTATTAACAATGTTGTGATAGTTTCAGGTGAACAGTGAAGAGACTCAGCCATACATATACATGTATCCATTCTCCCCGAAATCCCCTTCCCATCCAGGCTGGCAAATAACATTGAACAGAGTTCCATGTGCTATACAATAGGTTTTTGTTGGTTATCCATTTAAACTATAGCAGTGTTCATGTACACACTGCTATATTCAATGTATTTTTTAACACTTAATACTTCTTTGAAAGTAATTATTCTTTCTTTTGCATTTAACTCAAGCATTATGAGATAAATTACAAATGAATTACAAATTCAAATTATCTTAGTACTACAGTTTTGAAACTTTAAGGAGCTTGGAACACTGTGTCTTAGATGTAACAATAAATATAATTTGCAAAGTATGTCAGTCATTATTTTTAAAAACACATTTTCCTCTTCCCTTCCTAGAATACATCGATACCCATTCCCAATCCATTAGGTATGGTGCTGTCTGTCCTGAAAGTAAGAATACTTAGCAGCTTCACAAAGTGGAACTCTACAAGTCAATCACATCCACACAGCAGGAAATGATTCTGCTTTTGTATGAACCTGACCATTATTTTTCCTCTAAATATCTCTCAATTTAATTACATTGTTTTCTTACAATTTAATCAAATCAGGTTATAGCTCATCCCAGCAGGTAGCATCTCAGAATATAGAAAACACATGAATGTATATGTGCTCAGTCACTTCAATCACGTTTATTTGCAACCTCATGGACTGTAGCCTGCCAGGCTCTTCTATCTATGGAATTCTTCAGGCAAAAATACTGGAGTGGGTTGCTGGGCCCTCCTAAAGGGAATCTTCCCAACCCAGGGATCGAACCCAGGTCTCCCTCATTGCAGTCAGATTCTTTGTATTGCTTCTGAATAGCTCTGTTCTGTAAAGTTAGTTCTGCAGAAGGCATTGGGAACCAAAAGGTCACACAAACAGTGGCCTACAAAGTGTGTGAAAGCAGCTGGTCCTTCCCCCACAGACCTTTACAGTTTGCATGGATTTCCTCTGCAACTCTGACGGCTGAAAATTTGAAATTGTAGGGAAAGGATTTGAGAATCAAAGACAAGGAACACATCATCCTCAGTCTTGGCCCTTGGCACCTATCACAGGATGGCACTGAGACTTTGTCTTCTCTACTTCCGCCTCTATTTCATGCTTCTTTCTGACTGCAGTCTCCCCTGTTCCCTAATCCCTGGGAAGTAGCAAATGTTCCAGGTCCACTGATGTTAGGCTTGGCCATACATGTTCTGATAATTAAAATATGGGTTAATGTGGTGTTCAGTTCAGTTCAGTCACTCAGTCATGTCTGCCTATTTGCGACCCCATGGACTGCAGCACGCCAATTTTTCCTGTCCATCACCAACTCCCAGAGCTTACTCAAACTTATGTCCGTAGAGTCGGTGATGCCATGCAACCATCTTATCCTCTGTCATCCCCTTCTCCTCCTGCCTTCAATCTTTCCCAACATCAGGGTCTTTTCAAATGAGTCAGTTCTTCACGTCAGGTTGCCAAAGTATTGGAGTTTCAGCTTCAGCATCAGTCCTTCCAATGAATATTCAGGACTGATTTCCTTTTGGATGGACTGATTGGGTTCAAATTCTGATACATACACTTAAGAACATGAGAAAACAGGTAAATAAAACAATAAAATAGCAGTACCAACTGAGACAGTACCAATTAGCTGAGACAGTGATTTTTCTGAGGAAGTCATTTTAAAGCTGAGGCCTGAAGAATGAGAAAGAACCTGTGAAAATCCGAGGAAAGAGTGATGCAGGCAGATGAGAGTCTGTGCTAAGGCCCTGAGGCATCCTGCTGGGGTAATGAGGGGATAGGAGTAGAAGCTCAGAGCATGGAGGCTCAGAACATAGAATCTGGAGCTAAATGGCTTAGATACAAATGCCCAAGGTCATCATTTACTGGAAGTGTAATCTTAGGCAAGTTACTAGCTTCTCAGTTTATCAGTTTTTTCATTTTTAAAATAAGGATAATAATACTTCTGACTTCATTTTTTTTGCACATAACCATATTATGACTTAATACATGTAAACAAAACCACTTATATATACTGTTTGCTGCTTGCTACCATTATAATGATGGCTGCATTAAAGTAACATGTCTTGCTCACCTTAATCTATTCTCTGTGAATCACAGAAGATACTTGTGGGTGTGTCTGGAATATCTATCATGTTTTAGGATGCACACATCTGTATGCCTACTGATTAAAAGTTGTAAGCCAAGGGCTGTGACTCAAATTCCAACAAAACTGGTGTGAAGATAGATGTACAGTAGGCTTTCTGAAGTTATATTCAGTTCAGAAATTACAAGTGACAGTGATGAGAGAATTTGAAAAAGAACTTCAGAATATTTCCACATTTCTGGACATGCACAGGGTAATTATCAAGAGACTAAGAGAGAAGGAGAGATGGAAGAAGGAAGATTAAAAAAACAGAAAACTGACCGAGTACTCTGACATAACTAAAATCTTGGAGTCCTGGCTGAAGATACTAAAAAGGAAGGGGTTTCAATAGGAGAACTAGACCCCCTGATAAGTCTATAATTTCTTTAAAAGTGGAACATTTTCCCACAGATAGAGGGAAAACTGATTATGGTACCTTAGCTCTGAAATCTAAAAAAGCCAAAGCAGCATACTACATCATGAGCCACACATGGATGGTCTGAAGCACATAGAGAGAGGGTCACCAGATTCACAGATCTCAAGTGGATTCAAGCTTAGGGTAATGTGAACATTTTTTTTCCCATTATGAGAAATGTCCATCTCTCACCAGATAGAATATACAAAGATATCCCAGTGTGCTCACATGGAAACCAGGTCATCTGCTTAGCATCCTGGAATGCTGATGCAATTATGCGAGAAAAAGAGTGGGGGGAAAATGAGTGCTATTGTTGCATTTAATAAAATAATCACAAAATTCTAACTTGATAATATGGTGAATTATATTAATTGATTAGATGGAGAAACAGTGGAAGCAGTGTCAGACTTTATGTTTGGGGGCTCCAAAATCACTGCAGATGGTGACTGCAGCCATGAAATTAAAAGACGCTTTCTCCTTGGAAGGAAAGTTATGACCAAACTAGATAGCATATTCAAAAGCAGAGACATTACTTTGTCAACAGAGGTCCGTCTAGTCAAGGCTATGGTTTTTCCAGTGGTCATGTATGGATGTGAGAGTTGGACTGTGAGGAAGGCTGAGCGCAGAAGAATTGATGCTTTTTGCCGGGAGCCAGCACGGGAGTTCCCACCCATGACAAAGGTCATTTGGAGAGGCCTCACATGCAAAGGCGAGTCAGGACTCGAGGGACCCCCTGGATCTGCCTGAGCATCTACCCCAAAACCACAATCTGTCTGTTTTACTACTTTACGACTTTCACCAACTCCTCTGACATTAACGGGGGGAGGGGGGGGGAGCTATCCCTGATCAACTTTCTCTGAAGGAAATCAACTTAGAGCTCTAGTTAATTAGCCTCCTGGGCATATTAGGAGTGTTTCAATGCAAACCCCTCAGATGGCTCTCTCACTTGCCTGACAGGTTTACCTGGACTCCTACAGCTACGCATACGATTGTTTACAGCCTCCCAACCTCGAGAGGCATGGGAAGCTTAAGATATTCAAATAGTATAGAGCCTCTCAGAGAGTTAGAAATTGTTAGAATAAAACTAGTAGAAGATTTCATTGTTGAGCCAATGCTTGCTGCCAAGTTTCCACATCCCCTGTATTATGTCCTTGGGAATATATTAATTAATATAGTTGGTATATAGAAAAAATAAGTAGTGGCCTTGGTGCTAACAACTTTAGACCCTTAAGGTAATAAATTCTTTCCTTGTTGTAAACCCACTGCACCTCTGCCCTATAGGAATGCAACTTTATCTAACACCGTCAGAGGATGGCGCCAAACTTTAAAATAATTACTCTTAGAGAAAATAAGTCTCATGGTTGACAAAACTTTATCAGAGTCATAAAATGTTAACAGGCCTTCTGGCCAGAAGATGATGTAAATCACCTAAACCATTTGTATACGGTAAGAGTATACGGTAAGTTTGCAGAAAAGAAAGCCTGGTCTCGATAAGGATAAAAGACTGCTGACTTTGCATGATTTTACACCTCCTATTATCCTCTATGCACAACTTAAGGTATATAAGCTCCCTTTGAAAATAAAGCTACGGGCCTTGCTCAAAGCTCCGTCTCCCCGTGTCATTCTTTCTTGCTTCCTTTTCTCACCTTTTCTTCTTTGTTCTTCCTTCAGGACAAATAATTGGAGCGCGGGGGCCCTCTGAGACCACTTATTTGCCCAGGCTTCTAAGACCCACTCGAGAAGGTGCCTAAGGTGGGGCACCTTCCGCTATTCAAGAGGGCACCTGCAGCCTCCACGGTTAGTGCAAACCTGGTGTCACAGGTTTTATTGGCTTTCCACATAAACCAGTTATATTGAACCTCTGATCTTTCTCCTTTTATCTATCCTTTTAATCACCAATGCTGTCCTCCCGAAGGAATCCCTGGATCCAACCGGGGCTGGAGCCCGGTAGCTTTTGAACTGTGGTGTTGGAGAAGACTCTTGAGAGTCCCTTGGACAGCAAGGATATCCAACCAGTCCATTCTAAAGGAGATCAGTCCTGGGTGTTCTTTGGAAGGACTGATGCTGAAGCTGACTCCAATACTTTGGCCACCTCATGCGAAGAGTTGACTCACTGCAAAAGACCCTGATGCTGGGAGGGATTGGGGGCAGGAGGAGAAGGGGATGACAGAAGATGAGATGGCTGG
>NW_011494770.1:8331776-8332108 GCF_000754665.1 Bison bison bison
TGAGTCAACTCTTCGCATGAGGTGGCCAAAGTACTGGAGTTTCAGCTTTAGCATCATTCCTTCCAAAGAAATCCCAGGGCTGATCTCCTTTTGAATGGACTGGTTGGATCTCCTTTCAGTCCAAGGGACTCTCAAGAGTCTTCTCCAACACCACAGTTCAAAAGCATCAATTCTTCGGGCTCAGCCTTCTTCTCAGTCCAACTCTCACATCCATACATGACCACAGGAAAAACCATAGTCTTGACTAGATGGACCTTTGTTGGCAAAGTTATGTCTCTGCTTTTGAATGTGCTATCTAGGTTGGTCATAACTTTCCTTCCAAGGAGTAAGCG
>NW_011494770.1:8332208-8332542 GCF_000754665.1 Bison bison bison
AGAGGAGCCTGGCATGGACAGAGGTGTCCATGGTGTTGCCAAGAGTCAGACACGACTGTGCTCATTTCACTCATTCCCTCTCTGATACATTTGCCCCTCAGAGGACACTTCTCAGTGTCTGGAGATATTTTTGGCTTTCACAACTAAGGGGATTTTACTGGCATCTAGTAACAGGGATGCTGCTAGATGTCCTTCGATGTACAGGACAGACCCGACATCAAAACTTACCAGAACTCAGATGTCAATAGTGCTGAAGCTGAGAAAGCCTGCTGCTGCTGCTGCTGCTGCTGCTGCTGCTGCTAAGTCACTTCAGTCGTGGCTGACTCAGTGCGAC
>NW_011494770.1:8332642-8333018 GCF_000754665.1 Bison bison bison
ATATATATGATAATTTTGAACTGAACTGAATGTTAACACAATTTCCACTCTTGGCATTGATTGAATCAAATGTATCATCTTTTTATATATTGATACATTTGGTTTACAAACATCTGTTTAGAATACTTGCATCTTTGTATATGAGTGAGATATCCTCTCATTTTCATTTTTCATGTGATCCCTGGTGTGAGGTCATTCTACATCACACAATGCCTTATAACTGGAGATTATTAAATATAAGTTTCTTCTCTCTGTGTGAACCTAGCACTACAGGGACTCCACTGTAGATATTTTGATATGGGCTTTGGGTGCTTTATTGACTACACCAAAGCCTTTGACCATGTGGATCACAATAAACTGTGGAAAATTCTGAAAG
>NW_011494770.1:8333118-8333574 GCF_000754665.1 Bison bison bison
GTTGGATTGCTTTTCTGGGTGTCTGATGTCCTCTGCCGGCATTCAGAAGTTGTTTTGTGGAATTTACTCAACGTTTAAATGCTCTTTTGATGAATTTGGGGGGGAGAAAGTGTTCTCCCCGTCCTACTCCTCCGCCATCTTGGCTCCTCCCCCATGCTCTTACTTTTTTGATGAGTGAACATTTTTAATCATTTGACAGAAATATATTCAATAAAAATGTTTGACACAAGTTGATATTTTCTAGTTTCCTCAAATCTGCATGCTTCCTTGCTTTGTTGTTAATGATTTTCCTTTCCTGGGCCTCTCTTTCAGGCTGATCTTTCCCTCACTTTCTTTTCTTTTTTTTTTTAATTAATAAATTTATTTATTTTTTACTTTACAATATTGTATTGGTTTTGCCATACATCAACATACATCCACCACAGGTGTACACGTGTTCCCCATCCTGAACTCCCC
>NW_011494770.1:8333674-8336456 GCF_000754665.1 Bison bison bison
GAAACAGTGTCAGACTTTATTTTGGGGAGCTCCAAAATCACTGCAGATGGTGATTGCAGCCATGAAATTAAAAGACACTTACTCCTTGGAAGGAAAGTTATAACCAACCTAGATACCATACTAAAAAGCAGAGACATTACTTATCAACAAAGGTCCATCTAGTCAAGGCTATGGTTTTTCCAGTGGTCACGTATGGATGTGAGAGTTGGACTGTGAAGAAAGCTGAGCGCTGAAAAATTGATGCTTTTGAACTGTGGTGTTAGAGAAGACTCTTGAGAGTCCCTTGGAGTGCAAGGATATCCAACCAGTCCATTCTGAAGGAGATCAGCCCTGGGTGTTCTTTGGAAGGACTGATGTTGAAGCTGAAACTCCAATACTATGACCACTTCATGTGAAGAGGTGACTCATTGGAAAAGATGCTGATGCTGGGAGGGATTGAGGGCAGGAGGAGAAGGGGACGACAGAAGATGAGATGACTGGATGGCATCACCGACTCGATGGACATGAGTTTGAGTGAACTCCGGGAGTTGGTGATGGACAGGGAGGCCTGGTGTGCTGCGATTCATGGGGTCGCAAAGAGTCAGACTCGACTGAGTGACTGAACTGAACTGAACTTAGGTATTTCCTGGGGGTTTTTGTCATTAACTCCTCAGACATTCTTGAGGGGGTGGGGGTAGTAAAGGTAACTAATAAATAACAAATCACATGTATCTCACTAACTTTGACAATGAGGAATAAATCCAATATCCAGTCCAGGTAAAAAATTTTTTCATAAATTACAAGGCAAGACATTTATTGTGGCAAAAGCAAATTTGCCACAGATTTGCTTAAATTCTTATTGGATATGGAAAGTTGTTTTCAACTATATTCTAAAGAATAAAAATAAAATAGTAATTATTAATAGTAGTATTTATTGAGAACTTAACTTGCATATATTATTATTATATATGTTCTGAGCTTAAAATTAAAACAGATATATGACAGGGCATTATGATAATACCTGATAGCTGTAACATGGGTATTTAGTTAAGAGACTCCTCTCTCTTCAGAAGATAGGAAACTGCTCTATTTTATGTGATTGAAAAGGGCAGAACATCTCCAGGTGTTTACATGCTATTAACAGCACCATCATGAATAGCAGTTCATCCACCCCTGCAGCTGTGCAGCCCTGCTACAAGCACCTGAACGGATCCTGTGTGAAAACCTCCTGCTACTGCTTCTGCTGCTAAGTTGTGTCAGTCATGTCTGACTCTGTACGACCCCATAGACGGCAGCCCAACAGGGTCTTCTGTCCCTGGGATTCTCCAGGCAAAAATACTGGAGTGGGTTGCCATTTCCTTCTCCAATCATGAAAGTGAAAAGTGAAAGTGAAGTCGTTCAGTCGTGTCTGACTCTTTGTGACCCCATGGACTGCAGCCTACCGGGCTCCTCTGTCCATGGGATTTGCCAGGCGAGAGTACTGGAGTGGGTTGCCATTGCCTTCTCCGAAAACCCCCTACTCACCTGCATCCTGGGTGATTCTCTACTTGTTGTTTGGCTTTGGGCTGTCCTGGCCATGTTTGAAAACCTCCTGGTGATGACTGCCATCCTTCATTTCAAGCAGCTTCACTCACCAACCAGTTTTCTCATCACCTCTCTGGCCTATGCAGACTTTCTAGTGGGAGTGACTGTGATGCCCTTCAGCATGGTCAGGTCTGTGGAGAGCTGTTAGTACTTTGGAGCCAGATTTTGTGCCCTTCACAGTTCCTGTGATGTGGCATTTTGTTACTCTTCTCTCTTCCACTTGTGCTTCATCTCCATTGACAGGTACGTTGCTGTTACTGACCCCCTGGTCTATCCCACCAAGTTCACGGTGTCTGTGTCAGGGGAATGTGTCAGCATCTCCTGGATCCTGCCCACTGGGTACAGCGGAGCTGTGTTCTTCACAGATGTTCACAAGAATGGGATAAAGGAATTAGTAAGTGCCCTCAGCTGCACTGGAAGTTGTCAGCTTGTTATAAATCAATTTTGGATCTTGATAGACTATTATTTTTATATCTACTTTGGTTATAATAATTCTGTGTAGTAATATATTTCTTGTGGCTAGACAACAGGCTATAAAGATTGAACATATTCCTAGCAAAGTAGAAGGATTATCAGGCATATACAAAACCAGAGTGACTAAGAGAGAGAGAAAAGCTGCTAAAACTCCAAGTATAGCATTTTTGGTGATAGCATTTTTGATCTCATGGTTACCGTATATGATTGATTCATTTATTGATTTTTTTGGGGGGGTTTATAACACCTTCATATATTTATGAGCTATTTTGCTGGTTTGGTTATTATAATTCTGCTCTAAATCCTTTGATTTATGCTTTATTTTACTCTTGTTTTAGGAAAGCAATAAAAGTTATCATAACAGGCCAAGTGTTAACAGACAGCTCATCAACCATAAACTTATTTTCTAAAGAGAGCTAATTTTCAAACCTAGGAATTTAATGATTTATTTGGAATTTCTCAGTAACTGTGGCATGCAATACATTGCATAAAATTGTTCCATTCAGCTGGGGAGGAGAAACGATACCTCAGTTTCTGCAGCATCACCTTCATGCTCTTACTTTTTTGATGAGTGAACATTTTAAATCATTTGACAGAAATATATTCAATAAAAATGTTTGATACAAGTTGATATTTTCTAGTTTCCTCAAATCTGCATGCTTCCTTGCTTTGTTGCTAATGATTTTCCTTTTCTGGGCCTCTCTTTCAGGCTGATCTTTCCCTCACTTTCTTTTCTTTTTTTAAT
>NW_011494770.1:8336556-8337477 GCF_000754665.1 Bison bison bison
TTTCAGAATTTTCCACAGTTTATTGTGATCCACACAGTCAAAGGCTTTGGCATAGTCAATAAAGTAGAAATAGATGTTTTTCTGGAACTCTCTTGCTTTTTCCATGATCCAGCGGATGTTGGCAATTTGATCTCTGGTTCCTCTGCCTTTTCTAAAAGCAGCTTGAACATTAGGAATTCACGGTTCACATATTGCTGAAGCCTGGCTTGGAGAATTTTGAGCATTACTTTACTAGTGTGTGAGATGAGTGCAATTGTGCAGTAGTTTGAGCATTCTTTGGCATTGCCTTTCTTTGTGATTGGAATGAAAACTGACCTTTTGCAGTCCTGTCACTGCTGAGTTTTCCAAATTTGCTAGCATATTGAGTGCAGCACTTTCACAGCATCATCTTTCAGGATTTGCAATAGCTCAACTGGAATTCCATCACCTCCACTAGCTTTGTTCATAGTGATGCTTCCTAAGGCCCACTTGACTTCATATTCCAGGATGTCTGGTTCTAGGTCAGTGATCACACCATTGTGATAGGGCCAGAAGTTTACCCAAAAGAAATGAAACACATGTCAAAGCAGACAATTATATATGAGTATTCTTAGAAACACCTAATAACAGCCCTAATGTGAACAAGAGTCCAAATGAATATCAAAATATATATGAATAAAACAATTGTGGTATGTTCCTACAATAGATCGCTCCTTAGCAAATAACTGGGAATGCATTCCTTATATACCAAATAAATGGATGAATATTGCACAGACACTGAACTGAGGTGTTGGAAACAGTCTATTCTATACCTTGATTGCAGGGGTGGTTACATGGGTGGATACAGTTACCATAATTCCACAACCTGTTCATTTTAAAAGTGTGAAAATTTCAAATATAAACTACACCTCAGATTTAGAAAGCTGATTTTGTAAAATGACC
>NW_011494770.1:8337577-8347681 GCF_000754665.1 Bison bison bison
CCCCCTCCCTCCCCATACCATCCCTCTGGGTCATCCCAGGGCACCAGCCCCAAGCTTCCTTATCCTGCATCGAACCTGGACTGGCGATTTGTTTCTTATATGATATTATAAATGTTTTAATGCCATTCTCCCAAATCATCCCCCCCTCCCTCTCCTACAGAGTCCAAAAGACTGTTCTATACATCTGTGTCTCTTTTGCTGTCTTGCATACAGGGTTGTCATTACCATCTTTCTAAATTCCACATATATGCATTAGTATACTGTATTGGTATTTTTCTTCCTTCATTTTCAAAAGTTTCTTATTTCCTGTCCCATGAACGTCTTGTATTCCCTGTCTTTTTTTCTGAACTCAGTTAACTTCATTCTCATTTGCAGAGGCTTGTATCTTAGAAAAAGATTTTGTGGTCCTTGAGTCAAGTCAGGGAACTGAAGAGCTCCCTGAGTCATATACATCAGCCATTTTGGACTCAGGGCTGGACTTATATAATTTTGGGATTTCTGTAAATGTGGGAATAGCCATGAACAGGTGGTGCTATTTCTGCAACAGTGATTATCTTTCCATATTTGACCTCTGATGTTTTTCCGTATTTGACCTGATTCTATTCTCTTGATACTTGTTTCTCGTTATATTTTGTTTCTCTATTGTTTCTTTCGTGTTTTTATTTTTAATTTTGCTAAAATAATACTTTTAGTTTGTTTTTTTTCCTCTTTTAGCTTCTTAACCATGGAAAGACAAAATATGCATTTGGCTAGGTAGGCTCAATATTATTAAGATGTACAATCCTTCAATGTTAGGAAACTATAGCAATTTAAAATTTAGAGGCTTTGCAGCTATTTTCAAAGCATCTAAATTCATAAATCATTGTGGTTGTTGTTGTTCAGTCACTAAGTCACATCCAACTCTTTGCAACCCCATGGACTCAGAACACCAGGCTTCCCTGTCCTTCACCATCTTCTGGAGTTTGCTCAAACCTATGATCCATGGAGTCAGTGATTCCATCCAACTATATCATCCTCTATCACCCCCTCTTCTCCTGCCCTCAATCTTTTCCAGCATCAGGATCTTTTCCAATGAGTTAGAAAACCATACATGATGTAATTAAATGGGGAAATGAGAAAATTTACTGTCCCGATCAAATATTCCAGTGCCCCTCTTCATAATTGTTTTAAAGACTCAATTTTATAACAATGAACACTGCTGGGTTTTGTTTTGTTTTTTTCTTTTTTGACAAGGTAGTTTTAAGTTTTATAAAAAATAAAGACATTAGATGGCCAAAACAATTTTGGAAAAGACAAAAAAGTAAAAGGTTTACACAACTTGGCTTTAAGACTTAAGGTAAAGTTTCAGTCAAGACAAAAGGGTATTGACCTAAATATAGAAATAGAGATCAACAGAATAGAAGAGAATCTAGAAATAAATCCACACACATATGATTGATTGATTTTTGATATGAACAAACATGGATCACTGGAGAAAGATAGTGATTTCAAGAAACGCTGCTGGAATTACTAAATATCCTTATAGTACTACTCATTCTCCTAATAAACCTCAGACCCCTCCTCATAACATATTTAAAATTAATATTATGTGAGTCATAAAACACTAGCAGTAAAGTTATAAAAATTCTAGAAGAAGCATAGAAGAAAATAGTTGTGACTGCATTAGATAATTTTCTTAGGCAAGGGAAAAAAAAACAAAACACTAGACATTAGAAAAATAGTAAGTTGGACTTCATTAAAAATAAAACCTTTTATTCTTTAAAAGACATTCTCAGGAAACTATTCAGGAAACTAAAGTCAAATATTCAGTCAAATATTCAGAAGATATATGCCAAAGGAACTGGTACCCAGTAAACTCAATAATAAGAAATTTTAGAACTCAAGTAAAAAATGGGCAAAATTTTTAATGGACATGTCACCAAAAGTGGATACATTAGTGGTCAATAATAACATGAACAGGTTTTCAATACCACCATTCATTAGATTAAAAGCATGAGATGTGACTATACACCATCTAGAATGGTTAAATTTAAAAACATGTAAATAGCAAGTGTTGAAGAAGACTTGAAGCATTTAGAACACTCATAAATTGCTGGTGGGAGTATAAAATGCTACAGTTACTTTAGAAGATAGTTTGTATTTTCTTGTACAGTTAAACATATATTTTCCATTAGGGCCAGCAATTTACCCAAAAGAAATGAAACACATGTCTATGCAGACAATTATATATGAGTGTTCTTAGCAACACCTAATAACAGCCCTAATGTGAACAAGAGTCCAAATGAATATCAAAATATATACGAATAAAACAATTGTGGTATGTTCCTACAGTAGATCACTCCTTAGCAAATAACTGGGAATGCATTCCTTATATACCAAATAAATGGATGAATATTGCACAGACACTGAACTGAGGTGTTGGAAACAGTCTATTCTCTACCTTGATTGCAGGGGTGGTTACATGGGTGGATACAGTTACCATAATTCCACAACCTGTTCACTTTAAAAGTGTGAAAATTTCAAATATAAACTACACCTCAGATTTAGAAAGCTGATTTTGTAAAATGACCAGAAGCCACTCATCAGAAAAAATTTTTTTCAAGTCTAAGTTGAGTTCTGTTCTAGAGCTCTAAGAGGAGAATTTGTCAATGGTAAAATTCATAGTATAATATAGGAATATTCACATTCCCAAAATACATTTTTCATATTATTTTCTTTAATATATCCCCAACAGTTCCCATTTAGAAACAACAAAATTCCTCCCTCTCCAAAATAAAAACCTTTGCATGAACTGCTTTTACCATGTACTTACTCTTCCTTCATGTATTTCTATGAGGAAACGTTTTGGATTCTCCACGTTCAGTTTTCCAAATCAGGATTATTAAAACTAAACCTGAAACAGTCTAGATTTTAATATAATTCTGTATTTAATCTCTTCACCCAAACTAGAACTGTAAGAGCTTAACAACTTCTCTGAAAGACTTCTAGTGACAAACGGGAATCAACAACCAGTGGTCCTTACAAAATGAAAATTGAGTCACCATAATTAGTAAGAATAAACAATATGGCTTTCAAATCTTGAGCAAGTTTTTAAGGAGACTATTTCCATTTCTATTTCATGAGAAGGTCAAATGTCATCAGAAAATTAGTAGGGCATAAAATTATTTTTAGCATAAACACAATCATGATTTAAAATTTCCTTTCTTTCTACACCTTCCACTATGGGGATACAATCTTAAGTGTTTTGGGTATTGGAATCATTTGGCTCCTTTCCTGAGGGGATAGAGTGTTTGGGGCATTATCATTGCTCTGATAAATTAGGAAAAGGGTCCTATAAAATGTAGCACTTGAACAAGCATCATATAACAGCTTCTTGAAAACCAGCACTTCTCAGACATGAAGTACCAGATAGTGCAAAGGAATACATTGTTTTAACTTAAATAATTTAATGATTTAAGTTAACTGTTAATGCATTTGTAAGTGAATTATTTTACAAGATATGAATCACTTTCTAAACACGAAAGTAAGGATTTGGGGACTTCCCTAGTGGTCCAGTGTTTAAAAATCTGCCTTGCAATGCAGGCAATACGGGTTTGATCCCTGGTGGGAGAATTAAGATCCCACATGCTGCAGGGCAACTAAACCCACACACTGTAAGTACTGAGTCCACAAGCAGCAACTAGAGAGTCCCTGCCATGCAACGAAAGACCCCACATGATGCAACTAAGATGCAACACAGCAAACAAATATATTTTTAAAAAAGAAAATAAAGATTGGCACTTACAAAGAAATGGAGACAGAATATGCTGGCAATTACTAACATATTGTATGTATTTATTTTTTCTAAGGACTTTGAAAACTGGAGTGACATCCTGAGCCACAGAGGGTGACAGGTTTCCAAGTATCAAATCAAAGAATCATGAGCAGTGCGTCTCCTTCTGCTGCAGCTGTGCAGCTCTGCTACGAGCACCTGAACGGATCCTGTGTGAAAACCCCCTACTCACCAGGTCCCCGCCTCATTCTGTACACAGTGTTCATCTTTGGAGCTGTGCGGACTGTATTTGGAAACCTCTTGGTAATGATTTCCATTCTGCACTTCAAGCAGCTGCATTCTCCAGCCAATTTCTTGATCACCTCCCTGGCCTGTGCAGACTTCTTGGTGGGAGTGACTGTGACGCCCTTCAGCACAGTGAGGTCCATGGAGAGCTGCTGGTACTCTGGGGAAAGTTACTGTAAATTTCACACTTGTTTTGAAGGTTCATTCTGTTACGCTTCCATCTACCACTTGTGCTTTATCTCTCTGGACAGGTACATTGCCGTCACCGATCCCCTGGTTTATCCAACAAAGTTCACTGTGTCTGTTTCTGGCATGTGCATTGTCTTCTCTTGGCTCTTTCCCATTATTTATACTTTTTCCCTTCTTGGCACAGGAGTGAATGCAGCTGGACTGGAGGATCTAGTAAGTGCTCTCACCTGTGTGGGAGGTTGTCAAATTGCACTGAATCAGAGTTGGGTACTGGTGAATTTTCTATTATTTTTCATCCCCACCCTTGCGATGATAGTTCTTTACTCCAAAATTTCCTCATTGCTAAACAACAGGCTAGAAAAATTGAGAGTCTGAGCAATAAGCCTGGGCGATGCTCAGAAAGCTACCAAGACAGAGTGGCCAAGAGGGAGAGAAAGGCAGCGAGAACACTGGGCATGGCAGTGCTAGCGTTTCTGGTCTCCTGGCTGCCTTACTTCCTGGATTCCATCATTGATGCCTTCCTAGGTTTCATCACTCCCACATATGTTTATGAAATACTGGTTTGGATTGCTTATTATAACTCAGCTATGAACCCCTTGATTTATGCTTTCTTTTATCCTTGATTTCGAAAAGCCATCAAACTCATTGTCACAGGCAGTCTTGAGAGAGAATTCCTCAACAATACATTTGTTTTCTGAGTAGGTTCTGGTCTTAGTTTGGGAAAACTGAAAATAGACTCACATTAGACAGATAATGAGGAGAAAAAGTTGATTGTAAAAGTGCAATTTTTGTTATGTAAAATAACTTAACTGTAGTTCAACCCTGACCCAAATGCTTAAATTTAAGTTCATAATTCTTTGGTAAATATAACATCAAAACCTATTTGTAATGGGGACAGCACAGCTTCGGAGCCAGAAATGCCTGGATGGCAATTTTCATTCTGCTGTTGAACACTTGGGTGATCTTAGGTGATCTTGGGTGGCTTGGCTCTTTCTGAAATTCATGGTATTTCTCTGGAGAATAACCTCTCCGTTGTAGTAGTCATGACCAAATTTAGGAGAATACAAGTGAAGGACCTAATATACATTTGTTAATATAAATCCTTCTTTCAATTACCTTGTATTAGTTCAATCTCTGCCTAAATCTTCTGTTTCTTCCTTTGTATAGTTTTTCTATTAAAATGTAAATACAACCACTTAGTGACGGGGCGCCTCCTTGCTCGGGGAGGGCAAAGCAGTGTGTTTGCACTGTTAGGTGTTGAGATTTGTGATTCCCACACTGTGGTTTCAGATCAGGGAATACAAATCAAGTGATCACTCTGTTAACTATAACATCAACTCAGTTGTGCACAATGGGAAAGATAATTTGCATCATAGCATTTATTTATTCAGTGAGCTTCTTCCTTATTATTAAGTCTGCTCATAAAATTATATTAGAGTTTAGAGCCAGTTAGCAGATGTTTAAAGCAGGGTTTTAAGACTGTCATTCATTATGTTATTTTATTTTTGGATTAATTTATTCCATATTCATTTAGTTGTACAGTGTTCTAAAAGTAATTTACTGTGGATTTTGAGGATACACTTGAAAGCATAGCTTAAAAGTGTGCTCAAAAGAAGAAAGAAAACTGAAGTGAAGGGCATAGAATAAAGCCAAGACAGAGGCTGTGAAAGGCATTTTCTTATGTCCCACAAACTCAGTTCTAAGGCAAAAAAAAAAAAAAAGAAATGAATTAGTTCTGCAATTAACAGTGGATAAATCAAGCCAATTATTTCAGAGAATTATTCTTGATACTAAGACTGGAGGGTTCTGTGTGTCAATTAGATATCAAGACTTTAAAATCAGATTATGATATCTTTGGGGCAGGAGAGAATATACATCAAAGTATTCTTGCTATATTTTTAAAATTTCTAGCTTGATGTAAATCAACATTACCTATTAGCACATTATTTCTGACTACCATTACACAAATACTTTGAACTGGTAAACATTTCTAGAAATAGTGTATTATTCCTAATTATACTGTTTCTGGAGAAGGAGATGGCAACCCACTCCAGTATTCTTGCCTAGGAAATACCATGGACAGAGGACCCTGGCGGGCTCCATGGGGTCACAAAGGGTTGGACACGACTTAGTGACTGAACATACCATTTCTATCTGATTTTACAGATAATTAAAGGCACCCTAGCCTGCATAGTATCAGTTTATACATAATTTTCAGTTCTAACACAGTGTAATGAATTTATTTTGATTTCTGTGGTTTCAATATAGTAATTTTCCTATATAATCTTGTTTTGCAAGCTACTGATGGAATGCAGTTTATGTTTCGAGGCAGGAGAAGAAAATTTAAGCGTAACATACTCTCTGCCCGTTTTGTTGTTCAGTCACATTGGCAGGCAGATTCTTTACCACGGAGCCATCTGGGAAGTCCATTTTATATATAGAAATTGTGTGTATGTCAGTCTCAGTTTATCCCTCCACCACTTATACCCTGGTATTATAAGTTGTTTTCTGTGTCTGTAACTTTATAAAATACCACTTTTACTATTAAAAAGACTAATGTATCAGGATGGTGGTTCTTAGAAACATGGGGTTCAGAAATAATAAAGATGGTGAAAAATTCAAGGAACCCCCAGATAATTTCTGAGTGTTAACCCTGCCAACCAAGGACATCGCAAAAAGCCACAACAGCAGCAAGGACAATCATATATACTTTGCAATAATTTCATAAAAGAAAAGTGCGCTTTACTTTGGGAGGAATCTAGCTCCTCACTTTATGGAGATCTAGGGGTCTGTCCAGGTTTTACACAGAAGAAGCTTCAGGTCTCCCACCCCATCCTGCTTCTGACCACAGCCAGACTTCCCTCTCTCCCTCTTTCCCTCTTTCTATACTTTTGGTGTAATATTTCTCATTAAGTTTCTCTATGCTAAAAAAAGGTCTGAAATCTCCAACTATAGTTTCACTCATTTCCTATTTTCTTTCTCTGAGTATATATTCTACTTGCTGTTGTTGTTTTTAGTTGTAAGTTGTGTCCGACATTTTTACAACCGCATGCACTATAGCCCACCAGGCTCCTCTGTCTAAGGGATTTCTCAGGCAAGAACACTGGAGTGGGTTGCCAATTCTTTCTCCAGGGGATCTTCCTATCCCAGAGATAGAACCCACATCTCCTGCATTAGCAGGCAGATTCTTTTCCACTGAGCCACCAAGGAAGCCCATATATTACATTAAAAGTCTATAATATTGCAGCAGCATTTTGGGTTTACTCTGTTGGTAGGAACTTTACTGTCTCCACCTGCCTGTCTAGGTGGTCACTACTCTCTCACACAATACTGTCTTTCACCTTTGTAATACTTCTCACAATTTTTATTCATACATCCATTTATCTGCTTACTTGTTGAAGGTTTATCCTCCTTTTAAGACTGAAAGTGTCATAAAGAAAGGGGTCATGTCTGTTTTGTTCATTTCTTTGTACCCAGCTCTTGGCACTCAGTAAATATGC
Source organism: Bison bison bison (assembly GCF_000754665.1). Lineage (NCBI taxonomy): Eukaryota > Metazoa > Chordata > Mammalia > Artiodactyla > Bovidae > Bison > Bison bison. The sequence goes on from NW_011494770.1 coordinate 8,345,324, forward strand.
CTTGGATTAAAGAATTAATTATTGAATAAATTTAAAATAATTGAGAGAGATAAAGTTATTTCTGTACCCCAAATGACAAGTGTTACTTGTAATACTTGTGATCATATGATACTTCTTTTTTGCCTAGATTCATGGTTCTAAGTAAGGCAGATCCACTGATATATTGGGTTCAGACAGTAAAGAATCCATCTGCAATGAGGAAGAACTGGGTTCAATCCCAGGGTTGGGAAGATCCCCTGAGAAGGAAACGGCTATCCACTGCAGTATTCTGGCCTGGAGAATTCCATGGACAGAGGAGCCTGGCATGGACAGAGGTGTCCATGGTGTTGCCAAGAGTCAGACACGACTGTGCTCATTTCACTCATTTCCTCTCTGATACATTTGCCCCTCAGAGGACACTTCTCAGTGTCTGGAAATATTTTTGGCTTTCACAGTTAAGGGGATTTTACTGGCATCTAGTAGCAGGGATGCTGCTAGATGGCCTTCGATGTACAGGACAGATCCCACATCAAAACTTACCAGAACTCAAATGTCAATAGTGCTGAAGCTGAGAAAGCCTGCTGCTGCTGCTAAGTCGCTTCAGTCATGGCTAACTCTGTTCGATCCCATAGATGGCAGCCCACCAGGCTCTGCTGTCCCTGGGATTTTCCAGGCAAGAGAACTGGAGTGGGTTGCCATTACCTTCTCCAATGCATGAAGGTGAAAAGTGAAAGTGAAGTCACTCAGTCATGTCCGACTCTTTGCGACCCCATGGACTACAGCCTACCAGGCTCCTCCGTCCGTGGTATTTCCAGGCAAGAGTACTGGAGTGGGTTGCCATTGCCTTCTCCATGAGAAAGCCTAGCCTACACCCTTGTCAATTTAAGTAGTTGATTATTTTACAAAATCAAACTCTCAGAATACATTAGGAAGAATCTAAGAGATCATTAAGAATATTTTGTGTGTGTGTGTGATTAGGAGTCAGATGGCCAGATGAATTAATAATAATTTCTATGGCACAATTCAAAAGAACAAGTCCAGATATATATTCAAAATCAGTGGCCCTACAGTCCAGATATATCTTCAAAATCAGTGGCTCCTCTGTCCATGGAATTCTCCAGGCCAGAATACTGGAGTGGGTAGCCATTTCCTTCTCCAGGGGATCTTCCCAACCCTGGGACTGAACCCGGGTCTCCCACATTGCGTATGGATTCTTTACTGTCTGAACCAAATATATCAGTGGATCTGCCTTACTTAGAACCATGATTCTAGGGGAAAAAAAAAGTATCATATGATCGAGTCTGGAATCCTGCTTGAAGAAGGCTGGATAATACTTTCTTTTGCTCTGCTCTGTCCCGACATTCCAAGGGTGGGAAATTACCAAGAAATGTATTGCTATGTTTCCGTTTTCTGTTCATTATTCCTTAGTTGACATTTTTTAGCACAAGGGACAGAAATCACTTGGATTCACAAACGAATGTGAATCATTCGGAGGGTTTATGGGTGGACTTCTTACATGGATGAGGAGACATTACAGATCCACTTCCGATGATGTCTTGAGAAGAGAACACATCTTTTCTCTAAGAGCACTGACAGTCGTAGTAGTTCAGAAATGTGGATATGTCTAAATACCCTGGTGTGTTTTTTAATGTTTTCCTGAAATGTAATTCATCCAAGTCAAGTTGCTCACGCTGTATGCTACCTTTTCTGTTTGTTAGTAGCCAGTGCACAGGCAAAAATTAATCCTTATTGGGAGAGCAAGGCTAAGTCGACTCGCAGTGCCTGTACCTTATGATACCTCTGTAACAAAAATCCAATAAGGTGCTCACAGCAGGACTAAAAATAGGGGAAAAGTCCCAAGGGTGAGAAGAAAAAAAATCTTGAGTTCAAGAAACATAATGACCTAATTAAAACAGTTGTTTGTACAATAGCTTTCTTAATACTCACTACTGAAAATAAACTTCTAAGTTCACACCTTGCACTACAGGGATTCCAGCTAGGGATTTTCCTATTGATGGCATTTATATATCTGGAAGGGCTGTATGCTTTAGGCGGTAAGGCAGATAAACCTAACAGGAGGTAATCTTATAATTACTTCCCATATCAGTGCCTGTTGCAAAGAGGAACTCTGAAGGTAAAAATTTTTTAAAGATATTTAGGACCAAAAGGGAGTTTCATCAAATTCAAGGATCTAAGCTTTAGTTAGTTGAAATTCATTCCCAGTGACTTTGTCCAATGTAAATTTTTTGCATTTTATTCTGTTACTGAACTTATTTAAGATTTACAATAGTACTAATGTCTGATAATTTCCTCAAGCATCCTACTGTATGTATGATTTCCTCCAAAAGCATTGAAAGTCCATGGAAATCAAGAAGGACA
>NW_011494770.1:8347781-8348467 GCF_000754665.1 Bison bison bison
CAGCAACTCATCCCCCACTGCAGCTGTGCAGCTCTGCTATGAGCACCTGAATGGATCCTGTGTGAAAACCCCCTTCTTGCCCACATCCCAGGTGATTCTGTACACGGTGTATGGCTTTGGGGCTGTCCTGGCCGTGTTAGGAAACCTCCTGGTGATGACTGCCATCCTTCATTTCAAGCAGCTGCACTCACCAACCAATTTTCTCATCGCCTCTCTGGCCTGTACAGACTTTCTAGTAGGAGTGACTGTGATGCCCTTCAGCATGGTCAGGTCTGTGGAGAGCTGCTGGTACTTTGGGCAAAGTTTCTGTGCTTTGCACACATGCTGTGATGTGGCATTTTGTTACTCTTCTCTCTTCCACCTGTCCTTCATCTCCATCGACAGGTACATTGCTGTTACTGACCCTCTGGTCTATCCCACCAAGTTCACAGTGTCTGTGTCATGCATATGCATCAGCATCTCCTGGATCCTACCCATTACTTACAGTGGTGCCGTGTTCTACACAGGTGCCAATGAGAATGGGCTAGAGGAATTGTCTAGTGCCCTCAACTGTGTAGGAGGCTGTCAGATAGTTATAAATCAAAACTGGGTGTTGGTACATTTTCTATCCTTCTTTATACCTACCTTTGTTATGCTAATTCTCTATTGTAATATTTTCCTAGTGGCCAGACAACAGGCTAAAAAGA
>NW_011494770.1:8348567-8350409 GCF_000754665.1 Bison bison bison
GCATATGCATCAGCATCTCCTGGATCCTACCCATTACTTACAGTGGTGCCGTGTTCTACACAGGTGCCAATGAGAATGGGCTAGAGGAATTGTCTAGTGCCCTCAACTGTGTAGGAGGCTGTCAGATAGTTATAAATCAAAACTGGGTGTTGGTACATTTTCTATCCTTCTTTATACCTACCTTTGTTATGCTAATTCTCTATTGTAATATTTTCCTAGTGGCCAGACAACAGGCTAAAAAGATTGAAAATATCAGTAGTAAAAGAGAGTCATCATCAGACAGTTATAAATCCAGAGTAGCCAAGAGAGAGAGGAAAGCAGCTAAAACCCTGGGTATCACAGTCATAGCATTTATGATTTCGTGGTTACCATACAGTATTGACTCATTAATTGATGCCTTTATGGGCTTCATAACCCCAGCCTATATTTATGAGATTTGCTGTTGGTGTACTTATTATAACTCAGCCATGAACCCCTTGATCTATGCTTTATTTTACCCTTGGTTTAGGAAAGCCATCAAAGTCATTGTGAGTGGTGGGGTTTTCAAGAATGGTTCTGCAAGCATGAATTTATTCTCTGAACAAATGTAAGCCATTGGATTGAGGAAGTTGAAGGTATCTTCACATTTTAAAAATGAATGAATTTTAAAAAATCAAGTAAGATTGTTACTACAGAGAAAACAAATTGCTTTTCCAGTTTAATTGGATAAATCAATGTCTCAGTCTATTAGGATGTGCATTTCCCTTTTGCTTCTTCAAAATTATTTATTTGACTAATAAATGTTAAGCCCATTATTGTTAACTGCTGTAGAACGCACCATTTCCTGTTCCCTGCAGTCATTCCCCACCTTTTCTCTCTTATTCCATTGACTCTTCCCTTTGTAACCTGTAAACACATCTGTTGCCTTTTATTTTCTTTCTTTTTTTCCTTACAAACTGATCTACTCTTTCCCAATTTATCAAAAATTTCTCTGTGATTAACTTTCTCCAGTTTGTTGCTTTTCTTGCTTTGATTATTTTCCCAGGGAATTTTTTTTGGGATGCAGTTAAAAGTATTATGTTTAAGTCTGCATGGTGTCTGTGTCAGGAATTGGCTTCAGCATCTTCTCCATCCTGCCCCTGGCCTACAGTGGTGCCAAGCTGTACACAGATGTCAGAGATGATGGGATGGAGGGATTAGTAAGTGCTCTCTGCGTAATAAGTGATTTTCAACCTGTTTAAATCAGTTTTGGATATTGATAGGATTTCTATTATTTTTCACACCTGGCTTTGTTAAGATCCTACTGTACAGAAATATTGTTCTTATGGTTAGAAAGCAGACTAAAAAGATGGGAAATATTACTAGAAAATAAATTTGTTACCAGGGACTCGCAAGATCAGAGTGGCTAAGAGACAGAGAAAAGCAGTTAAAACCCTGGGCTTCACAATGTAGCACTTTTGGTCTCATGATTACTCGATGTATCTGATTCATTCATTGATTCTTCTTTAAGTTTTATCACACTTCATATGCTTATGAGATACTCTGTTGGTTCAGTTATTGCAAATTGCCCTAAATCATTTGATTTATGCTTCATTTACCATCGGTTTGGGAGAGCAATAAACCCTATTAAACTGGCAATATTAAAAGACAGTTTATGAATTATAAAACTAACTTCTAAAGCCTAAGTTTCATATTGATGATTTGAAAAATTTTAAGTTGATCTGGTGATATATTGGAAATTTCTGTAGTGATTATTGCATGAAATATAGACTTGAAAATGATCATTCAGTTGAGGAGGAGACATGGCACCTCGACTTTGGCAGCTTCACTTTTATACGTTTACGTATTTTGAAAAGTGAGCAT
>NW_011494770.1:8350509-8351041 GCF_000754665.1 Bison bison bison
TTAACAAATTGAAAATAAAAACCATATGATTATCTCAATAGATGCAGAGAAAGCCCTTGACAAAATTCAACATCCATTTATGATAAAAACTCTCCAGAAAGCAGGAATAGAGGAACATACCTCAACATAATAAAAGCTATATATGACAAACCCACAGCAAACATTATCCTCAATGGTGAAAAATTGAAAGCATTTCCCCTAAAGTCAGGAACAAGACAAGGGTGTCTACTTTCACCATTACTATTCAATATAGTTTTGGAAGTTTTGGCCACAGCAATCAGAGCAGAAAAAGAAATAAAAGGAATCCAAATTGGAAAAGAAGAAGTAAAACTCTCACTGTTTGCAGATGACATGATCCTCTACATAGAAAACCCTAAAGACTCCACCAGAAAATTACTAGAGCTAATCAATGAATATAGTAAAGTTGCAGGATATAAAATCAACACACAGAAATCCCTTGCATTCCTATACACTAATTATGAGAAAATAGAAAGAGAAATTAAGGGAACAATTCCATTCACCATTGCAATGA
>NW_011494770.1:8352292-8352470 GCF_000754665.1 Bison bison bison
GGAGAATTTTGAGCATTACTTTACTAGCGTGTGACATGAGTGCAATTGTGCAGTAGTTTGAGCATTCTTCGGCATTGCCTTTCTTAGGGATTGGAATGAAAACTGACCTTTTGCAGTCCTGTGGCCACTGCTGAGTTTTCCAAATTTGCTGGCATGTTGAGTGCAGCACTTTCACAGC
>NW_011494770.1:8352570-8353027 GCF_000754665.1 Bison bison bison
TTTTCCATGATCCAGAGGATGTTGGCAGTTTGATCTCTGGTTCCTCTGCCTTTTCTAAAACCAGCTTGAACATCAGGAAGTTCACAGTTCACATTGCAGAAGCCTGGCTTGGAGAATTTTGAGCATTACTTTACTAGCGTGTGAGATGAGTGCAATTGTGTGGTAGTTTGAGCATTCTTTGGCATTGCCTTTCTTAGGGATTGGAATGAAAACTGACCTTTTGCAATCCTGTAGCCACTGCTGAGTTTTCCAAATTTGCTGGCATGTTGAGTGCAGCACTTTCACAGCATCATCTTTCAGGATTTGAAATAGCTCAACCGGAATTCCATCACCTCCACTAGCTTTGTTCTTAGTGATGCTTTCTAAGGCCCACTTGACTTCACATTCCAGGATGTCTGGCTCTATGTCAGTGATCACACCATTGTAATTATCTGGGTCGTGAAGATCTTTTTTGTAC
>NW_011494770.1:8353127-8355880 GCF_000754665.1 Bison bison bison
AGTTCCATTTCTGCCAAGCAAGCCTAAGAAATAGAGTCAGGCAAGGAAGGAAACATGACAAGGACATTCATTGTATATCTCTCAATTATAGATTGAAATAAACTAGGATTGATATGGTGTAAATTAAATCAATTATGTTCTACTTTTGAAATGGAACATTATAAAACCATTTAAAAGAACAAATGCCTTGTAACAGTTAACAAGGTAAGACAACCACAATATATTTTTTTCACTAAAATCAAAAGAAAACAGAAGCAAAAAAATCTGACCTAGATTGTAAAACAATATATGGACTAGGTCCCCATATTACACTTTTACAAAATGTAATTTTATGTATAACAGACTGTGTCTGTGTTTGGGGAGGGGGATTTACTTTGTAATTTAGCTTTACCATTTTAATGTTTGTGATTGAAATACATAGGTTAAAATTGATATTAATAATACCACTTTTATTTTTATCTAAGCATCATTAGCTTTATCTGTGTGCTTGCTTGTTTTATTTGGCAGGGGAAGAATATATTTTGAGAATATATCTTTGGTATATTTTTGTCTTATCTAATGAAACTATGCCTTCTCCACAGGTACAGTAGTATATTTTAGAAACTGCACCTTATACAGATAAAGTATCTAAGAAATTATATGTTAATATTTTTAAGTATTTTTATGGTTTTCTTTCAGCATATCTTTAACATGCTCCAACTCTTCTTGTCTATATTAATTGCGTGCTGCCTTTAGGAGCGATGGAAGCTACCAAAAGTCATGGTTCAAAGTTCCACTTGTGCTTTATTTCTACTCTTCAGGTCATTTCTTGAAAAGTGATAAACAGTAGATGTGTTGCGTAGATGCGCATATTCTGAGAAGAGACTTCACCTCCCAGCGAGGCTGGAAGGAGCATTTCCCATCTAGAAGGGGAATGTTGCCCGGTCTGCCCCTTGTTGTTAGTCACTAAGTCTTGTCTTTTTTGTGACCCCGTGGACAGAGGAGCATGGCGGGCTAGAGTACCTGGGTTTTCCCAGGCAAGAATACTGGCGTGGGTTACCATTTCCTTCTCCAAGGAATCTTCCTGACCCAGGGATCAACCCGTATCCCTTGCATTGGCAGGCGAATTCTTTGGTAAAGCGTCTGCCTACAATGAGGGAGACTGGGTTCGATCTCTGGGTCAGGAAGATCCCCTGGAGAAGGAAATGGCAACCCACTCCAGTACTCTTGCCTGGAAAATTCCATGGACAGAGCCACCAGGAAAGATTATAAGTCTGTCCCTTAGGTCAGGCAAATGCATTCCTCAGAAGACAGACCTCAAAGAACACCCACAGATACTAATGTGAGACCAAGCTCTCTGAAGACGGATGACACTGTGGGGATAAAGGTCACAATCCCTATACTTACTGAGGTATTATTCTTGTATCTGGTGCAATGTGAGACTATAAGTAGATTTAAGAGTATTGCAGAAAAATAAATCCTATCTAGCATCCCTGAGCAGGTGAAACGAAGATCTGTATCTGTTACCACAGGTATTTCATGTCCTCTCCCCTCCTAACCTCTGACCTCCACAGAAATCCAAACAACTTGGCAAAATGAGGGGGGTGGGGTCAGGTTGTGCGCAGGTCTCCTTGAGCTCATGCCGCTCCCCACACTGCGCCTGCGCTACAGCCGCTCTCAGCCCTTCGAATGTGTCCAACCCCCATCTCGGAGCCTCAAAACACACTGCCCTCTTGCCCTGGGAAACCCTTCTCTGTTTTTACCTTAAATATCTCCTTGACCCTCTCAACCTATCTTTATAGTTAGCTGCTTGGTAACTTTGCCTGTGGATACGGTTCCCTTGCTTCATTGCGGTGACCTCCACTGCACTCTGTGTATCCGAGCCATCACCACATTGAGTTGTCATTACTTGTTCACAGGTTGGCCTCTCACGTGGAGTTAGAGAAGTAAGATAAAGTATGATGGATAAGCTTTGATTTATTCCAACATCTTTTAAGTCGATAGACAATCCACCAGGAGGAAAGAAAGATTTGGAGCAAACTGAACACTCATAGGTTGCTGGTGGGAGTATAAAATGGTCCAGTTACTTTAGAAGAAAGTGTATACTTTCTTGCAGAGTTAAACCTACACTTCCCAATATGACAACCCCAAGCTGAACAGTCTGAATATTTATTAACTGATCAGACATGACTGAGCAACTGGACAACAACAAAATATGGATAAAATAATTGTGGTATATTCAGACAATGGAATTACATTTAGCAATGATAAGGAATGACCTGAAAATGTACTCAGACATGGATGAAACTCACAGACATTGACCTGAGTGAAATAAGCCAGACATCAAAGAGGACAAACATTGTGATGCTTTTCATAAAAAATTTTTAGGCCTTGAAAATTAATCTCTAGCCATAGAATGGAGATCAGCGTTTTCCCTAGGAAATGTGGGGTGAGATTAACTATAAAAGGGCCTGAGGAGAATTGCCAGGGTGTTGCTTTCTACCTTGGTTGTGGTGCTGAATATAAGGGTGGATACATTTATCATGTCATCAGTCCATGTGTGCTGAAAATGTAAACTTTTCAAATTTATTTTATGCCTCAATATGAAAAAAATGATTTTTAAACATAGAAGTCATTCCTCAGAAAACACTTTTTAAATACCGCTGGGCATACACACCAAGGAAACCAGAATTGAAAGAAACACGTGTACCCAATGTTCATCGCAGCACTGTTTATAATAGCCAGGACATGGAAGCAACGTAGATGCCCATCAG
>NW_011494770.1:8355980-8356792 GCF_000754665.1 Bison bison bison
GTCAGAAAGATGTCTTGGAGAAGGGATAGGCTTACTCCAGTACTCTTGGGCTTTCCCTGGTGGCTCAGATGGTAAAGAATCTGCCTGCAACGCAGGAGACCTGAGTTTGATCCCTGGGTTGGGAAGATCCCCTGGAGAATGGAATGGCTACTCACGCCAGTATTCTTTTTTGGAAAATTCCAGGGACAGAGAGCCTGGCAGGCTACAGTCCATGGGGTTGCAAAGAGTCTGACACGACTGAGAGAATTTCCCTTTCACTTCAGTTTCAGGTTCAAAACAAAATTGTGCAGAAGGTACAGAAATTTCCCATGTGCAGCCTATCCCCATGGAAGCATGTCCTCCCCTACTTCAATATCCAGCCGATTTTGAAACTAGACAAGTTAATTTCAGTGACAGAGACAAAAGAGGAATTCAGGTTCAGTCCAAACCCCGTGCTCCTCATTCTCCTCACTATGCTGAATGTCAGAACCACCTCCACCAATAAGTCAACTAAGGCCAGGGAGGTGATGAGGAACTTGTAGAGAGGACAACTGTTTGAGATGAGACCAGTGAGTACAGCTCCTTATACGTGGAGAGCTTTACTATCAATTGCATTAGTATTTGAAGAGAACTTCTGTAATTTTTCTCTCATTGTGTTTGATTTCTATTCTTTTTGTCATTTCTAAAAAGTAAGAGCTACAATACATGTGTTTCGTATAAGCTATATGGGGAAACCATCTTCTAAACTAAGAAGACAGTGTCCCTAGAGAATGACTGTAGAGGGCTTTGAATCAGAAAGTGCCTGGATATGCGATCTTGGAAAACTTTCCTGA
>NW_011494770.1:8356892-8367236 GCF_000754665.1 Bison bison bison
AATACAGTATACTAACGCATATATATGGAATTTAGAAAGATGGTAACAATAACCCGGTGTACGAGACAGCAAAAGAGACACTGATGTATAGAACAGTCTTATGGACTCTGTGGGAGAGGGAGAGGGTGGGAAGATTTGGGGGAATGGCACAGAAACATGTATAATATCATATAAGAAACAAATCACCAGTCCAGGTTCAATACAAGATGCTTGGGGCTGGTGAACTGGGATGACTTGGAAGGATGGTACAGGGAGCGAGGTGGGAGGGGGGTTCAGGATGGGGAACATGTGTACACCCGTGGCGGATTCATATTGATGTTTGGCAGAACCAATACAATATTGTAAAGTAAAAAAAAAAATTAAAAAATTAAAAATGGTACCCACAAAAAAATAATAATTTTATTTGTTCAGTTTATGGCTGTGCTGGGTCTTCGTTGCTGCGCAGGCTTTTCTCCAGTTGCTGCTGCTGCCGCCTAGTCGCTTCAGTCGTGTCCGACTCTGTGTGACTCATAGATGGCAGCCCACGACTGAAGTGACTTAGCAGCAGCAGCAGCAGGGGCTGTTCTCTAGCTGCAGTGCACAGCCTTCTCATCACCGCGGCTTCTCTTGCTGTGAGCACGTGGTGCGTGCGCTGCAGTAGCTGCAGCACATGGCCTCAGTGGTTGCGGCTCCCGGGCTCTAGAGCACAGGCTCAGTAGTTGTGGAGCAGGGACTCAGTAGCTCCATGGCCTATGGGATCTTCCCCGATCAGGGATCGAACCTGTGTCTCCTGCACTGGTAGGCAAATTCTTTATCACAGAACCATCAGGGAAGCTGCAAAAAACACTTTTTGAAAAACTAAGGTGAGATCTGTTCTAGAATGCTGAGAGAAAAAGGAAATTTGTCAGTGGTATAATCCAGCGTATAACATAGGAATATCCACATTCCAAAAGTCCTTTCAATATTTTACTTTTTAAGTATCTTCCACGCTGCTCCCACTACAACTCCAACAACAGGAGCGGAAACGATGTTTTCTTTGTACTCACACTTCCTTTGTTGTTCCCTGAGGCAAACACCTTCTATTCTGCTACCCCACTTTCCCAGGTCAGAATTTTTAAAAGCAAACCTGAAGCATTCAAGTATTTAACATATGATTCTTTAACTTCTTTGAGCTTTTCAGTGTGTGGTGTGGTAAAGAATCCAACTGCCAATACAGGAGACATAAAACACACATTTAGATCCCTGGGTTGGGAAGATCCCCTGGTGAAGGAATTGACAACCCACTCCAGTGTTCTGGCCTGGAAAAGGCGAGACAGAGGAGCTTGGTGGGCTATAACCTATGTGGTCACAAAGAGTCAGACACGACTGAGGGACTGAGCAACTGAGCCCACACATTTACTTTTTTAACACAAATCAACTCTGGTAGGGATAAAGAGTTTATTTGAAAGAGTTCTAGTGACATTCAACACAGAAATCATATACATAAAAGGTCTAAAAAAAGTGAAAAGGCAGTATTTAATAATAGCAAATAATATGACTTTCAAATTCCACTCAAAGGTTTTAAAGGATAGGCACTATTCGATTCCATGCAAAGCTAAAGTGTCATCAGGAAATTAGTAGGGCATAAACTTATTTTAGCATAAATATAATTGTTATTTAGTTTTTTCCTTCTAAGCACCTTGAACTTATGGGGATTCAATCTTAAGGGCTTTGGGGATTGAAATTGTTTAGTTACATTCCTGAGGGGAGGGAGTGTTTGGGTCATTATCATTGCTCTGATAAATTAGGAAAATAATGCTAATAAAATGTGGCATTCGAACATGTATCCTATAAAAGCTTCTTGAAGACAACCTCTCCTTTAATATGAAAAACTAGGGAAGATTTTTCAAAATTTAAATCAACAGCATTTTATGTAATGTTGAAAATTAACTTCTTATTCATTTGGAAGTGATCATTTTACATGAGGATATGAATCACTTTCTAAACATGCAAGTGAAGATTTGCACTTACAAGGAATTAAAGACAGAATACACTGGCAAGTGCTGACATTGTATTTATCTTCTCTTTAAGGACATTTTGAAAACTGGAATGACATCCTGGGCCACAGAGGGTGACAGGTTTCCAGGTATCAAATCAAAGAATCATGAGCAGTGCGTCTCCTTCTGCTGCAGCTGTGCAGCTCTGCTACGAGCACCTGAACGGATCCTGTGTGAAAACCCCCTACTCACCAGGCCCCTGCCTCATCCTGTACACAGTGTTCATCTTTGGAGCTGTGCTGACTGTATTTGGAAACCTCTTGGTAATGATTTCCATTCTCCACTTCAAGCAGCTGCATTCTCCAGCCAATTTCTTGATCACCTCCCTGGCCTGTGCAGACTTCTTGGTGGGAGTGACTGTGATGCCCTTCAGCACAGTGAGGTCCGTGGAGAGCTGCTGGTACTTTGGGGAGAGTTACTGTCAACTCCACTCTTGTTTTAATGGGTCATTCTGTTACGCTTCCATCTACCACTTGTGCTTTATCTCTCTGGACAGGTACATTGCCGTCACTGACCCCCTGGTCTATCCAACAAAGTTCACTGTGTCTGTTTCTGGCATGTGTATTGTCTTCTCTTGGCTCTTTCCCATTATTTATACTTTTTCCCTTCTTGGCACAGGAGCAAATGCAGCTGGACTGGAGGATCTAGTAAGTGCTCTCACCTGTGTGGGAGGCTGTCAAATTGCAGTGAATCAGAGTTGGGTATTGGTGAATTTTCTATTATTTTTCATCCCCACCCTTGCGATGATAGTTCTTTACTCCAAAATTTTCCTCATTGCTAAACAGCAGGCTAGAAAAATTGAGAATCTGAGGAGTAAGACTGGGCGATGCTCAAACAGCTACCAAGACAGAGTGGCCAAGAGGGAGAGAAAGGCAGCAAGAACACTGGGCGTGGCAGTGCTAGCGTTTCTGGTCTCCTGGCTGCCTTACTTCCTGGATTCCATCATTGATGCCTTCCTAGGTTTCATCACTCCCACATATGTTTATGAAATATTGGTTTGGATTGCTTATTATAACTCAGCTATGAACCCCTTGATTTATGCTTTCTTTTATCCTTGGTTTCGAAAAGCCATCAAACTCATTGTCACAGGCAAAGTCTTGAGAGAGAATTCCTCAACAGTAAATTTATTTTCTGGGTAAGCCCACATTTTAGATAGAGGAATTGAATATAGATTCACAGTAAACACATCATTGGGTAGAAAATGTAATCATATACATGCAAGATCTTATAAAGTAAAAGAATAAATTATGCTTCATAATAAATTATGACCTGAAGACTTAAATTCAGTTTCATCATTCTTTGGTCAATATAACATAAAAACCTGGTTGTTATGGAAACAGCATGACCTTGGAGCCAGAAATGTGATATTTTAACATTGATCTTGGGTTGCTACTTGTCTCTGATCTTCACTGTACATCTCTAGTTATTAATCCCTTCCTTGTAACATTCTTGAGAAAATGTAAAAGAATGTATAGACAGAAACTGCAATGTTTTGTTATTCTAAATCCTCCCTTTTATTACTTTATAATAGTTTAATCCCTGGTTATAGTCTCTCTTTATTCCTTTGAAATGTTTTTTAAATTACTATTACAGTGTAAATGTAGCTGGGGAATACTTAGAGATATTCTGGCTCAGGGAGGGCAAAGTAGTGACTCTGCCTTGTCAGGTGTTCAGATTTGTGAGTCCAGAAATATGATCTCAGAGTCAGGTAAAATAAACCCAGAGATAAAAGTATTGACTATAATATCTGTTGAATTATTTGCCCTGGGAAAGGTAATTGATGTTATAAATAGCATTCATTTGTTGAGTGGGCTATTTCCTGGTGATTGTCTGCTCATAAAATTTTGGCTGACTTTATAAATTTTGCCGATTAACATATGTTTAGAGCACGCAAGAGTTTTTAACATTGTCATTTTTTATTGTACTTTATGTCAAATTAGCTTTCTGTTTTGTTCACTTTTGCAGTGCTCCAAAGATTAGTTATAAGGATTTTCAATGATATACATGAAAGCTCAAATTACAGATATGTTCTAAAAAATACAGAACTGAAATGAAGGATATAAAAAGATGACAGAGGCTGATAAATGCATTTTATATAACCCACAAATTTGAAACTGAACAAGTTAAGCAATTCACATTGTATAGAAGCCGGTCAACTTTTCAGACATGGAGACTTGTTTTTGGTACCAAGACTAGAGAATGTATATTTCTGTATTTTTAAATAATTTTTAAAATAAATTTCTTGATTCTATTCTAATTTTATTTTGTAGCAATCAGATATCAAGTTTGAAAAATCAGAGCATCATATCATTGGGACAGGGATGAATATATATCAAAATACCCTTGTTTATTTCTCTAGTTTCTCATTTAATGTAAATCAATCATATATTAGGGATATCATTTCTGATTATTATTAAACAAATGCTATCAGTTGGTAAACCTTTCCTGAGATTGTGTATTATTTCTGATTTAATGTACTTGTGAGAAACTCTCTCATCTTTACTTGATGGTTAAAGATGAAACAAATGATTTAAAGGCACCCTAGACTGCTTAGCATTAGTTTACCCTCAACTCTTTAGCTCTGACAGTGAAAATCATCATTTTGATTTACTGCTTTCAAAAATACAATCTTTGCTGTTGCTCAGTCACTAAGTCATGTTTGATTTGTCGCAACCCCATGGACTGCAGCATACCAGTCTTTTCTGTCCTTCACTATCTTCCAGAGTTTGCTCAAATTCATGTTCATTGAGTCTATGATGCTATCTAACCATCTCATCCTCTGTCTCTGTCACCCCCTTCTCCTCCTGCCCTTAATTTCTCCTAGCATCCAGGTTTTTTCTGATGAATTGGCTCTTGTCATCAGGTGTGGCTCAGCTGGATAAGAATCTGCCTGCGATGTGGGAGATCTGGGTTCGATCCCTGGTTTGGGAAGATCCCCTGAAGAAGGGAAAGTCTACCCACTCCAGTATTCTGACCTAGAGAATTCCTCGACTCTATAGTCCATGAGGTTGCAAAGAGTCAGACACGACTGAGCGACTTTCACTTCACATCAAGTGACCAGAGTATTGGTGCTTCAGCTTTGACATCAGTTCCTTCCAATGAATATTCAGGGTTGATTTCCTTTAGGATTGACTGGTTTAATCTCCTTGCTGTCCAAGGAACTCTCAAGAGTCTTCTCCAGCACCACAATTGGAAAGCATCAGTTCTTTGGTGCTCAACCTTCTTTATGGTCCAACTGTCACATCCATACACGACTACTGGAAAACCATAGCTTTGACCCTATGAACCTTTGTCAGCAAAATGATATCTTTGCTTTTTATTATGCTGTCTAGGTTTATCATAGCTTTCCTTCCAAGGAGCAAGCGTCTTTTAATTTCATGGCTGCAGTTACTGTCAGCAGTGATTTTGGAGCCCCCCCCCTCCGATCCCCGCCGCCAGAAATAAAATCTGTCACTGCTTCGGCTTTTTTCCTATTCTATTTGCCATGAAGTGATGGAACCAGATGCCATGATTTTAGTTTTCTGAATGTTGAGTTGTAAGCCAGGTTTTCACTCTTCTCTTTTACCCTCATCCACAGCCTCTGTAGTTCCTCTTTACTTTCTGCCATTAGAGTGGTATTATTTGCATATCTGAGGTTATTGACATTTTTCCTGGCAATCTTGATTCCAGTTTGCAATTCATCCATTCTGCATTTCACATGCCAGGTTTACATATGCCACATGTACACATGCCAGGACATTCAGATGTACTCTGATTAA
Source organism: Bison bison bison (assembly GCF_000754665.1). NCBI lineage: Eukaryota > Metazoa > Chordata > Mammalia > Artiodactyla > Bovidae > Bison > Bison bison. Next base: position 8,362,666 of record NW_011494770.1, read on the forward strand.
AAGTTTAATAAGCAGAGTAACAATATACAGCTTTGTCTTTCTGCTTTCCCAATTTTGAACCAGTCCTTTGTTCCATGTCCGGTTCTAACTGTTGCTTCTTGTCCTGCACACAGGTTTTTCAGGAGACAGGTAAGGTGGTAAGGTATTCCCATCTCTTTAATAATTTCCCACAGTTTGTTGAACCATACAGTCAAAGGCTTTCATGAAATCAATGAAGGAGAAGCAGATATTTTTCTGGACTCTCCTTGCTTTCTCTGTGATCCAAAGAATTTTGGCAATTTTATCTCTGGTTCTTCTGCCTTTTCTAAACCCAGTTTTTATATCCAGAAGTTCTCGGTTCACTGTTGAAGCCTAGCTTGAAGGATTTTGAGCATAACCTTACTAGCATGTTAAATGAACACAATTGTATGGTAGTACAATTCTCGGGTGAACATTCTCTGGCATTGCCATTTTTTGGAATTGGTTTGAAAACTGACCTTTTCCAGTCCTGTGGCCACTGCTAAGTTTTCCAAATTTGCTGGCATATTGAGTGCAGCACATTCACAGCATCAGATTTAAGGATTTAAAATAGCTCAGCTGGAATTCCATTGCCTCCACTAGCTTTGTTCCTTGTAATGCTTCCTAAGGCCCAGTTGACTTCTCACTGCAGGATGTCTAGCTCTAGGTGACTGACCACACCATCGTGGTTAATGCGAGTCATTAAGACCTTTTATATATAGTTATTCTGTATATTCTTGCCACCTCTTCTTAATATCTTCTGCTTCTGTTAGGTCCTTACCATTTCTGTCCGTTATCGTGCCCATCCTTGGGTGAAATGTTCCCTCGATATCTCCTGTTTTCTTGAAGAGAACTCTAGTCTTTCCCAGTCTGTTGTTTTCCTCTATTTCTTTGCATTGTTCATTTTAAAAGGTCTTCTTATCTCTCTTTGCTATTCCTGGAAGTCTTCATTCAGTTGGGTATATCCTTCCCTTTGTCCTTTGCTCTTCACTTCTCTTCTTTCATCAGCTATTTGTGAAACCTCCTCAGACAACCACTTTGCCTTCTTCAGTGCAGTAACTTTCTCTAATCCTGTGCCACAAGATATAGAGAAATCATTCTTCCTCGTTTTAAAAATGAAAAAGCTAAAATCAAAGTTTAAAAGTCTGCTGAATGTCGTAAAGCTTCTGGGTTCAAATACGCACTCTAACATCCAGTTTAGTGCATTCATGCTTGTCTTCCTTTTGTTTTAGTAGACTTGCACGTGTATTAGACAAAACATTTAGTTTTACCACTTCCTTTCCCAGGTCAACATTCAATTCTGTCTATAATTATAAATATTTTAGAACTTTCTTATTGAGAAAACAACAAGCACTTGCCCTCATTTCTCTTCTTAATTTACTCTGGCTGTATGCGGGCTAGTCTATTGGCCTTTGTGTCAGCGAACACTTATTGAGTGTTTCTGGTGTGTAACATGTGAGCTTTGGAACTGGCAGGGTACAACGATAAAAACCATCTAACCCTAAGAGTGCTGTCTAAATTATGGATCTTTCATTGAGCACTTGGGACCACCTTACCTCCCCCACTCAGTCTTCACAACAACTCCATGTACAAGGGAATATTGTTACTATATTATTATTACTTTACATCATAAATGAGGAAGCTGGGGCATAAAGAAGTGAGTCTCATGCCCAAGGTGGCATATCCGCTAAAGAATAGAGCCAGTATTCTGGCTTTCCAGGTGGTGCTAGTGGTAAAAAATCTGCCTGCCAGTGCAGGAGACACGAGAGATGCAGGTTCGATCCCTGGGTTAGGAAGCTCCCCTGGAGTAAGGACTGACAACCCAGTCAGGTATTCTGGAAAATTTCATGAACAGAGGAACCTGCCAGCCTACATTCCATGGGGCCGCAAAGAGTGAGATGTGGCTGAGTGTTCACACACACACACACACACACAACCAGTATTCACATCCAGGAAGTCAGAAATTAAGTGAAATAACCAGTAAGTAAATTTTCTCCCCCATTGTGGCCCAGCCACTGCCATCAAGTTTCTGGGAACAATATGAAAACAAGCTTTGTACTAATTATTTCAAAGGAAAAATTCTGTCATCATAAAGGAAAGGTTAGACAAAATTCTTTGGAGATATGGGGACACTGGTGGGAATAATTGATTTCCTGTGACATATCATTTCAACCTAGACTTCTTCATTATATATTTTACTGTATAAGGTTTCCCCCTCTAAGGGTGAAGGGAGCATCATTTAGATAAATTACATCTTAATTTCTATAGCAGGATTGGTCAGCACATCAAGCAAATACAAACAATCTTATTGTTTCTATTAATAACTATTTGGTTCCTTTGAGCTGCTTCTCCACAGCAAGACTTCTACTTTCAAAACATTTCAAGGCACCTGAGTGTTGTGAATTTGCAAATTGCATACAATTTTTTCATGGATATCATATATTATTATGATAAGGAATGATTATATTTGCAAATCATGTGCTCCTTTAATAGCTCATATATTAACAGTACTTTATAATTTTATTTTTATTTTATTTTATTTTATTTGACTGTACCGGGTCTTAGTTGCAGCATGTGGGATCTAATTCCCCAACTAGGAACTGAAAGCAGGCTCCCTGAATTGGGAATGGAGAGTCTTAGCCACTGGACAACTAGGGAAGTCCCAGCAGTACCTGGTAACGTGTGTCTTCATTTCTTCATGAATGAAAAGCGAGAACAATAGAGGTTGTAAATGTATATCTACACAGCCCCTGCCTTCTCAGGAACCACTTTGTTCATTTGTCTGTTACACTGCTTTCTGCTTTCTGATGATCTGTTTGGTATACTGTGTGCCCCTCTCTCTCCAAATGTGTGCTCCTCAGAGGAAGATAACCAGCTCTTCATATGAATACCTCTAAGATGGACCTCCCACTATATGTGTAATATAGGAGAGAGTCAAACACTAGAGTAGCAAATAGCATAGATTCCTCTAATAAGTTTTGATGAGTAGCAAAAACAATATAGAAAGACTCAGCACAACTCTTTTATAGTCGATGTTAGATATTGCTTTTTATTTTTTTGCATTTTATTTTTGTAATATATGTAGTTGATTTTTCAGATATCTGCTTTTATTGGAAGAGATTTCACTGTCTCAGAAGTTTGGAATTGACTAGAGGCTGCGCTGGTTTATTTTTAGGGTTATTCTATGCAAAAATACAAAATTTGTTATTAAAAAGACTAATGTCTCAGGATGGTAGTTCTTAGAAACTTCGGTTTCAGAAACAAGAAAATTTGTAAAAAAAAAAAAAAAAAATTCAAGGAACCAACAGATAGTTGCCAAACATAAACTTTGCCAACTCAGGACATCATAGACAGCAGCAGCAACAGTAGCAGGGACAGCTTTATGTTTTGGCTGAATTTCACAGAAGAAAGTAGAAGGCAATGGCACCCCACTCCAGTACTCTTGCCTGGAAAGTCCCATGGACGGAGGAGCCTGATAGGCTGCAGTCCATGGGGTCGCTAGGAGTTGGACACGACTGAACGACTTCACTTTCACTTTTCACTTTCGTGCATTGGAGAAGGAAATGGAAACCCACTCCATTATTCTTGCCTGGAGAATCCTGGGGATGGCGGAGCCTGGTGGGCTGCTGTCTGAAGTGACTTAGCAGCAGCAGCATCAGAGAAAAAAAGTATGTTTTAATATCAATATATAAGAAATAGATTATTTAAGAATAAAGGGCAGTTCTGTAAATTGAACAAACAATATGAGACATGCATTTTATTGTTCTCATTCTCCTCTGACCCCCAGACTGGTACTGATCCCCAGACTGGCATTTCAACATAAATGAATTAAGATTGAAAGACATTACAAAGAATAAATACTGAGATTTAACTTTACAAACATGTTTTCTTCTGTGTCAGTTCTGTGCACCTTTTAGGAACCTGGTCTTCATCTGAAGTCTCTGCTCTTTCACAGCAGAGCAATGAGGGGGCATCCTTTGCATTATTCTTCATGGTGGTGGAGCATTCACCTTGCAACCTCCCAGAAACCCCTAAGGTCATCAGACTGTACCAGTCTTGCCTCTCTCCAATATTGTCAACATGGGCACAGGGTCCTTCTTCCTTTTTGCCTCTTTATGTTAATTCTGAGCACTCCATCATTCTCTCCACAACTAAAATACATATATCTATACATATACATATATGTATATAAAACATTTAAAGTTATGAACACTTGCTCTGTTAAATACTCAAGATGTGCTTTAGCAATCAGATTAGATCATATCTGTCGCTCAGTTGTGTCCGACTCTTTGCGACCCCATGAATCGCAGGACTCCAGGCCTCCCTGTCCATCACCAACTCCTGGAGTTCACTCAGACTCATGTCCATCGAGTCAGTGATGCCATCCAGCCATCTCATCCTGTCATCCCCTTCTCCTCCTGCCCCAAATCCCTCCCAGCATCAGAGTCTTTTCCAATGAGTCAACTCTTCCACTGAGGTGGCGAAAGTACTGGAGTTTCAGCTTTAGCATCATTCCTTCCAAAGAAATCCCAGGGCTGATCTCCTTCAGAATGGACTGGTTGGATCTCCTTGCA
>NW_011494770.1:8367336-8368174 GCF_000754665.1 Bison bison bison
AGGTATACATGTATTCCCCATCCTGAACCCTCCTCCCTACTCCCTCCCCATACCATCCCTCTGGGTCATCCCAGTGTACTAGCCCCAAGCATCCAGTATCGTGCATCGAACCTGGACTGGCAACTCGTTTCATACATGATATTATACATGTTTCAATGCCATTCTCCCAAATCGTCCCACCCTCTCCCTCTCCCACAGAGTCCATAAGACTGTTCTATACATCAGTGTCTCTTTTGCTGTCTCATACACAGGGTTATTATTACCATCTTTCTAAATTCCACATATATGCCTTAGTATACTATATTGGTGTTTTTATTTCTGGCTTACTTCACAATAAAAATGCAAGAAAGTGTCCACAACAGAAGTGAGATTAGGGGAAATTTTCAAGTCTAAGAAGAAAAAAAAGTCTTTGGCTTTTTTTTTTTTTTTTTGTAGAAATGTAATGAGTAACCTAACTTAATGCGAGGAGTCATTTTATAGAATAACTATCTTAATAATCACTCTTGAAAACAATCTTCCAATTTCACACGTTGCTCTACAGGGATTCCATCTAGGGATTTTCCTATAGATGGCATTCATTTATCTGCAAGGACTGTGTGCTTTAGGCAGTAATGCAGATAAACCTAACAGGAGATGGTGCTTTCTGTCTACAATTAGTTCTCATATCACACCCTGTTGAAAAGAGGAACTCTGGAGGTAAACACCTAAAAATATTTAAGACTTTACCAAATCAAGGAAACTAAGCATTAGTCAAAACTAACTCCTAGCAATCTTGGCCAATGTAATTTTTTGTATTTTATTTTGCTATTGAACACAATTGAGATTTATAGTAAAAAAA
>NW_011494770.1:8368274-8378379 GCF_000754665.1 Bison bison bison
GAGTTTTCCAAATTTGCTGGCATGTTGAGTGCAGCACTTTCACAGCATCATCTTTCAGGATTTGAAATAGCTCAACTGGAATTCCATCACCTCCACTAGCTTTGTTCGTAGTGATGCTTTCTAAGGCCCACTTGACTTCACATTCCAAGATGTCTGGCTCTAGGTCAGTGATCACACCATTGTAATTATCTGGGTCGTGAAGATCGTTTTTGTACAGTTCTTCTGTGTATTCTTGCCACCTCTTCTTAATATCTTCTGCTACTGTTAGGTCCATACCATTTCTGTCCTTTATCGAGCTCATCTTTGCATGAAATGTTCCTTTGGTATCTCTGATTTTCTTGAAGAGATCCCTAGTCTTTCCCATTCTGTTGTTTTCCTCTATTTCTTTGCACTGATCGCTAAAGAAGGCTTTCTTACCTCTTCTTGCTATTCTTTGGAACTCTGCATTCAGATGTTTATATCTTTCCTTTTCTCCTTTGCTTTTCCCTTCTCTTCTTTTCACAGCTATTTGTAAGGCCTCCCCAGACAGCCATTTTGCTTTTTTTGCATTTCTTTTCTATGGGAATTGTTTTGATCCCTGTCCTGTACAATGTCACGAACCTCATTCCATAGTTCATCAGGCACTCTGTCTATCAGATCTAGGCCCTTAAATCTATTTCTCACTTCCACTGTGTAATCATAAGGGATTTGATTTAGGTCATACCTGAATGGTCTAGTGGTTTTCCCTACTTTCTTCAATTTAATAATAATCATCGTACTAACTCTTTGTTGAAGCTAAAATTATCGTCCCCATTTCACAGCTGAAAATACTGAGACCTGGGCCAGTTATGAAGTTGGGGAAAGCCTGAATTCAATCCTAGGACAACTGGATCTAGAGTCTGTGCTCTTGACCATGCACTAATGTGCCTCATAGTTCCTAGAAATTCTCTCCTTCTAGAATATCACCTCCACCCTGCCTCTGTCCTTACTTAGAACTTGTAGTTTACTAGACACAATCTTTTATCTGAAACCCCTAAACTTGTAGAATTCAGACTCTTTTACTTTTTCATTTAAAAGGCCTATCCATTAAATATTTGGAATATACCAGTGGATATTGTGAAGCACTTGTCATCAATGCATTATTTCCACATCAATACTCAGATAGTCAAAACAATATTAATGTATCTGCATGAATATTCAGATAGACTGATAAGAAATTAACACTAGAAATAGCCTTATCCAAGTGTTCGTCAACAAATTAATTAGAAACAACCTTTCAATGTTATAGATTTTAGAATTTTAGAATATGGACCTGTACTTGAAATCCCTCCAATTTGGGTATCTAATCACTGATACCAGTCTTTCCAGCTCACTTGCTCTAGGAAGCCAACTGCATTCTACCTTCACCTCTTGCTTACAGGCATTCATCACTTACCCACCTTCATTGTCAGCACCGTCATTCTACTCAGTCCTTAGAAGTGAAGTTATAAACTGGAAGGAAAGATCCTGTACTTGTTTTATTATTTTTACTAATGGTTATTATATCTCTAACTCTACTATGCTATACTAACCTGTACTATTCTATATTATTGGTAATGTAATATGGTAATTAATTGGACTTAAGCATAAGTTGAGTCTTTTCCTACCTTACCTCTATTTCGACAGCCCTTTATGGTGGGTATTATTACTCCCAAATCAGAGCTGAGCAATCTGATGCCAGGAGAGTTCAAGTAAGCTGTCCAAGATTACATATCCAGGATTTACCCTTGGTACTTTCTGATTCAAACCCCTGTACAATCATTCTCCAGGGACATTGCCTTCCCAGCTTAGAAGGTAGGCTCCCCCTATAGCTTATGCCAAACTCGTGTATTGTAGCTCATCACTTTTTCAGAAATGACATAAAGAGTAAAAATCAAACTCAATGACAGTTGGCAGAATAACAAAAGATCTCTTCAAAATAATAGTGCAGTTGATAATAAAGCTCTCTGAAGTACCAGCAGCTCTACTCACTGGCCTCATTCCAAACAGCTGTCCTCTCCAGCTCAGTTCCTCATCACCTCTCTGACCTTGGCTGACTTTTTGGTGGGTGGTGGTTCTGACACTCAGCACAGTGAGGAGAATGAAAGGAGACCCTGGTGGTCCAGTGGTTAATACTCCATGCTTCCAATGCCAGGACACGGAAGCAACATTACTGTCTATCTATAGATGAATGGATAAGGAAGATGTGGTGCATATACACAAATTCTCTCATTTCACATGCTAGCAAGGTAAAGCTCAAAATCCTTCAAGCTAGGCTTCAACAGTACATGAATCGAAAACTTCCAGATGTACAAGCTGGATTTAAAATTTTCTGTACCTTCCACACAATTTTGTTTTGAACCTAAAACTCCTCTAAAAATATTTTGTTTAAAATGAACATAATTATACCTACAGTATCAGGTTATGACTGCTGATTGGCTGACAACAGACACTCTCATTGTTTGCAACTTGCCTTCAAAGCTATGAAATCCAGCTTTTTGAATGAAGTGTGTTGATTTTCATCCTTTGATACTTTGCTATAATTCCTTCCTTGCCAACCATCTAATGAAAACCATCCAAGAGATCTCTTAGTTTCCCAGGGCTGCCATACAAACAACCACAATCTTGCCGGCTCTATTCCCTCCCAGAAATGTATTCTCTCCCAGTCCTGTAACCAAAGTCTGAAATCAAGGCATTGACAGGCCATGCTCCCCTCCCACGGCTCTGGGGAGAGTCATTCTCTACCTCTTCCAGCTTCTGATCCTCCAAGCATTCCTTGGTTTCTGGTGGCACCATTCCATTCTCTGCCTCCATTTTCACAGGGCCATCTTCTCTCCTCTCCCTGTTTCTCAAGTTCTGTCCCTTAGAAGGACACTGCTCTTAGATTTAATGCCCTTCTTTGTAGTACAGGGTGATTTCTTTATTAAATTCGTGAAGGCCTCTTTTCCAAAGAAGATCTGATTTGGGGGGTTAGAACAAGGACATATCTTTTGCAAAGGTTGGGGCAGGGATAGCATGGAACCCACTGCAGAGGGGAATGGGAAGTCTTCTGTTTGTGAGTATCTCACAGAAGCAGGACTTGGGGGGTTTACACCCATTTCTCACATGGATGGAGAGACATTGCAGTCTGCTTCCAGTGACAATACCCTAAGAACACAATGATTCTCTCTACCAGCGCTAACTGTAACAGAAGCTCAGAAAGCAAGGTGTGTCTAAATACAACAAATGGAGCTTTCAGTGCTTTCATTGCAAGTTGCTCACAGTGTGTGTTCCTTTTTCTGTTTGTTGGTGTCCAGTGAAGATGCAAAGCTGATTCTTAACTGGAGAAAAAAGCCAAGTATTCACTGTCACTGCTCATACCCTCTTTTATCTTTGTAATAAAAACGCAAGAAAGTGTCCACAACGGAAGTGAGAATAGGGGAAATTTTCAAGTCTAAGAAGAAAAAAAAGTCTTTGGCTTTTTTTTTTTTTGTAGAAATGTAATGAGTAACCTAACTTAATGCGAGGAGTCATTTTGTAGAATAACCGTCTTAATAATCACTCTTGAAAACAATCTTCCAATTTCACACGTTGCTCTACAGGGATTCCATCTAGGGATTTTCCTATAGATGGCATTTATTTATCTGCAAGGACTGTGTGCTTTAGGCAGTAATGCAGATAAACCTAACAGGAGATGATGCTTTCCGTCTACAATTAGTTCTCATCTCACACCCTGTTGAAAAGAGGAACTCTGGAGGTAAAACATCTAAAAATATTTAGGACTTTACCAAATCAAGGAAACTAAGCATTAGTCAAAACTAACTCCTAGTGATCTTGGCCAATGTAATTTTTTGTATTTTATTTTGCTATTGAACACAATTGAGATTTATAGTAAAAAAAAAAAAGGAAAATTGAAAAACAATAGTACTAATATGTGATCATTTCCTCAGGCATCCTACTGTATGTTTTTCCCTCAGAAGCATTGAAAGTCTGTGGAAATCAAGGACAGAATTCTCTGAGTGTAAAGGGCAGATCATGAGCAACTCGTCCCCCACTGCAGCTGTGCAGCTCTGCTACGAGCACCTGAACGGATCCTGTGTGAAGACCCCCTACTCACCCGCATCCCGCGTGATTCTGTACATGGTGTATGGCTTTGGGGCTGTCCTGGCTGTGTTTGGAAACCTCCTGGTGATGACTGCCATCCTTCATTTCAAGCAGCTGCACTCACCAACCAATTTTCTCATCGCCTCTCTGGCCTGTGCAGACTTTCTAGTGGGAGTGACTGTGATGCCCTTCAGTATGGTCAAGTCTGTGGAGAGCTGCTGGTACTTTGGGCAAACTTTCTGCACTTTTCACACATGCTTTGACACAGCATTTTGTTACTCTTCTCTCTTCCACTTGTGCTTCATCTCCATCGACAGGTACATTGCTGTTACTGACCCTCTGGTCTATCCCACCAAGTTCACGGTGTCTGTATCATGCATATGCATCAGCATCTCCTGGATCCTGCCCCTTACTTACAGTGGCGCCGTGTTCTACACGGGTGCCAATGAGAAAGGGCTAGAGGAATTGTCTCATGCCCTCAACTGTGCAGGAGGCTGTCAGACAGTTGTAAATCAAAACTGGGTATTGATAGATTTTCTGTCCTTCTTTATACCTACCCTTGTCATGATCATTCTCTATAGTAATATTTTTCTTGTGGCCAGACAACAGGCTAAAAAGATTGAAAATACTGGTAGCAAAGCAGAGTCATCATCAGACAGTTACAAATCCAGAGTAGCCAAGAGAGAGAGAAAAGCAGCTAAAACCCTGGGTATCACTGTCATAGCATTCATGATCTCGTGGTTACCATACAGTATTGACTCATTAATTGATGCCTTTATGGGCTTCATAACCCCGGCCTATATTTATGAGATTTTCTGTTGGTGTGCTTATTACAACTCAGCCATCTATGCTTTATTTTACCCTTGGTTTAGGAAAGCCATCAAAGTCATTGTGAGTGGTCGGGTTTTCAAGAATAGTTCAGCAAGCATGAATTTGTCCTCTGAATAAATGTAAGCCATTGGATTGAGGAAGTATAAGATATCTTTACATTTTCCAAATGAAATGAATTTTTAAAACTCAAATAAGACTGTTACTGAAGAGAAAACAAATTGCTTTCCCAATTTAATTGGATAAGTCAATATGTTTCAGTCTTTCTAGGATATTCACTTCCTGTTGCTTCTCCAAAATATTTATTTGACTCATAAATGTTAAATCCCTATTTGTTGTCTAAAGTGGAGCTCACTCTGTACCCCAATAATGTAGAATAGTATAGGTTAGTATAGCATATTACAGTTATAGATATAATAACCACTAGCAAAAACAATAAAACAAGTATAGGATCTTTCCTTCCAGTTTATAACTTCACTTCTAAGGCCTGAGTAGGATGGTGCTGACACTGAAGGTGAGTAATGAATGCCTGCAAGCAAGAGGTGAAAGGTGGAATGTAGTTTACACATTCCTCCTTCTGTTTTCTTTTTATTCCATTGACTCTTCCCTTTGTAACCTGAAAATGTCTTTTTCTTGATTTCTTTTCCTCTTTTCCTTACAAAGACTTTCACTCACCTCTAACTTGTCAAAAACTTCTCTATGATGACTTTCACTGGGCTATTGTGGGGTTTTTTTTTTGCAATGTAACTTATCAAATTGGCCAATATTAAAGAAGAGTTCATCAAACATAAAAATTAATATCAAAATAATCATAAATTTCATATTGATAATTTGAAAAATTTGAAATTAATTTGGTGATATATTGGGAGTTTGCCAATAACTGTGACATGAAATGCAGTGCTTGAAAGTGGCTTATTAAACTGGGGAAGAGAAACGGTACCGCAGTTTCAGTAGCATCACCTTTATACTTTACCTTCTTGCTGATGTGAACATCCTTGAGCATCTGAGAGAAATATATTTCTTAACTAATGGTTGACACAGTGGTCATATTTTCTAGTTTCCTAAAATCTGAGTACCACCCTGTTCTGTCAGTTAATTACTTCTCTCTTCAGGCCTTGATTACCTGTCATGCCTTTTCTAACAAGCTTACCTTTTCTTCGCTTTCAAACGTTTCCTTGTTCCATGTTCCCTGTTAACGCCGTGTATTCCTTGTCTTTCTCTGGACTCAGTTTACTTTCACTGTGAGCAGCTTTTTCCTTGAACTCTGGTATTTCTGGACGTCCTAAAGGCCTCTAGCCCCGCACATCAGCCATCTCAAACTCAATGCGACGCTCGTATTTTACATTTAGTAGGATATTTTGTAACTGTGGGAAAAACTACGAACAAATGGTGAAATTACCGTAATAGTAGTTATCATTTTATGTAATAGTTTTCTTATTCCATGAGGTTTTTTGTTTTAACTTCCAGTGTTGACAGAGGGCAGTTTCAGGTCATTTCTTTCCCATAAACTCTTTCAAGTTTGTACATTGTCCGTGATAAAAACGACACTGTTGTTTATGTTATTAGGAAAAATGGATAATTTAGAAATGTTGATATGGTATAAAATTTCTTGAAAAAGTCTTAAGTATTTTGCCTCATGTATTTCACAAAACCAAAACTGTTTTCTTCCAGATGTTAAAAGTCTAGAAGATAACATAGTTTTTATAGTTTGGATTAGTGGACTCAGAACAGAAAATATGTTCTACATTTTTAAACTTCAAAAAAAAAAAATAGAGCCATGACAAAGAAAAAAAGACAAACTTAGAAGCCATTGGTGGCACACATGATGAAGAAAGTGTTAGTAACTTGAAAATGTAAAAGCTTGGATTTCTCTGGTGGTCCAGTGATTAAGACTCCATGCTTCCAATGTAGGGGATCAATTTCTGGCCTGGGAAGTTAAAAAAAAATGTAAAAGCCTTTTACAAAACAGACAAGAGAGAGAGACAAACATCCCACTAAACAAATAAATATGCAATTTTACAGAGATGTGGCTAAGGAATACATTAAAAGGTCAAGTGTGCAAATAATCAAATAATGCTAAAAAATGTAATAGAGTTTCAGATTGCAAAATGGCAAACTTTATATGACTCAGTAATATCTATTAATAATTAGAGTGTGGGAAATTAGCACTCTCATGAGAACTGAGCATGCTTATATACATTTAAGGGAAATATAATTCAGTATTTTCTTTGTGAGAAGGATTAAGATATTTATGTAAAATTTCAAATTTTGTATGTCACTTGACTCTATAATTCTGTTCCTGGCAAGTAATCCTAAGAAAAGAGTCAGGCAAGTAACCAAACATGATAAGCATATTCATTGTATACCTCTCAATTACTAACTGGAGAAAAATGTAGATCAGTGTGGGATAAATTCAGTAAATATGGTCCATCTATGCAATAGAATGTTGCAAAGCCAATAAAAAGCACCAATAAGTTCTGTATCAGTTCACATAAAAAGGCAACCACAATTTATTTTTTGACTCAAAACAAAACCAGAAAAGTGTAACCCAGATTATAAAACAGCATATGCAATATGCCCCCCATATATATTTTATATATACCTTTATATGCTTGTACAAGGTTTAACTTTATATATAATGGACAGTGTGTGTGTACAGGGGATCTAATTTATAATTTATCTCTATAGTTTCAATATTTGTGATGAAATAAATATATAAAAATTGATATTACCATACACTTCTCTATTCTTATCAATGCATTTGGGTTTGGGTTTATGTGTTTATTTCTTTCATTTTAGGTGACTGTCTTTTCAGTATGAATCTCTGATATACTATCTTCTTACTGAATGAAATTAAATAGTAGCTGCATGGGAAAAGTTAAGAGATCATATTTTAAAGTGATGTAAATATTTTAGAAGTTATATCTCAGTGATGTTGAAGTGCTTAAAACACTTTTTTTTGTAGCGGTACTTTAAGATCCTCCCACTCTTCCTCTTTAACATTAATCAGAAGCTGTATTCAGAAGCTGTGGACTCTACCAAGAGTCATACTTCTAACTTCTATTTGTGTTTCGCTTCTGCGCTATATGTCAATTCTTGAAAAGTGATAAACAGTAATAGTAGATGTGTTGGGTATAAGATGGGAGAGATCTCATTTTCTAATACAGGAAGGCAGAGTCTCTAGAGAATCATTGCACAGGAGTTTGAATCAGAAAGTGCTGAGGACAAATCCTGGCTTTGTGACATTGGACAACTTCCATAACCTCTTCCAGCTGCAGATTTTTCACCTCTAATATAAGAATAATATTACCTCCATATAGAGCTGTATGAGTTAGATAAGGTGGGAAAAGGACTCAACTTATAGTTGGAGCTGAGTTACTATATAGTAACCCATAACATGGTATGGTAAAGTACTTGATAGATAATCATTAACAAAATAAGACAAGTTCAGAATCTTCTCTTCCAACTACAAATTTTAAGGAATGATTAGAATGATGGTTGCTGATATTTAAGGTGGGTGAGGAAGCAAGTGATGAAAGTAAAGTGAGAGGAAGTGAGAGGTAAAGTGACTAGTAGCTGGCTTTCTAGAGCTAGTGAGACTGAAAGGCAGGTGTCGCGGATCATATACCCAAACAGGAGAGATTTCAGGTTTTGGCACAAGTCCACATCCTGAAATTCCAAAAGTAAAAATATTGGAAGTTAGTGTCTGATTAATTTGGTGACAAACACTGACATGAAGTTATTTCTAATGTTTATTTCTGACCAGCCCTTCTGAAGGTTCATGCTTTGGTGCAGAGATAATAGCATTGATGACAAATGCTTCACATACTTCACTAGTACATTCAAAATATTTAACAGAAGTGCCTTTTTCACCTAAAAAAAATTTCCAATTTCCAGAAGTCCCAAGGGTTTCAGATAAGATTGTAGTTTGTAGATTACAAGTCCTAGGTTACAACTGCGGTAGGGTGGTGGTGATATCCTGAAAGGAAAGGATTTTATGGAGGCAGCTTTAGCATATGGACAGAACAGAGTCCACTCAGTCTGCCTAAGACTGTCTCCAGACTCTCCCCAACTTTGTAACCTCCTAGGCCTTAGTATTCTCAGCTGTGAAATGGGGATAATAATACTAGCTTCATTGGAGGCTTACTGTGATGACTATTGAGGTAAACACTTCTAAAGCACATGGTTTAGTACTTAATATAGCAAGTGTTTATGTTTAAAATATAATAAATACTGAGAGTGGAACTAGAGAGAATGACAGAGTGCTGGGGATTAAAATTAAGGAGCAAAAATAGAAAGAAGGATGTGTTGACAGTATTGGAGAGAGGCGAGACTGGTACGGTGTAATGACCTTGGGGGGACTGGGGTGATGGAGGGTGAATGCTCCACCACCATGAGGAATACAGAGGATGCCACTTCATTTGCTCTGACACCAGAGAGCAGAGTCCTCAGGTGAAGACCAGGTTCCTAAAAGTTACAGAGAACCTGCACAGAAGGAAATATGTTTGTAAAGTTATATCTCGGTATTTACTCTTTGTAATACTGTCTTTTAATCTTAATTCAGTTATGTTGAAATGCCAGTCTGGGAATCAGTGCTGAACTACAGCAAACTTTTCATTGGTCAGAAGGAAAAAATAAGGAAAAAAAAAGAACAATGAGGTATGTGTCTCATAATGGAAAATTTATTCAATTTACAAGACTGTTGTTTCTTCTTAGATTATGTTGTTCCTAAATTTTGGTATTAAAACACTTTTATAAAATTATGGGAAGGGCATGAACATTGTTCCCACAGTTATTATTGCTATTTATCTTTATTTGGCAAGTTAAACTTGGATAATTATCTATTGGCTCCTTTAATTTTTATCAATTTTTTTTTTAATTTCTGAAGCCCAAGTTTCCAGCAACCAGTTTCATAACATTAGTATTTTTAATATCAAAGGTGGTATTTTCAGCAGGTAAGTCTTTTATTATGCCTCTCTGACAAACCAGGGCAACACTGGTCAATTCCAAACATTACACTCAGTGAAGTAACAATGAGTGGTAATAAACTTGACATGATCCAAGGGAAGGAGAAGTCCAAGAAACCAGCTGCATAGAAGAAGCAATGTGAAACATCTACTATAAAAAGGGAAGAATTGTCCTGCATTTTTCCGCCTTTTTTTTTTTTTTTTTTTGCTACAACTCTGAAAGTGAAAGA
>NW_011494770.1:8378479-8379793 GCF_000754665.1 Bison bison bison
CTTCTAACTTCTATTTGTGTTTCGCTTCTGCGCTATATGTCAATTCTTGAAAAGTGATAAACAGTAATAGTAGATGTGTTGGGTATAAGATGGGAGAGATCTCATCTTCTAATACAGGAAGGCAGAGTCTCTAGAGAATCATTGCACAGGAGTTTGAATCAGAAAGTGCTGAGGACAAATCCTGGCTTTGTGACATTGGACAACTTCCATAACCTCTTCCAGCTGCAGATTTTTCACCCTTAATATGGGAATAATATTACCTCCATATAGAGCTGTATGAGTTAGATAAGGTGGGAAAAGGACTCAACTTATAGTTGGAGCTGAGTTACTATATAGTAACCAATAACATAGTATGGTAAAATACTTGATAGATAATCATTAACAAAATAAAACAAGTGCGGAATCTTTTCTTCCAACTTCAACTTTTAAGGAATGATTAGAATGATGGTTGCTGATATTTAAGGTGGGTGAGGAAGCAAATGATGAAAGTAAAGTGAGAGGAAGTGAGAGGTAAAGTGACTAGTAGCTGGCTTTCTAGAGCTAGTGAGACTGAAAGGCAGGTGTCACGGATCATATACCCAAATTGGAGAGATTTTAGGTTTTGGCACAAGTCCACATCCTGAAATTCCAAAAGCAAAAATATTGGAAGTTAGTGTCTGATTAATTTGGTGACAAACACTGACATGAAGTTATTTCTAATATTTATTTCTGACCAGCCCTTCTGAAGGTTCATGCTTTGGTGCAGAGATAATAGTGTTGATGACAAATGCTTCACATACTTCACTGCTACTGCTGCTGCTGCTAAGTTGCTTCAGTCATATTCTGTGCAAACCCATAGACGGCAGCCCACCAGGCTCCCCCATCCCTGGGATTCTCCAGGCAAGAACACTGGAGTAGGCTGCCATTTCCACATTCAAAATTTTTAACAGATGTGCCTTTTTCAACTAAAAAGAAATTCCAATTTCCAGAAGTCCCAAGGGTTTCAGATAAGATTGTAGCTTGTAGATTACAAGTCCTAGGTCACAACTGAGGTAGGGTGCTGGTGATATCCTGAAAGGAAAGGATTTTATGGAGGCAGCTTTAGCATATGGACAGAACACAGAGTCCACTCAGTCTGCCTAAGACTGTCTCCAGACTCTCCCCAACTTTGTAACCTCCTAGGCCTTAGTATTCTCAGCTGTGAAATGGGGATAATTATACTAGCTTCATTGGAGGCTTACTGTGATGACTATTGAGGTAAACACTTCTAAAGCACATGGTTTAGTACTTAATATAGCAAGTGTTTATGTTTAAAATATAATAAATACTGAGAGT
>NW_011494770.1:8379893-8382635 GCF_000754665.1 Bison bison bison
CTGTGGTGTTGGAGAAGACTTTTGAGAGTCCCTTGGACTGCAAGGAGATCCAACCAGTCCATCCTAAAGGAGATCAGTCCTGGGTGTTCATTGGAAGGACTGATGTTGAAGCTGAAACTCCAATACTTTGGCCACCTCATGCGGAGAGCTGACTCATTTGAAAGACCCTGATGCTGGGAGGGATTGGGGGCAGGAGGAGAAGGGGACGACAGAGGATGAGATGGTTGGATGGCATCACCGATACAATGGACATGGGTTTGGGTGGACTCTGGGTGTTGGTGATGGACAGGGAGGCCTGGCGTGCTGCGGTTGAAGGGGCCGCAAAGAGTCGGACATGACTAAGCGACTGAACTGAAGTATATTACAGGAATCTAGGTTCTTTTAGGTTAGTCCCTAAAGAGAACTCATGTCATGTTGAGATGAGATGTAAATTGGAGGCTCTAAGCAACCTAGATGTCCATCAGCAGACGAATGGATAAGAGACTGTGGTACATATACACAATGAGTATTACTCAGCCATTAAAAAGAATGCATTTGAATCAGTTCTAATGAGGTGGATGAAACTGGAGCCTATTATACAGAGTGAAGTAATCCAGAAAGAAAAACACCAATATAGTATATTAAGGCATATATATGGAATTTAGAAATATGGTAGCGATAACCCTGTATGTGAGAGCAAAAGAGACAGAGTCTTTTGGACTCTGTGGGAGAGGGAGAGAGTGGGATGATTTGGGAGAATGGCATTGAAACATGTATAATATCATATATGAAACGAAATGCCAGTCCAGGTTCCATGCATGATACAGGATGCTTGGGGCTGGTGCACTGGGATGACCCAGAGGGATGGTATGGGGAGGGAGGTGGGAGGGGGGTTCAGGATGGGGAACATGTGTATACCCATGGTAGATTCATGTTGATATATGGCAAAACCAATACAATAGTGTAAAGTAATTAACCTCCAATTAAAATAAATAAATTTATATTAAAAATAAATAAATAAATTGGAGGCTCTTCCTAAGGCCTTCATAAGACCATCTTAAGTAAATGCATTTGCATCAGATAAAGATCAAGATTAGGCAGCAGTCACATTTCTCAAAGGTTTAGAGAACACTAGGCAGCATTTGGAGTCAAACTTTGGTTGTCTTGCATCATCTACAGTTTTCAGTCTCATATCTACATTGGACCTTTGTTTACAGGCTTTGAACTTCTCTAAGACATTCCTCAACTTAAAGTCTGTTTAATAAATTCCCCAATGGCTAAGAATGTGAGGTATTCCTCAGTTATGATGAAAGTGGGAGAAAGATGCGTTAATGATGCTCTGTGGTCTTTCCAGTGCCCAAACTCAGAAGCTTGCTAATGAGAAAGGGAGAGACATATTTTGTACTCTTGTCTCTTTGGATTAGAGTCAAGAGGTAACTAAACATAAAGCAGGGTCAGAGTGTTAAACTATAAATAAACAGCCCCTGGCATTGGCCACTTTGATCAATGTATCTAATTTACAGTCTAAGCAATTCTTCTTGGTGCCTAACTGAATCAGTTCTTACCTAGATTCACCATACAGTCCATTTGTATTTAACAAGTATTTCTTAGGAATGTGTATAACTGCTTATAGAATATTTTGGGGGTGAGAAACAGTACAAAATTACATTCTCTCCCGTCACAGTCCAGTGTGCTCTAACATATCTTCCTTTTTATCCCTTCATGAGATTTCAGGCAGACCCCAGAGCTGTCCAGTCACTCTGAGTGTTAAAAATTTCCATTTTGATCTACACTAATTTAAAACCATAATCTCTATCAAATACAGTATTTGCATTCTCACTGAACCCAGACTAGCCAAGCCTAAGTTTAAAACTCTGGATTTTAGGGAAACAGCATGTCTGATCATTTATTCCTTATCCCACCTCCTTTTCCACTCTATCCCATAGAGAGAAGAAGAGAGTAGAAGAAAAAGAGCACAATCATTCTGTGCCCAATTAGGTTCCTTGTAACCTTCATTTCAGAGAAGGCAATGGCACCCCACTCCAGTACTCTTGCCTGGAAAATCCCATGGATGGAGGAGCCTGGTAGGCTGTGGTCCATGGGGTCGCTAAGAGTCGGGCAGGACTGAGCAACTTCCCTTTCACTTTTCGCTTTCATGCATTGGAGAAGGAAATGGCAACCCACTCCAGTGTTCTTGCCTGGAGAATCCCAAGGACGGGGAGCCTGGTGGGCTTCTGTCTATGGGGTCGCACAGAGTTGGACACCACTGAGGCGACTTAGCTGCAGCAGCAGCAACCTTCATTTAGTGGTCACAACCTCTGTGTATGAGCCTTCTAACAGCATCCCACTCCTGCATTGCATATCTGGGGGCTGCAGGCAGGCATTCCCACCCCAGGTCCCTCGTCCTTGTGATCAGTGCTGGTTTGGCCTTTTTCAGCATCCTCCTCAAGTCTTGCGGGATGTGTCACAGTTGCCTGACACACCCTGAAGTGGGAGGGCTGAGGAAGGGCCAAACCAGACTGGCTTCCACTGGCCTCCAGACCTCATGAAACTGATGCATCTCTGGCACCAGAATCATTAACAGTATGGCCTTCTCTCCCCACTGGCCCATTTCTCCTCCCAGCCATCTCTCTCCATTTCTACTTTCCTCTGCTTAACATGGCTTTCCAGATGGTGCTAGTGGTAAAGAACCCACCTGCCAATGCAGGAGATGTAAGAGACTCAGGTTCAACCCCTGGGTGGGAAAGAATCCTTGGAGGAGGG
>NW_011494770.1:8382735-8383195 GCF_000754665.1 Bison bison bison
TTTGCCAGTGACAATGAGTTTGATGGCTTTTCGAAACCAAGGATAAAAGAACGCATAAATCAAGGGGTTCATAGCTGAGTTATAATAAGCAATCCAAACCAATATTTCATAAACATATGTGGGAGTGATGAAACCTAGGAAGGCGTCAATGATGGAATCGAGGAAGTAAGGCAGCCAGGAGATCAGAAACGCTAGCACTGCAATGCCCAGCGTTTTTGCAGCCTTTCTCTCCCTCTTGGCCACTCTGTCTTGGTAGCTGTATGAGCATCGCCCAGTCTTATTGTTCAGATTCTCAATTTTTCTAGCCTGTTGTTTAGCGATGAGGAAAATCTTGGAGTAAAGAACTATCATCACAAGGGTGGGAATGAAGAATAAAGTGAAATTCACTAATACCCAACTTTGATTCACTGCAAATTGACAGCCTCCCACACAGGTGAGAGCACTTACTAGATCCTCCAGT
>NW_011494770.1:8383295-8384686 GCF_000754665.1 Bison bison bison
AATTGAATGGAAAATAGTAATACCTTCCCAGAATGTTCTTAACATGTGGGGAAGGGAGAATCAGTAGAGTAGATTTGCCTGCTCTAGGAGATAAATGGTAAAGCTGTTTTATGTTTGAGATGCACCAAGTTCAGACTGTCCCAAATCTAGTGACATATTCGATGGGCCAGACTTCCTAATCAGACTAGAAGGAAGGATGAAGCTGAAGACTAGAGTTCTGTTCTTTTATGCTTTTCCTGAATAATTTGAAAACTTCTTCCCATCATCTCATTATAGATTTTCAGAAATCTCATTTATTTCTTAGAAAGTGAATAATAATTATTTAAACAATCACTCGGTACTTCTGAGTACATTCTTAGTTTCCCCCTATTTAAGTTTTCATCATCAGAAGTAAATTTACTGTTGATGAAGTGCTCTTCAAAAAGTGACCATTTGATTTCTGGGTCAGTATTTAGGGCTGACATTTCAAAATGTGAAAAAATCCATCTGCTAAGACATGAGCAATGACTGGTCAGAAAGGATGCTCTTTTGAGAGATAGTTAATCTGTGGAGATGCCCACCTTTGCTTTCCATTGATCTTTCCTTGTTGGATCATGTCAAGGCTTGAGAGGTGTAGGAGGCTCAGGTTGACAGATATTTACCAACCAGCAGTTAAGCATTTCATCATTTTCACAATGGAATGGTTGAATTGGTACATACCATCTGAAGATTAGCCCTGTCAAGATAAGTGAGCCGATAATTTACTTACTTCTGAAATCCCAGTTATATGCCCTAAAGTGTATCTCTGAAAGATAAAAATGAGATAGGGTCAAACAGATGGAAAACCCTAGGTACAGAAAATACAACCCACATTAAACACAGTGAAAGTTTCTCAGATGGGTAAGAGAAATATTCTTTCCATAGGACCTGGGAGAAATTCTTAATCCCAGAAAAAATCAGCTGAAGAATGAGCACAAGAAAATAATAAAAATGATCCTAGAGAAAGTTTTCTCTGGGCTAAAGAATCTAAACTCCAAATGTAAATGCCTACCAACTACAAAGAGACAAAACAAAACAAAAAATAGAGGCGCTAAATATAAACAAATATAAAGAGAAGTTCTTAAAAGTTCCTAGGAACAAAGGCCAGAGAGAACTAGTCTATGAAAATGGAATGAACACCATACTGGGACCAAGCTTCTCATCAGTACACTAGGTCCAAGAAGACAATGGAGTTATGTTTTTGAAGTTGCAAGATAATTTATTTTTGGAAATATAACTCTTGTGAAAATTAAAACTATAATTGAAATCCTATAAAATTTTTAAAAACTTTTTGGAATTGTTGCTGTTCAATTGCCAAGTCTTGCCCGACTCTTCATGACCCCAGGGACTGGAGCACGCCAGACTTCTCTGTC
>NW_011494770.1:8384786-8388352 GCF_000754665.1 Bison bison bison
ATACAACCCACATTAAACACAGTGAAAGTTTCTCAGATGGGTAAGAGAAATTCTTAATCCCAGAAAAAAGCAGTTGAAGAATGAGCACAAGAAAATAATAAAAATGATCCTAGAGAAAGTTTTCTCTGGGCTAAAGAATCTAAACTCCAAATGTAAATGCCTACCAACTACAAAGAGACAAAACAAAACAAAAAATAGAGGCGCTAAATATAAACAAATATAAAGAGAAGTTCTTAAAAGTTCCTAGGAACAAAGGCCAGGGAGAACTAGTCTATGAAAATGGAATGAACACCATACTGGGACCAAGCTTCTCATCAGTACACTAGGTCCAAGAAGACAATGGAGTTATGTTTTTGAAGTTGCAAGATAATTTATTTTTGGAAATATAACTCTTGTGAAAATTAAAACTATAATTGAAATCCTATAAAATTTTAAAAAACTTTTTGGAATTGTTGCTGTTCAATTGTCAAGTCTTGCCCGATTCTTCATGACCCCAGGGACTGGAGCATGCCAGGCTTCTCTGTCCCTCATTGTTTCCCAGAGTTTGCCCAAGTTCATGTCCAATGAATTGGTGATGCCATCCAACCATCTCATCTCCTGTCACCCTCTTCTCCTTCTGCCTCAAATAAGAAGTAATATATAATGGATAATTATATATAGTATACATTTCTATATACTATAATATACAATATGGTGGCTCAGATGGTAAAGAATCTACCATCAATGCAGGAGACCCAGGTTCAATCCCTGGGTCAGGAATATCCCCTGGAGATGGAAATGGCTACCCACTCCTGTATTCTTGCCTGGAGAATTGCATGGGCAGAGGAGCCTGGTGGGTTACAGTCCTTGGGGTTGCGTAGAGTCAGACACAACTGACTGACTAACATTTTCACTTTTCACAATATAACAAATGTTTTATTATATTAAATTATAATTAATAAACATGATTGTATAACATACATTTATAAATAAAATTTGCATTAATATAAAATAGAGCAAGAATCAGATGGTCATGGATCATTAGAACCAGGCAAGCCACATCTAAGGGAGTAGAGGTGAGGCAATTCTTAGAAAGGAGACCTTGTGCCAAGACTAAGGGGAGGAGAGGATGAAAGTAGATTTCTACACTTCTCAGCAAGGCCCAATCCAGCCAGACACCTCCTGGAGGGTGGCCAAGCCCCCTTCTGTGAATTCATGAGACTGGCTATCTTGCTCAAGTACTTAAGTACTTGTGACCTGCATCTAGAAAGAGATGGTTCAAACCAAACTTCAGTCAATAGGTGAGATGAATAAACAAATTGTGCTCAATTCACACAGTGAAATGCTGCTGCTACTGCTGCTGTTGCTGCAGTCGTGTCCAACTCTGTGCGACCCCATAGACGGCAGCCCACCAGGCTCCCCCATCTCTGGGATTCTCCAGGCAAGAATACTGGAGTGGGTTGTCATCTCCTTCTCCAATGCATGAATGTGAAAAGGGAAAGTGAAGTCGCTCAGTCGTGTCCGACTCTTAGCGACCCCATGGACTGCAGCCTACCAGGCTCCTCCGTCCATGGGATTTTCCAGGCAAGAGTACTGGAGTGGGGTGCCATTGCCTTCTCCACAGTGAAATGCTACTCCATCACAAAGAAAAAAGACTAAAATATATATTTTTAAATTTTTATTATTATTATTTTTTTTTACTTTACAATATTGTATTGGTTTTGCCATACATCAACATGCATCCGCCATGGGTGTACACCTGTTCCCCATCCTGAACCCCGCTCCCACCTCCCTCCCTATACCATCCCTCTGGGTCACCCCAGTGCACCAGCCCCAAGCTTCCTGTATCCTGCATCAAACCTGGACTGGCCATTCGTTTCTTATATGATATTATACATGTTTTAATGCCATTCTCCCAAATCATCCCCCCACCCCCCGATTCATGCTTTGACATGGATTATTCTCCAAATTACTATACAGAGTGAAATAATTCAGACAGAAATGAGTATGTATAACTTATAGCTGTATTTATATAAAATGCTAGAAGTACAAACTAGTATAGAGTGACATAAAGCTGATCAGTGGCTGTGTGGGGATGGAAGAGGGTTGAGTGTGTAGGGATGAGCAGGAAGGACATTACAAAGAACATGAAGAAACTTTGAGGAGATAGGTATGTTCAGTCTTGATTTTGGTGATGATTTTACAGGTATCTACAAATGTCAAAACTTATCAAATCGTATAGTTTAAATATGTTCAATTTATATGTCCATTATGAAAAATATTTAATTATGAGCTTCTCTGTTAAAAAATTTAAATATGGGGAGTTCCCTGGTGGTCCAGTGGTTAGGATTCAATGCTTTCACTTCCATGGCTTGGGTTCAAAACCGGATGGGCTAACTGAGATTCTGTAAGCCATGTAGTGCAGCCAAGAAAAATTTTAAATTACTTAATTAATTATTTTAAAGGGATGGTTCAGAATAGATCATCTCAAAGTCACCTTCAGTTTTATTATTTTGTACATTTATCACAGCAGACTAACAATTGAATGGCCAAGAAACTGTGACCAGCTTGCTTTTCTTGGTGTGCGAATTTTTCTGTCTCTGATTTCATCTCCAAATGTCTGACAGAGAGGGATGGTCTTTCCAGAGGTACATCCCAATAACCACAAAATAAGTGTGAAGTGTCTGTAATTTGCATATCACAATAACCACTATGATGCATAAAGAATTATTTATTTTATATACTCAGGCACATAAATGAGAAGAAGCTTGTGCTTTTAGAAAGAAAGATATTAAATATTCACCAAAATACAATGATATGTTGATCTGGGGAAGAAAGGAGTAAAATTAAATCATTTGTTAAATATATGTGAAAAGGGACTTAAAAAACAGAAAGACAAGTGTAAAAGTACTAAACTAGATGTTAGAAGTGCTTATTTGAATCCAGAAGCTTAGATATGAATCCAAAATCTGCTAAGATATTCATCAGATTTTGTAAGCACTTTGTAGCTTTTTCTATTTTTAAAATGGTCAGTATGATTTCTCTATAGCTTGTGGCACAGGATTAGAGAAAGTTACTACATTGAAAGCACTAAATCAAAATAAATTGATGATTTTCAGCGTTGGAAGAGTTGTGTATAAACTAATACTAAGCAGTCTAGGGTGCCTTTAAATTATCTGCATCATCTTTACTCATAAAATGAAGATGAGAGAGTTTCATTCAAGCATAGTATATTCAGAGATGTGTGAAATGAGATACCATTTCACACCAGTCAGAATGGCTGCGATCCAAAAGTCTACAAATAATAAATGCTGGAGAGGGTGTGGAGAAAAGGGAACCCTCTTACACTGTTGGTGGGAATGCAAACTAGTACAGCCACTATGGAGAACAGTGTGGAGACTCCTTAAAAAACTGGGAATAGAACTGCCTTATGATCCAGCAATCCCACTGCTGGGCATACACACTGAGGAAACCAGAAGGGAAAGAGACACGTGTACCCCAATGTTCATCGCAGCACTGTTTATAATAGCCAGGACATGGAAGCAACCTAGATGTCCATCAGCAGATGAATGGATAAGAAAGCAGTG
>NW_011494770.1:8388452-8393172 GCF_000754665.1 Bison bison bison
ATGATGCATAAAGAATTATTTCTTTTATATACTCATACACATAAATGCGAAGCTTGTGCTTTTAGAAAGAAAGATATGAAATATTCACCAAAATACAATGATATGTTGATCTGGGGAAGAGAGGAGCAAAATTAAATCATTTGTTAAATATATGTGAAAAGGGACTTAAAAAACAGAAAGACAAGTGTAAAAGTACTAAACTAGATGTTAGAAGTGCTTATTTGAATCCAGAAGCTTAGATATGAATCCAAAGTCTGCTAAGATATTCATCAGATTTTGTAAGCACTTTGTAGCTTTTTCTATTTTTAAAATGGTCAGTATGATTTCTCTATAGCTTGTGGCACAGGATTAGAGAAAGTTACTACATTGAAAGCACTAAATCAAAATAAATTGATGATTGTCAGCGTTGGAAGAGTTGTGTATAAACTAATACTAAGCAGTCTAGGGTGCCTTTAAATTATCTGCATCATCTTTACTCATAAAATGAAGCTGAGAGAGTTTCATTCAAGCATAGTATATTCAGAAAAAGTTCACTGTCTCAGGAAAGGTTACCAGCTTAAAGCATTTCTTTAATAATAGAAATGATGTGCTAATATATTTCTGATTTATATGAATCAAGAAATTAAAGAAAAATAACAAGAATATTTTTAATATTTATTCACTCTTGCCCCAAAGATATGATGCTCTGATTTTTAATTTTGATGTCTGATTACAACAAACTAAAAGTTATAAGAGAATCAATCAGTTAACTCACTAGTGCATGGGACACACAGCACCCTCCAATCTTAAGACCCAGAACAAGTCTTCATGTCTGAAAAGCTGGTGAATGTTATACAAAGTAAATAGCTTAACTTACCCAATGTGAGTTGCTTAAATTAATTCAGTTTCAAATCTGTGGGTCACACAAAATGTGTTTACCAGTCTGTCTATCATCATTTATCTCCTTTACTTCACTTTTCTATTCTTTTGGGTGTTTTTTAATTTGGACGTTTTATGTGTATCATTGAAAGCCCTTATAAATAACTTTGGTACATTTAATCACTATACTTTAATAAAATAAATGTTTAAAAAATAATATTTTTGGTACAATGCAAAAGTGAACAAATATTAAATTAATTTAAGATAGAGTATAGTAATGAGTGACAGTCTTAAAACCCATGTTCTAAACATATGTTAACTGGTAAAATTTCTGAACCAAAATGAAATTGTAGGAGTAGAATTAATCAGTACAAAGAAGCTTACTGAATAATCAAATACTATTAATGACACCAATCACCTTTCCCATAGTAAAGACTTAAATGGATGTTATAGTCACTCTTTCTCTCTGGGTTGATCTTACCTGACTCTGAGATCATATTTCTGGACCACAAATCTGAACACCTGACAGTAAGGAGTCACTACTTTGCCCTCCCTGAGCCAGGATGTCTCTGAGCATTCCCCAGCTGCATGTGCATTTTAATAGAGAAATATTACAATCACGAAAATATAAAGAGAAGTAATAACCAAGGCTGAACTATTATAAAGCAATACAAGGGGGGATTTAGAATAATAAAAACATAGTAGTTTTTTTTTTTTTATACACATTCTTTTTGGCTTCTCTGATAGCTCAGTTGGTAAAGAATCTCCAATGCAGGAGACCCTGGTTCGATTCCTGGGTAGGGAAGATCCACTGGAGAAGGGATAGGCTACCCATTCCAGTACTTGGGCTTCCCTCGTGGCTCAGTTGGTAAAGAATCCACCTGCAATGCAGGAGACCTGGGTTCAATCCCTGGGTTGGGAAGATCCCCTGGAGAAGGGAAAGGCTACCCACTCCAGTATTTTGACCTGGAGAGTTCCATGGACTGTATAGTCCATGGGGTGGCAAAGAGTCAGACATGACCGAACGACTTTCACTTTCTTTATACATTCTTTTAAATTTTCTCAAGAATGCTACAAAGGAGAGGTTATTAACTAGAGACATACAGTGAAGTTCAGAGAGTGGAAGCAGCCCAAGTTTGGTGTTAAATTGCCATGTTCCTGGCTCCAAGGTCATGCTGTTTCCATTACATACAGGGTTTTATGTTATAGTTACCAAAGAATGATGAATCTGAATTTAAGTGTTTGGGTCAAATTTGAAGCATAATTTATTTTACATTAGAAGACCTTAAACACATATGACTAAATTTTCTACCCAGCGTGTGTTCACTGTGAATCTACTGTCAATTCCTCCATCTAAAATGTAGACTTACCCAGAAAATAAATTTACTGTTGAGGAATTCTCTCTCAAGACTTTGCCAGTGACAATGAGTTTGATGGCTTTTCGAAACCAAGGATAAAAGAACGCATAAATCAAGGGGTTCATAGCTGAGTTATAATAAGCAATCCAAACCAATATTTCATAAACATATGTGGGAGTGATGAAACCTAGGAAGGCATCAATGATGGAATCGAGGAAGTAAGGCAGCCAGGAGATCAGAAACGCTAGCACTGCAATGCCCAGCGTTTTTGCAGCCTTTCTCTCCCTCTTGGCCACTCTGTCTTGGTAGCTGTTTGAGCATCGCCCAGTCTTATTGTTCAGATTCTCAATTTTTCTAGCCTGCTGTTTAGCAATGAGGAAAACATTGGAGTAAAGAACTATCATCACAAGGGTGGGAATGAAGAATAAAATGAAATTCACTAATACCCAACTTTGATTCACTGCAAATTGACAGCCTCCCACACAGGTGAGAGCACTTACTAGATCCTCCAGTCCAGCTGCATTCGCTCCTGAGCCAAGAAGGGAAAAAGAATAAATAACTGAAAAGAGCCAGGAGAAGGCAACACACATGCCAGAAACAGACATAGTGAACCTAGTTGGATAGACCAGGGGGTCAGTGATCGCAATGTACCTGTCCAGAGAGATAAAGCACAAGTGGTAGATGGAAGCGTAACAGAATGACCCATCAAAACAAGTGTGAAATTTACAGTAACTTTCCCCAAAGTACCAGCAGCTCTCCACGGACCTCACTGTGCTGAAGGGCATCACAGTCACTCCCACCAAGAAGTCAGCACAGGCCAGGGAGGCAATCAAGAAATTGGTTGGAGAATGCAGCTGCTTGAAGTGAAGAATGGAAATCATTACCAAGAGGTTTCCAAATACAGCCAGCACAGCTCCAAAGCTGAACACTGTGTACAGGATGAGGCGGGGACCTGGTGAGTAGGGGGTTTTCACACAGGATCCATTCAGGTGCTCGTAGCAGAGCTGCACAGCTGCAACAGTGGATGAGCTGCTGTTCATGGTGCTGCTGTAGATAGCACGTAAACATCCGGAGAAGGTCCTCCCTTTTTCAATCAAATAAAATAGAACAAAGATCTTTGAACCAGTTATTTCTGTTATAATTACCAAACATTATCGTGTGACCTGTCATGTATTTATGTTAGTTTTAATCTCTGAACATATTAAATAACTGTATATTGAATTTGAATTTATTTTAATTTTAGAATATAAAGTATTATTTTTATACTTAAAATGTACTCTGAAACAATATTCTAAATTGAATAATAATTTAACTTCAAATAAATCTGTTGCAAATTTTCTTTTCCCACAAAAGATGTCTTACCTTACAATATAACAACAATCTTTTATTACCTGGCTGATGTTTGGGTGGGTATTCCTCTTTGTCAAAGTTAGCACGGTGCGTGTTATTCATTCATTGTTATTCATTCATTACCTTTTATGGAAGCCCATATAATGCCAGTGGTAAAACTCCTGCCTGCCAATGCAGGAGATGCAAAAGACGCAGATTACCTTTTACTACTCACCTCCAAACTATCTAACAAGTTAATGCCAAATCCCCCCAGGAAGCACAGCCAAATCCCATATCCAAAATCATCTACAGTGGAGTCCCTATGGTGCAAGGTGTGAAGAAGAAGAAATTCACACTTTTAATCTCCAATTAAAATTTATTGTTTGATGTAGAATAGCGTGGATACAAAACCCAAGGAAAAAGAATAAACACTCTCACTCATAATGAAGCAGAAAATAAAATTAACAGCATATAAAGAGATGATACATCTTGATTAGAGTCTATGCCAAGAATGGAAGTTTGCTTTAACAATTGAAAATCTATTACTATAATTCACCATTTTAACAAATTTAAATTGTATGATCATACAATGAAATACAAAATTCCATCTATTTCAAAATTTATTCATTGCTAAAGGGAAAAAGTCTTAGCTAAGTAAAATATGAGATCTTTTTTATCTGAAGAGGTCTACACAAAAAACCTATTGCACAGGATATACTGCAGAGAGATATTTAAGAAATTCTCTTTAAGATTAATAAAAACTCAGAAACACTTCAGTAGGAGAAAATTTATGAGCTGTAAGGCATGCAAGATATCTGTAAATTCAAATGCATTTCAGTCATTCATGTATATTACATTTATATTTGCTTATTTATTGTTTAGACCTTGTCAAGAAAATGAGAGTTATCAAGGGAATAGTTCATGCAAAGATGGACACAATAAAGGACAGAAATGGTAATGACCTTATAGAAGCAAAAGAAATTAAGAAGAGGTGGCAAGAATACACAGAACTACACAAAAAAGGTCTTAGAGGCAAAGATAACCATGATGGTGTGGTCATTCATCTAGAGCCACACATCCTGGAGTGTGAAGTCAGATGGGCCTTAGGAAGCATTACTATGAACAAAGCTAGTGGAGGTATGGAATTCTAGCTGAGCTATTTCATATCTTAAAAG
>NW_011494770.1:8393272-8396928 GCF_000754665.1 Bison bison bison
TGTGACCTGTCATGTATTTATGTTAGTTTTAATCTCTGAACATATTAAATAACTGTATATTGAATTTGAATTTATTTTAATTTTAGAATATAAAGTGTTATTTTTATACTTAAAATGTACTATGAAAGAATATTCTAAATTGAATAATAATTTAACTTCAAATAAATCTGTTGCAAATGTTCTTTTCCCACAAAAGATGTCTTACCTTACAATATAACAACAATCTTTTATTACCTGGCTGATGTTTGGGTGGGTATTCCTCTTTGTCAAAGTTAGCACGGTGCGTGTTGATTTGTTATTTATTCATTACCTTTTAGGGAAGCCCATATAAATGCCAGTGGTAAAACTCCTGCCTGCCAATGCAGGAGATGCAAAAGACGCAGGTTACCTTTTACTACTCACCTCTAAACTATCTAACAAGTTAATGCCAAATCCCCTCAGGAAGCACAGCCAAATCCCATATCCAAAATCCTCTACAGTGGAGTCCCTATGGTGCAAGGTGTGAAGAAGAAGAAATTCACACTTTTACTCTTCAATTAAAATTTATTGTTTGATGTAGAATAGCGTGGATACAAAACCCAAGGAAAAAGAATGAACACTCTCACTCATAATGAAGCAGAAATCCTAAACAAAATAAAATTAACAGCAAATAAAGAGATGATACATCTTGGAGTTGGTGATGGACAGGGAGGCCCAGCGTGCTGCGATTCATGGGGTCGCAGAGTCGGACACGACTGAGTGACTGAACTGAACTGAACTGATGCCAAGAATGAAAGTTTGCTTTAACAATTGAAAATCTATTGCTATAATTCACCATTTAACAGATTTAAATTGTATGATCATCCAATGAAATACAAAATTCCATCTGATATATTTCAAAATTTATTCATTGCTAAAAGGAAAAAGTCTTAGCTAAGTAAAAATATGAGATCGTTTTATCTGAAGAGGTCTACACAAAAAGGACCTATTGCACAGGATATATTGCAGAGAGATATTTAAGAACATTCTCTTTAAGATGAATAAAAACTCAGAGACACTTCAGTAGAAGAAAATTTATGAGCTGTAAGGCATGCAAGATATCTGTATATTCAAATGCATTTCAGTCATTCATGTATATTACATTTATATTTGCTTATTTATTGTATAGACCTTGTCAAGAAAATGAGAGTTATTAAGGGAATAGTTCATGCAAAGATGGACACAATAAAGGACAGAAATGGTAATGACCTAATAGAAGCAGAAGAGATTAAGAAGAGGTGGCAAGAATACACAGAAGAACTGTACAAAAAAGGTCTTAGAGACAAAGATAACCATGAGGGTGTGGTCATTCATCTAGAGCCACACATCCTGGAGTGTGAAGTCAGATGGGCCTTAGGAAGCATTACTATGAACAAAACTAGTGGAGGTGATGGAATTCCAGCTGAGCTATTTCATATCTTAAAAAGATAATGCTGTGAAAGTGCTATACTCAATAGGCCAGGAAATTTGGAAAACTCAACAGTGGCCACAGGACTGGAAAAGGTCAGTTTTCATTCCAGTTCCAAAGAAGGACAATGTCCCAAAGGTTCAAACTACCCCACAATTGTGCTTATTTCACATGCTAGTAAGGTAATGCTCAAAGCTCTCCAAGCTAGGCTTCAACGGTGAACTGAGAACTTCCAGAGGTACAAGCGGGATTTAGAAAAGGCAGAGGATCTAGAGATCAAATTGCCATCATCCGTTGGATCAGAGAAAAAGCAAAAGAATTCCAGAAAAACATCTTATTCATTGACTTTGCTAAAGCATTTGATTGTGTGGATCACAACAAACTGTGGGAAATTGTTCAAGAGATGGGAATACCAGATCACCTTACCCACCTCCTGAGAAGCGCTATATGAGAAGCCCTCCTTCAAGAAGCAACAATTACAACTAGGCATGAAACAATGGACTGGTTCAAAACTGGGAAAACAGTACATTAAGGCTGTATATTGTCACCCTGCTTACTTAACTTCTATGCAGAGTATATCATGCAAAATGCTGGGCTGGATAAAGCGCAACCTGGAATCAAGATTGCCAGGAGAAATATCAATAACTTCAGATATACAGATGGCACCACCCTAGGGGCAGAAAGTGAAGAGGAGATGAAGGATGAAAGACAAGAGTAAAATATCTGGCTTACAATTCAACATTCAAATGACTAAGTTCATGGCCTCCAGTCCCAACACTTCATGGCAAATAGAGGGGAAAAGAATGGAAACAATGACAGACTTGATTTTCTTTAGCTTCAGAATCACTATGGATGGTGTCTGCAGCCATGAAATTTAAAAATGCTTATTCCTGGGAAGAAAAGCTATGACAAAGTTAGCATATTAAAAGCAGAGATATTACTTGCCAACAAAGGTCCATATAGTCAAAGCTATGGTTTTTCCTGTAGTTATGTATGGATGTGAGAGTTGGACCATAAAGAAGGCTGAGCCTGAAGAATTTATGTTTTCAAATTGTGGTGCTGGAGAAGAATCTTGAGAATCCCTTGGATGGCAAGAAGATCAAACCCGTATATCCTAAAGGAAATCAATCCTGAATATTCATTGAAAGGACTAATGCTAAAGCTCCAATGTTTTGGCTCCTGATGCAAAGAGCTGACACATTGGAAAAGACCCTGATGCTGGGAAAGATTGAGGGCAGGAGGAGAAGGGGGCGATAAGAGTATGAGATGATTAGATAAGACCACCAACTCAATGGACAAGAGTTTGAGCAAACTCAGGGAGACAGTGAGGGACAGGGAAGCCTGGTGAACCACTCTCCATGGGGATCACAAAGAGTTGGGCATGACTTAGCGACTGAACAACAACAGCAATAAAACAATGTTTATAAAATGTGATAATATTGGGCCATTTTGTCTTTTACTGGACTACAAAGAGATTGCTTCTAAATTTTCATCTCTCAGTGTGTGCTGAATTTCAGTGATAGATATATTTTTTATCACTTTAAAGAAGGAAACAATGAGCAATCAAAACTTTGAATAGAACTCAGGCAAGATCAAAGAGCTTCATTCTCATACTTAGTATTAACATGATCTGGTGTCTTTGTTACTTTTCTCTTGAGTAACAATATGATAGATTCACTCCTACCTACTAATGGAGAAGGAAATGGCAACCCACTCCAGTGTTCTTGCCTGGAGAATCCCAGGGACGGGGGAGCCTGGTGGGCTGCCATCTCTGGGGCTGCACAGAGTCGGACACGACTGAAATGACTTAGCAGCCTATCTACTAAAGAGTTTTCCTGGAATCATTTTGCCAACTCTAATTCAGTCATCTAAGGCTAGATCAGATCAGATCAGATCAGTCGCTCAGTCGTGTCCGACTCTTTGCAACCCCATGAATCGCAGCATGCCAGGCCTCCCTATCCATCACCAACTCCCGGAGTTCACTCAGACTCACATCCATCGAGTCAGTGATGCCATCCAGCCATCTCATCCTCTGTCGTCCCCTTCTCCTCCTGCCCCCAATCCCTCCCAGCATCAGAGTCTTTTCCATTGAGTCTCTTCGCATGAGGTGGCCAAAGTACTGGAGTTTCAGCTTTAGCATCATTACTTCCAAAGAAATCCCAGGGCTGATCTCCTTCAGAATGGACTGGTTGGATCTCCTTGCAGTCCAAGGGACTCTCAAGAGTCTTCT
>NW_011494770.1:8397028-8399007 GCF_000754665.1 Bison bison bison
CTCCTTCTCCAAAAGAGGTGGTGGGGGACAGCCCCCCGTAAAGTCAGAGGTGTAGGTAAGAGCACAAAGTAGTAAAGTAGGGCAGGCTCTGGGTTATGGGGGGTAGACGCTCGAGGATTTCCAGGGGGACTTCCTGAGGCTCGATCCCGCCTTTGCGTATGTCGAGCCTCCTTCCTCATGACCTTTGTCACGGGTGGAGTACCTCACTCTGGCCCCCAACAGTGAACCACTCTCCATGGGGGTCACAAACAGTTGGACATGACTTAGTGACTGAATTACAACAGCAATAAAACAATGTTTATAAAATGTGATAATATTGGACCATTTTGTCTTTTACTGGACTCCAAAGAGATTGCTTCTAAATTTTCATCTCTCAGTGTGTGCTGAATTTCAGTGATAGATATATTTTTTATCATTTTAAAGAAGGAAACAATGAGCAATCAAAACTTTGAATAGAACTCAGGCAAGATCAAAGAGCTTCATTCTCATACTTAGTATTAACATGACCTGGTGTCTTTGTTACTTTTCTCTTGAGTAATAATATGATAGATTCACTCCTACCTACTTATGGAGAAGGAAATGGCAACCCACTCCAGTGTTCTTACCTGGAGAATCCCAGGGACGGGGGAGCCTGGTAGGCTGCCGTCTCTGGGGTCGCACAGAGTCGGACACGACTGAAGCGACTTAGCAGCCTACCTACTAATGAGTTTTCCTGGAATCATTTTGCCAACTCTAATTCAGTCATCTAAGGCTAAGGAGGTTATAATACAGTACCAAGAAAAGCATTACATGCTTGTGTAATTAGAAAGCCTTGGTCAGCCAACCTGGGCAGTCATATTTAGGAAAGATTATCCTGGAGTGATCTTCCCTGTGGCTCAGTTGGTAAAGAATCTGCCTACAATGCAGGAGACCTGGGTTCGATCCCCAGGTCAGGAAGATGGTCTGGAGAAGGGAATGGCAATCCACTTCAGTGTTCTTGCCTGGAGAATCCCATGGACAGAGGAGCCTGGCAGGCTACAGTTCATGGGGTTGCAAAGAGTCAGACATGACTGAGCAAATAACACTGCTACTGCTATCCTGGAGTGAATGCAAGAATCTGCTCTTTTGTTTTCTTTTTCTTTTGTTGAGTTCCACATACTCACTACATGCTCAAAAGAAATTTCATATTCACAATTGCACTAGAGATTTTGGTATCATACATAACAATAGAATATTTTTCCTACCCGGAAGTATTTTAAAAATCTTTAATTTTCCTTTGATCTGACTATCTATAATTTAATTTAGTAACAGTGTAATTCTGTGTGACATTTATTGAATGGAACTATTATCTGACTCTTTCATTA
Source organism: Bison bison bison (assembly GCF_000754665.1). Taxonomy (NCBI): domain Eukaryota; kingdom Metazoa; phylum Chordata; class Mammalia; order Artiodactyla; family Bovidae; genus Bison; species Bison bison. The sequence continues at coordinate 8,398,372 of NW_011494770.1, forward strand.
ATTTTTTCAATGTTCTCTATGCTCTAAAAATAGGAAGATGTCCTTTTTTAAAATCTGCTTCAGTTAATCTGATGTATTGAGGATAGTAAGTGATAACATGAAAATGTACTTATTTTTATCATGCTACTGCTCTACTTGATTCCCTCTTTTCCAAGCCCAGTCTTCCATTTATGGAAATTAATCCAACAGTCCCAAACTAATCTACCCTTCTATTTGCCTAATTTTGCCTACACAAGTCCAAACATGCTTGGGGATTCCTCAAAAGTCCTTCCTACTGAAAAATAAGGTTGTTTTAACAACTTTTAAATACACAGGCCATGGGACCATATGTGGGTGAGAAGACAATATTATAGGAATGACCAAATACCATGTGCCAGCCTTGTGATGGCAACTCATCCTCTGCTCACAGGAGTTAGATCTGCGATATCCTTCTGAGTCTCAAAAAATATATTTTAAAATGAATTATCCATACTACCCACAAAATTATTTCCCTTGAGGAAAATACTAGATAAAATACATTTTTAATCCTTAGCTATCCTTGTACAGGTACTTAGTGAAGTGAAGTCGCTCAGTCGTGTCTGACTCTTTGTGACCCCATGGACTGCAGCCTACCAGGCTCCTCTGTCCATGGGATTT
>NW_011494770.1:8399107-8399814 GCF_000754665.1 Bison bison bison
ATAAGGGATTTGATTTAGGTCATACTTGAATGGTCTAGTGGTTTTCCCTACTTTCTTCAATTTAAATCTGACTTTGGCAATAAGAAGTTCATGGTCTGAGCCACAGTCAGCTCCTGGTCTTGTTTTTGCTGACTGTATAGAGCTTCTCCATCTTTGGCTGCAAAGAATATAATCAATCTGATTTTGGTGTTGACCATCTGGTGATGTCCATGGAGATCAGTGGAGAAATAACTCCAGAAAGAATGAAGGGATGAAGCCAAAGCAAAACCAATACCCAGCTGTGGATGTGACTGGTGATAGAAGCAAGGTCCGATGCTGTAAAGAGCAATATTGCATAGGAACTTGGAATGTCAGGTCCATGAATCAAGGCAAATTGGAAGTGGTCAAACAAGAGATGGTAAGAGTGAATGTCAACATTCTAGGAATCAGCGAACTGAAATGGACTCGAAAGGGTGAGTTTAACTCAGATGGCCATTATATCTACTACGGCGGGCAGGAATCCCTCAGAAGAAATGGAGTGGCCATCATGGTCAACAAAAGAGTCCAAAATGCTGTACTTGGATGCAATCTCAAAAACGACAGAATGATCTCTGTTCGTTTCCAAGGCAAACTATTCAATATTATGCCCCAACCAGTAACACTGAAAAAGCTGAAGTTGAATGGTTCTCTGAAGACCTACAAGACCTTTTAGAACTAACACCCAAAAA
>NW_011494770.1:8399914-8400428 GCF_000754665.1 Bison bison bison
TATACTAACGCATATACATGGAATTTAGAAAGATGGTAACAATAACCCTGTGTACGAGACAGCAAGAGAGACACCGATGTATAGAACAGTCTTATGGACTCTGTGGGAGAGGGAGAGGGTGGCATGATTTGGGAGAATGGCATTGAAACCTGTAAAATATCATGTATGAAACGAGTTGCCAGTCCACGTTCGATGCACAATACCTGATGTTTGGGGCTGGTGCACTGGGACGACCCAGAGGGATGGTATGGGGAGGGAGGAGGGAGGAGGGTTCAGGATGGGGAACACATGTATACCTGTGGCGGATTCATTTTGATATTTGGCAAAACTAATGCAATTTTGTAAAGTTTAAAATAAAAAAATAAAAGAATTTGCTTTAGTTCTTTGTGTGTGATGTGTGCTGGCAATGAACACTCGCTTTTTTCAACTAAAAATATTTTATTTTATGTTCCCTTCAGCTTTGAAGGTAGAAGGCAATGGCACCCACTCCAGTACTCTTGCCTGGAAAATCCCA
>NW_011494770.1:8400528-8416590 GCF_000754665.1 Bison bison bison
GGTTCTCTGAAGACCTACAAGACCTTTTAGAACTAACACCCAAAAAAGATGTCCTTTTCATTATAGGGACTGGAATGCAAATGTAGGAAGTCAAGAAACACCTGGAGTAACAGGCAAATTTGGCCTTGGAATACGGAATGAAGCAGGCAAAGACTGATAGAGTTTTGCCAAGAAAATTTCTGGTCATCTAAGGCTAAGGAGGTTATAATACAGTACCAACAAAAGCATTACATGCTTGTGTAATTAGAAAGCCTTAATCAGCCAACCTGGGTAGTCATATTTAGGAAAGACTATCCTGGAGTGATCTTCCCTGGAGCTCAGATGGTAAAGAATCTGCCTACAATGCAGGAGACCTGGGTTCGATCCTCAGGTCAGGAAGATGCTCTGGAGAAGGGAATGGCAATCCACTTCAGTGTTCTTGCCTGGAGAATCGCATGGACAGAGGAGCCTGGCAGGCTACAGTTCATGGGGTTGCAAAGAGTCAGACACGACTGAGCAACTAACACTGCTACTGCTATCCTGGAGTCAATGCAAGAATCTGCTCTTTTGTTTTCTTTTTCTTTTGTTGAGTTCCACATACTCACTGCATGTTCAAAAGAAATTTCATATTCAGAATTGTACTAGAGATTTTGGTATAATATATAATAATAGAATATTTTCCCTACCCATAGGAAGTATTTTAAAAATCTTTAATTTTCCTTTGGTCTATCTATAATTTAGTAACAGTGTAATTCTGTGTGAAATTTATTGAATGGAACTATTATCTGACTCTTTCACTTAATTTTTTCTATGTGCTCTATGCTCTAAAAATAGGAAGATGTCCTTTTTTAAAATCTGCTGCAGTTAATCTGATGTATTGAGGATAGTAAGTGATAACATGAAAGTGTACTTATTTTTATCATGCTACTGCTCTACTTGACTCCCTCTTTTTCCAAGCCCAGTCTTCCATTTATGGAAATTAATCCAACAGTCCCAAACTAATCTACCCTTCTATTTGCCTACTTTTGCCTACACAAGTCCAAACATGCTTGGGGATTCCTCAAAAGTCCTTCCTACTGAAAAATAAGGTTGTTTTAACAACTTTTTAACCCGCAGGCCATGGGACCATATGTGGGTGAGAAGACAATATTATAGGAATGACCAAATACCATGTGCCAGCCTTGTGATGGCAACTCATCCTCTGCTCACAGGAGTTAGATCTGCAATATCCTTCTGAGTCTCAAAAAATATATTTTAAAATGAATTATCCATACTACCCACAAAATTATTTTCCTTGAGGAAAATACTAGATAAAATACATTTTTTTAATCCTTAGCTATCCTTGCACAGGTACTTAGTGAAGTGAAGTTGCTCAGTCGTGTCCTACTCTTTGCGACCCCATGGACTGTAGCCTACCAGGTTTTCCTGGCAATAGTTTTTCCTGGCAATGGGATTTTCTAGGCAATAGTCCTGGAGTGGATTGCCATTTCCTTCTCCAGAGGATTTCCCCAACCCAGGGACTGAACCCGGGTCTCCAGCATTGTAGACAGACACTTTACCTTCTGAGCCATTTACTTGTATATAATTAATATTCAGAATTTGTTTGAAAACAATGAAAAGACTCAATGATAGACCAGGGGGTCAGTAACAGCAACGTACCTGTCGATGGAGATAAAGCACAAGTGGAAGAGAAAAGAGTAACAAAATGCCACATCACAGGAACTGTGAAGCACACAAAATCTGGCTCCAAAGTACCAGCAGCTCTCCACGGACCTGACCATGCTGAAGAGCATCACAGTCACTCCGCACAGGCCAAAGAGGCGATCAAGAAATTGGCTAGAGAATGCAGCTGCTTGAAGTGAAGAACTGAAGTCTGAAATTATCACCAAGAAGTTTCCAAAGATAGCCAATAAAGACCCAAAGGAGATTTAATACAAGATGTGTTCACATTCTCATGGCAGAGCTGCACGGTTTCAGGTTGGGAAAGATTGCTGGCCATGGTTCTGCAGTTGGATGCTTGCTTTGTTTCTGCTTTTCAGAAAAATGGTCTTCAATTCTGAAAATTAAAAAAAAATAAAATAAAATAAAACTGCATACTTGAGTACTACTTTTAAAAACTGTCTCATATTTTGTCCTTTTCCCGTTTTGTTATGAGAGAAACTAAAAGAATTTTTAAAACTCAGGAATACATTCTTACTATGTTCACATAATATTTCTATACCTAAATCTCCTAGATAGTTAACTCTAAGGAAATCTACTATGATTTTTCATCAGTCCAGAAAACACATTGCCTCATAATTGAAGAAATTTAATTTAATTACTTGGTCCTTTATACCTGTGGATTTCTTCCTTACAAAGGATATGTGTGCATGCTTAGTTGCTCAGTCACTCAATTGTCTCAACTCTTAACGACCCATGTCCTGTAGTCCACCAGGCTCCTCCAACCATGGCATTTTTCAGGCAAAAATACTGCAGTGAGTTGCAATTTCCTACTCCAGGGGATCTTCCTGACCCAGGGAATGAACTCATGTCTCCATCTCCAGCATTGGTAGGCAGATTCTTCACCACTGAGCCACCTGGGAAGCCCCCTTATAAAGGATAATCACATGCAATAATTGCATGTTTAAAAAGTCACATCTTGATAGACTTCCACCTTCACATCTGAGAAGTTAACACCCAGGATGCTTTAAGAAGCCAGCCAATAAACTTGGCCCATGATAAATTCCTTACAAGCAACCCTGGTAGTGTAAGGTATGACTCATGAAAGGAAACTTACTTTAGGTCATTATAATTAAAAACTTCTACAGAACATATTTCTCTGAGCCCTGTTACTTTATCAAAATCCTTACAATTTTCACAACAGAGAAATTTCTTTTAATTCAACTGTTCTGAAATAGCCTTATCCTGTATTTGACAATAATGTTACCTATTCACTATTTATAAGACTGGTTGTGCAATTTGCAGGGTTGGGCAAAAGAAAAATGTGGAGATTTTATTCAAAAACATGAAAAATAGTGCCCTCAAAGTATCAAGCTTTTCCCCTTCTCTGCAGTTTCTCTCACCTACCAAGATGTTTGATTTTTGCTATGGAATTCCTCTCTCTCAGACATGCAGATATTAGCAGGGCAAGTGCAGGTCCTCAAAGGTGCCTGGAGATCCTGCCCTGTGACTCAGTGATCCAACCACTACCAGGCTCCCCCTCTCACCAACCGCTGAAATAATAGTCCAGGCTCAGGTTGGAGTGAGGAAGCTGAGCCAGGTATCTGCCCTTCTCCTGGGCCTGCCACCTCAACCAAAGGCAGATAGACAACCCCCTGAGATGGCAGCCTCCACATCAGGAACCACACAGTACGTGAACTGGTGAAGGAGGGGCTTGGACTCCCTGAATCTCTCAAGTAACATGCTGTGCCCTACCAGCCTGAGATGGGATGACACTTGCCGTGCTTGCCCTGAGACTGCTCAGTGTACACCTGACCACAACCTTCCCCGCATCATATCCAGTCCTCATATAGGACGGAGAGGGGAGTGGCAGTGCTAGTAAGTCTGGGTGAGGAAGGAGAGGCTGAACTGGGCCCAAAGAGCCAAGGGGTTGGGGATCAGGTGGAAGAGAATCCCTCCCATGAAAACAATTATTCAATTAATCATCTACCAAATTCTTCTGGGTATTACTATCATTACTTTTTTTTCAATTCTCAAATATAACTTGATTTCTTCCCACTCTTATTTAGTAACCTTGCCTCCCCCTTTTTTGATAATATGACATATAGAATTTAAAGACTGGGAGGGTAGAGAGGTTTGGGGTGCATAATAGAAGCAAGAATCAAGGATGGTTCCAGGCTTTTAGCTTGCCAACAAGAAAGATGCAATAGGAGAAAGAGTACACTAGGGAGAAAGATGATGGGTTAAGTTGGGAGTGGTCAGAGGGACATAAAACTGAGGTTCTTTAGTGAGTGGTTTAGTCTGTAAATTTTTAGCTCAGAAAATAAACTTTGCCTGATATGATCACATGAAATTTTGAGAAGTAAATGTGATTGCCTGCTATACACCTGTCGTAAAGCCTAGGATATATATCTGATACTCAATAAACAATTGTTGACTAGTTTGGAAGGTATATAGTGAAAGCAGAAGAAACTGGATGTGCACCAACTTCAAAGTTATGCCTACAAACAAATACAGATGAGAAAAGATGAAAAAGTGGTCCCACAGACTCCCATGGGATGAAAGTGGTTCATGAAGGAGAGAATACCAGGAGTGTCAAAGGTTAGTGACGGGTCAGGTTAAATAAAAACTGAGAATTGTTTGTTGTCATTAAAAACTGGATCACTGCTGAACATGATTCTACCTCTTCTGGTGGAATATTAGAGATAGACTCCAATTGCAGCAGATTGAGAATTAATGGGAATGAGTAGGGAAGACAAAGACAACATGAGCCTATCAGGCTTCTCCATCCTTGGGATTTTCCAGGCAAGAGTACTGGAGTGGGGTGCCGTTGCCTTCTCTGCCAAACAGAATAGCATCTTCAAATCTCTGACTCTGACTCTTCCCTCATCTCCCTTTTTCATTTTTAATGACCCTTGTGATTACATTGAGCTCATCTGGATAGTCAAAAATAATCTTGCCATCTCAAAATCCTTAACCACATCTACAAAGTCCACTTAGCCACATAAGGGCCTTGTCCAGTTCACTTCAGAGATTAAGCTATCACTTTGCAACAGCAAATAAGTGATGAAGTCAAGTCAAGTGGAAGCAACTGCAAAAGCTGACATCCACAGGTTCTGAGGATTAGTATTAATACATTAAAAATCCCTTGATGGAATCCCTGTAGTGCAAGATGTGAACTTGGAAGGTTATTTTCAACAGTGATTACTAAGAGAGTTATTCTACAAAACAATCTTCACATTAAGTTAGATTATCATTATGTTAATTTGGCCAAAAACTTTTTTTCTTCTTAGACTTGAGCTTTTTCTCTAGTCACAGTCCTGCTGTGGCCACATTACTGGATTTTTATTACAAAGATATGACAGGTTACAAGCAGTGAGAATCAATCCTTGGCTTTTTTTTCTTCAGTTAAGAATCATTTTTGTATCTGACTGGATACCAACAAACAGAAAATGAAACACACATTAGAGCAACTGGAAAAGGATGAATTACATTATGGGAAAGCATTAAAAATGCCATGGTATTTAGACACACCCTCCTTTCTGAGCTTCTACAACTATCAGTGCTGGTAGAGAAAAGATCATTCTCTTCTCAGGATATTGTCACTGGGAGAAGAGTGCAGTGTCTCTCCATCCACGTGAGAAATGTCTGTAAATCCTCTGAATACTGCTGCTGTGAGATTCTCACAGACAGAAGACTTCACATTCCCATCTGTAGTGGGCTCAATGCTGTACCCCATCCCCACAAGGAATATGCCCATGTTCTAACCCCCAGAGCCAGCTCTTTTTTGGAAAAGATGCCTTCATGAGTTTAATAAGATGAGATCATCCTGTACTACATGGATGGGCACTAAATCCAAGAGTAGTGTCCTCAGACAAAAGTTAAGAAAGAGAAGAGAGAAGATGGCTTTGTGAAGATGGAGCCAGAGATTGGAATGATACTGCTACAAGCCAAGGAATGCTTGGAGCCGTAAGAAGCTGGAAGAGACAGAGAATAACTGTACCCAGAGCCGTGGGAGGGGAGCATGGCCCTGTCAGTGTTCTGTCAAGACCTGTAAAATCAGAGGTTTGGATTTCAGACCTCTAGTGTACAGGACTATGAGAGAATACATTTCTGGAGAGAACAAAGACAGCAAGATTGTGGTCATTCGTTACAGCAGTCCTAGAAAAGAAAACACTCTCCTGGGTACTTTCCATTTCAGTGGTAGAATGGTTGGTGAAGAAGAAATTTCAGCAAAAAATCAAGGAATGAAAATCAACACAATCGTTCAAAAAACCAGATTTCAGAGCTTTGAAAGCAAATTGTAAATAATGTGAGCTTCTACCATCAGCCATTTAGCAGTCATCAACCTTATATTGTAGGTACAATTTAACTCATTTTAAAAATAAAGTACATTTTAGAGGAGTTCTAGGTTCAAACCATGGGGCTTCCCTGGTAGCTCAGCTGGTAAAGAACATGCCTACAATGCAGGAGACCATGATTCTATCTCTGGGTCAGAAAGATGTCTTGGAGAAGGGATAGGCTTACTCCAGTATTCTTGGGCTTTCCCTGGTGGCTCAGATGGTGAAGAATCTGCCTGCAATGCAGGAGACCTGAGTTTGATCTCTGGGTCGGGAAGATCCCCTGGAGAATGGAACGGCTACTCACGCCAGTATTCTTGCTTGGAGAATTCCATGGACAGAGGAGCCTCGCGGGCTACAGTCCATGGGGATGCAGAGTCTGACATGACTGAGCGAATTTCCCTTTCACTTCAGTTTCAGGTTCAAAACAAAATTGTGCGGAAGGTACAGAAATTTCCCCTGTGCAGCCTACCCCCATGGAAGCACATCCTCCCCCACTTCAATATCCAGCCAATTTTGAAACTAGACAAGTTAATCTCAGTGACAGAGACGAAAGAGGAATTCAGGTTCAGTCCAAACCCCATGCTCGTTTCATTCTCCTCACTATGCTGAATGTCAGAACTACCTCCACCAATAAGTCAACTAAGGCCAGGGAGGTGATGAGGAACTTAGTTAGAGTGGACAACTGTTTGAGATGAGACCAGTGAGTACAGCTCCTTATACTGTGGAGAGCTTTATTATCAATTGCATTATTATTTGAAGAGAACTTCTGTAATTCTTCTCTCATTGTGTTTGACTTCTATTTTTTTGTCATTTCTAAAAAGTAAGAGCTACAATGCATGTGTTTGGTATAAGCCATATGGGAAACCATCTTCTAAGCTAAGAAGACAGTGTCCCTAGAGAATGACTGTAGAGGGCTTTGAATCAGAATGTGCCTGGATATGCGATCTTGGAAAACTTTCTTGAACTTTCTGGCATCAGATTGCTCAGTGCTGACTTGGGAGTAATAATACCCACCATAAAGAGTTGTGTGACTAGAGGTAAGGTAGGAAAGGATTTAACTTATGCTTAAACTGAATTACTATGTTACCAATAACATAGAATAGTACAGGTTAGTATAGTATACAAGAGTTAGAAATATAATAAGCATTAACAAAAATAATAAAACAAGTGCTCGATCTTTACTGCCAATTTACAACTTCACTCCTAAGGACTGAGTAGAATGATGGTGCTGACATTTAAGGTGGGTGAGGAGAATAGTAATGAATTCTAGCAAGCAAGAGGTGAAAGGTGATTTGCATTTGGCATTCTAGAGCAAGTGAGCCTGAAAGACTGGTGTTGGTGATGATATAACTAAACTGGAGGGATTTCAGGTTTTAGTACAAGTCCACATTCTAAAAATTCTAAAATTGATAACATCGTAAGTTTATGTCTAATTAATTTGGTGACAAACACTGACATAAGGCGATTTCTAATGTTTGTTTTTTAATCAGTCTATCTGAATATTCATGCAGATATACCAATATTGTGTTGAATATCTGATTATTGGTGCAGAAATAATAATGTGTTGATGACAAATGCTTCACACACTTCATTGGTTTAGTCCAAACATTTAATGGATATGCCTTTTAAATGAAAAAGAAAAAAATTTGATTACTTACAAGTCTTGGGACTTTTAGATAAAAGATTGTAGCTGGTAAATGACAAGTCCTAAGTAAGGACAGAGGCAGATTGCAGGTGATATCCTAGAAGGAGAGAATTTCTAGAAACTGTTAGAGGCAGATTAGCATTTGGTCAAGAGCGTGGACTCTGGGGTCTTCCAGTGATTGTTCAGTGTGAAGAATTTTCCTGCCAGTGCAGGGGACGCAGTTTCCATCCCTGATCCAGGAAGATCCCACAAACCTAGGAGCCACTGAGCCCGTGTGCCACACTATTGAGCCTGTGCTCTAGACCATGGGAACTACAACTACTGAGCTCCTGCCGTGCAACTACCGAGGCTCCCGAATCTAAAGCCCATGTTCCTTAACAACAGAAGACACCGCAATGAGAAGCCCTCGAACCACAGGAGAGTAGCCCCGCTTGCTACAACTAGAGACAAGCCCACAGAGCAGGGAAGACCCAGCAGAGCCTAAAATAAATAGATAAATAAAACTATGTTTTTAAAAAGGCATGGGCTCTGCCTAGGGTTGAATCCAGGCTCTCCCCAACTTTGTAACTGACCAAGGACTCGGTTTTTCAGCTGTGAAATGGGGATAATAATATTCCCTTCAACAGAAGGTTATTATGACAACTTAACTAGCACGTGTTTACACTTTAAATGTTTAAGATCTATATATGTTGAGAGTAGTTCTGGAGAGAACGACAGAGTGCTGGGTATTAACATTAAGATGCAAGAAGGAAGAAGGACCCTGTGCCAGGTGACAGTATTGGAGAGAGGCAAGACTGGTACAATCTGATGACCTTGAGGGTTTGAGGGAAGATGGAGTGTGAATTCTCCGCCACCACGAGGAACATGCAGGAAGCCCCCTCATGGCTCTGCTACTGGAAAGCAAAGTCCTCAGGTGACAACCAGGTTCCTAAATGGTGCAGAGAACCTACATAGAAGAAAACATGTTTGTAAAGTTATTTCTCAATATTTATTTATTTCAATGTTCACTTTTAATCTTAATTCAGTTATATTGAAAAGCCAGTCTGGGAATCAATGCTGATCTACAGCCAACTCCTCATCGATCAGAGGAAAAGGAGAAAAATAAGGCAAAGAGATGTGTGTCTCATATTGTTTGTTCAATTTATAGAACTGCCATTTATTTTTAAATGATGTGTTTCCTATAATATTAATATCAAAACATGGTAAAGAATTCACCTGCAATGCAGGAGACCCAGGTTCGATCTCTGGGTCGGGAAGATCCCCTGGAGAAGAAAATGGCAACCCACTCCAGGATTCTTGCCTGGAGAATTCCATGGACAGAGTAACCTAGCAGGTTACAGTCTATAGGGTCAAAAAGAGTCATTCATGACTGAGCAAAAAAACCCATACTTCTCTTTTATGAAATTTTGCCAAAACATAAAATTGTCCCTGCAGCTGCTGCTGCTCTTTGTGAAGTCCTTAGCTGGCAAAGTTATTCTTTGGCAAGCACCTGTGGTTTCCTTGGATTTTTTTCACCAATTTTATTGTTTCTGAAACCCAAGTTTCCAGGAACCATTAGTCTTCTCAATAGCAAAGGTGGTATTTTAGCAGGTAAGCCTTTCAGAGCCTTAAAATAAATCAGGGCATCCTCTGATCAATTCCAAATATTTAAAATAGTAAAATTTCTTCTAATAGACGTATATGTCCAAGAAATCAACCACATAGAAAAAGCAATATCTAATGTCTGCTATGAAAATAAAATAGTTGTCTTGCATTTTTCTATGTTTTCTTTTTTGCTACCTTCAAAACTTATTAGAGGAACCTAGGTTATTTGCTGCTCTCATGTTAGGCCAATTAAGGACAACTAGCCCTGTGGTGAGATGAGGTAAAAAATGGAGGCTCTTCCTGAACCCTCTAAAATTCTTGCACTATCTGACTCTTCCTTTTATGCTTATACATGTTGAGAAAGTGATCTGCCTCAAATAAAGATAAGATTAAACAATAATCATATTTCTCAGAAGCAGTAATCATATTTCTCCTTCTAATACCAAGGACAGAATTTGAGGCAAATTTTGGTTATCTTGCATTATCCAAAGTTTTCAGTGCCTATTTGCAGATTTTGAAATTCTCAGGCATTCTTAAAAATCCATTCAATAAACTCTCTCCCCAGTGACTGATAGTGTGAGACTTTCCTCATTAAAACAAAACAAGAGAAAGGGTACATTAAAGTTGTGATTTTTCCAGCACACAAACTCAGAAGCTTGTTAATGGGAGGGGTGAGAATGAAATGCTTTGTACTCTTGTCTCTTTGGATTAGAAGCTAGATGTAACCAAACACAAAGGAGGGTAGAAGTATTGAACTATGAATCAACAGCAATTGCCATTGATAACACGTAATAAGTACACACACATTAATTATATGTAATAATAATATTTAAAGCATTTTTACAAGTGAGTGTGAAACTGAATCACACTTGATTCTTTATGAATCAAGTTATGAATTTGATTCTTTACATAATATATTTGTGTAATGGGTATTTCTCAGAAATATATGTTAACCTGTTATGGAATAAATTGAGTGAAATGGGAAATGATATGTCATTGTATTTTCTCCAACCACAGACTCCCAATGTCCTCTACATATTTTCCTTCCCCAGCTCGCATTAGATCTCAGGGCTGTCTAGTCACTGTGTGTGATAACTCAGTTTGGATGACTCCAGGTTGAAACACACCCTAAATGTCATGGAATGACAATGCTTGAGACATTTTATTCTGAGATAAAGGGTCTAAACTTGAAATGCAAGTGCCTATCAAGTTTAAAGAAGGAAAATAGAATAAACACAGGCACTAAATATGGACAAGTCTAAAGAGAAATTCTCAAAAGTGCCTGGGAACAGAGACCAGAGGGAACAGGTTTATGAAAACGATGTGAATATCATACTGGGATCAAAATTCTCATCAGTACACTAGGTCCAAGAAGGCAATGGAGTCATGTTTTTTAAGTTATCAGAGAATTTATTTTTGAAACCATCATTCTAGTTAAAATTAAAATAATGATTGAAATCCTATAAAGTTCTTTAAAGCTAGTTTGGAATTAAGAACATTCACTCTAGTTACATGTACATATATAGTATGCATTTCTATGTAGTATACAATATATCAATATATTATAACAAATATTTTATTAAACTGAATTATAATTAATATAATATATGCTTATATAATTCAAATATGTAATTTGCATAAGTATAAAACAGAGCTACAAATAGATGGTCATGGATCATTAGAAGCAGGCAAGCCACAAATAAGCGAGCAGAGGTGGGGCAATTCTTAGCAAGAGGAGGTTGTGCCAAGACCTAAGGAAGGAGCAGATGAAAATGGACCACTGGGCTGTTCCAGCAGGACCCGATCCAGCCAGACATTCCCTGGGTGGTGGCTAGCCCCACTCTGCGAATGTATGAGACTCTGGGTACCTGGCCTTGTTCAGGTCACTTAAACTTCAGCCTGCATTTTAAAAATGATGGTTCAAACCCAAATTCAATCAACAAATAATAAGAATAAGCAAATTGTGGCCAACCCACACAGTGCAACACTCCTCAGTCAGTCACAAAGTCACAAAGAAAAAGGAATTCGATACTGATTCATCCTTTGACATGGCTTATTCTCCAAATTACTAAGCACAGTGAAATAATTCAGATGAAAATAAGTGTATATAATGTATGCTTGCATTTATATAAAATGCTAGAAAGTACAAATTAGTGTAGAGTAACATGAAGTTCATTGGTGGCTACCTGGGGACAGAAGGGGGCTGAGTTTGTAGGGATGAACAAGAAGGACATTACTAAAGACGTGAAGAAACTTTTGGAGTAATACATAAGTTTAGTCTCGATTTTGGTGATGAATTTGCAGGTATCTACAAATGTCAAAACTCATCAAATTGTGTATTATTCGTATGTGTAGTTTATGTCTATTATGCATATGTGTATTATGAAAATATTAAAATTTGAGTTTCTCTGTTAAAAAGTAAAAGGTAATGGTTCAGAATAGATCATCTCAAAGTTACCTTCAGTTTTAGTGTTTTGTACATTTGTCACAGAGGGCCCATGATTGGATGGTCAAGAAAATCTGGCTAACGTGATATTCTTGGTCTGGGAATTTTTCTGGCCCTGAATTCACCTGCCAAAGTCTGACAGAGAGGGATGTTCTGTCCAAGGGATGATCCCAAGAACCACAAAATAAGTGTGCATAGCGCCTGCAGTACTATAAGCACTGTGATACATAAGAAATTCATGTGGCCATGGATGGCAGGTATTCTTTCCTTCCTGAGTTCCCTCAAGGTTACCAGTTCATTCTCCATGGTGGCTGCAATTGCTGATGATCATAACCTCCTCTGTTAACTGATATGGCAGAAAATATTCCATTCCTTGCTTTCAATAACTTGATTTCAGTGGCTGGGCCACATCAGGGGAGGAGGAGTTACTACTAATTCACTTTCTGACCCCCTGGACATGAACACTGACCCTATTGTTTAACAAATATGCCACCTTGGGCATAAGACTCATCTCTCTTTGCCTCAGGTCTCTCATTTGTGACCTACAAGTAATAATAATGTAACATAGTTATAATATTTCCTCTCACATAGTGTTGTTGTAAAGACTGAATAGGGCAGGTAAGATGGTCTCAAGCAAAGAATGAGTAGTCTGTAACAAAGCATTCTTAGGTTTGCGTACCAGAAGCACTCAATAAGTGTTCACTGAAGCAAAGGCCAGTGGACAAGTCCCACATGAATAGAGTAATTCATAGAAGAGAGAAATGAGGCCTAGAGTGTATTCTTTTATAAAGAAAGTTCAGAAATATTTAAAAAAATAGAATAATATGTAGTTCTAGGACACAAAGTGGTAAAATTGAATGATTTGTCTAGCATGTGTAAAAGGTAACTAAAAAAAGGAAAAACAAGTGTAAATTAAACTATATGTTCCGTTCAGTTCAGTCACTCAGTTGTGTCTGACTCTTTGCAACCCCATGAATCGCAGCACGCCAGGCCTCCCTGTCCATCACCAACTCCCGGAGTTCACTCAGACTCACGTCCATCGAGTCAGTGATGCCATCCAGCCATCTCATCCTCTGTCGTCCCCTTCTCCTCCTGCCCCAAATACCTCCTAGCATCAGAGTCTTTTCCAATGATTCAGCTCTTTGCATGAGGTGGCCAAAGTACTGGAGTTTCAGCTTTAGCATCATTCACTCCAAAGAAATCCCAGGGCTGATCTCCTTCAGAATGGACTGGTTGGATCTCCAAGGGACTCTCAAGAGTCTTCTCCAACACCACAGTTCAAAAGCATCAATTCTTCAGCACTTAGCTTTCTTCACAGTCCAACTCTCACATCCACACATGACCACTGGAAAAACCATAGCCTTGACCTTTGTTGGCAAAGTAATGTCTCTGCTTTTGAATATGCTATCTAGGTTGGTCATAACTTTACTTCCAAGGAGTAAGCATCTTTTAATTTCATGGCTGCAGTCACCATCTGCAGTGATTTTGGAGCCCCCCAAAATAAAGTCTGACACTGTTTCCACTCTTTCCCCATCTATTTCTCAAGTGCTTATTTGAATCCAGAAGCTTTATGGTATTCAACAGACTTTTAAACACTTTGATTTTAGCTTTTTCATTTTTAAAATGAGGACGTATGACTCCCTATAGCTTGTGGCATAGGATTAAAGAAAGTTACTACATTGAAAGCACTAAATCAAAATAAATTGATGATTTTCAATGTCAGAACTGAAGAACTGTGGGTAAACTAAATACTAAGCAGGTAAAAGTACCTTTAAATCATCTTAACCACCAAATGAAGATGAGACAACTTCAATCAAGTATAGGATAATGTAATCAGAAATAATTCACTATCTCAGGAAAGGTTTATTGATTTAAAGCATATGTCTAATAATAGTCAGAAATGATGTGCTAATATATGACTAATTTCTATCAAGCAAGAAAGTAGAAAAAAATCAGAATATATTGATGTGAATTCACTTCTCAGGAGACACGATGCTCTAATTTTTAAATCTTGATGTCTGATTACAACAAAAGTTAAAATGTTTTATTGTTGTTTTAGTTGCTAAATAAAATCTGACTCTTTTTTTTTACTTCGTTGGACTGTAACTCACCAGGCTTCTCTGTCCATGGTATTTCCCAGGCAAGACTATTGGAGTGGGTTGCCATTTCCTTCTTCAGGGTAACTTCCCAATCCAGGTATCGCACCCACATCCCCTGCATTGGCAGGCAGATCCTTTACTGCTGAGCCATCAGGGAAAGTTAGAATAGAATCAAGCAATTTATGTAAAAATTTTTTAAATTTACTTTTAAAAACCCAGATATATAGCATCCTCCAATCTTTGTACCAAAAACAAGGCTTCATTTCTGAAAAGCTGGCTGGCTTTTATCCAATGTGAAAATTTGTGAGTCATGTAAAATGTATTAATCAGCCTCTGTCTGTCATCCTTTTATGCACTTCACTTCAGTGTTCTATTTTTTTAATACATTTTTAATTTGGGCTTTCTTGTACATCAATGAAAACCCTTATAAATAATTTCTGGAACAATGCAAAAGTGAACAAAATTTAAGACAAAGTACAATATGAGTGACAATCTTAAAAATTCATGCGTGGTCTAAACATATGTTAACTAGTAAAATTTCTAAACTCAAGTGAAATTTTGTGAGCAGAGGACCACCAGGAAGAAGCCCACTCAACAAATGAATGTTATTTATGACATCAATTATCTTTCCCATAGTACATAATTCAACTGATATATGTCAGTGTGTTAGTCACTCAGTTATGTCTGACTCTTTGCAACCCCACGGATTGCAGACCACCAGGCTTCTCTGTCTATGGAATTCTCCAGGCAAGAATATTGGAGTGGATTGCCATGCCTTTATCATATATATATTATATATATATATATATATATAATATAAAATCAGTCAATAAATCTATCTCTGGGTTGATTTTACCCGACACTGAGCTCACGCTTCTGAACTCATAAATCTGACCACTTGACAGTGCAGACTTACCACTTTGCTCTCCTTCAACCAGGACCTCTCTAAGTATTCCACAGGTGCATTTACATTGTAATGGAAAATATTACAAAGGAATAAAGAGAAGCTATAACCAGGGATTAAACTATTATAAAATGGTAAAAGAAGATTTTGAATAAAAAATATACTACATCCTTCCCCATATATTCTCTTACATTTTCTCAAGAATGCAGCAAGGAAGGGATTAATAGCTAGAGACTGTACAGTGAAGTTCAGAGACAAGTAGTAGCCCAAGATCAATGGTAAAATGCCACATTTCTGGCTCCAAGGTCATGCTGTTTCCATAACAACCAGGTTTTTATGTTATTTTGACCAAAGAATGATGAAACTGAATTTAAGTCTTCAGGTCATAATTTATTATGAAGCATAATTTATTCTTTTACTTTATAAGATCTTGCATGTATATGATTACATTTTCTACCCAATGATGTGTTTACTGTGAATCTATATTCAATTCCTCCATCTAAAATGTGGGCTTACCCAGAAAATAAATTTACTGTTGAGGAATTCTCTCTCAAGACTTTGCCTGTGACAATGAGTTTGATGGCTTTTCGAAACCAAGGATAAAAGAATGCATAAATCAAGGGGTTCATAGCTGAGTTATAATAAGCAATCCAAACCAGTATTTCATAAACATACGTGGGAGTGATGAAACCTAGGAAGGCATCAATGATGGAATCCAGGAAGTAAGGCAGCCAGGAGACCAGAAACGCTAGCACTGCGACGCCCAGTGTTCTCGCTGCCTTTCTCTCCCTCTTGGCCACTCTGTCTTGGAAGCTGTCTGAGCATCGCCCTGTCTTGTTGTTCAGACTCTCAATTTTTCTAGCCTGCTGTTTAGCAATGAGGAAAATCTTGAAGTAAACAGTTATCATGACAAGAGTGGGGATGAAAAATACAAGGAAACTGACCAATACCCAACTCTGATTCACTGCAATTTGACAGCCTCCCACACAGGTGAGAGCACTTACTAGATCCTCCAGTCCAGCTGCATTCGCACCTGTGCCAAGAAGGGAAAAAGAAAAAATAATAGAAAAGAGCCAAGAGGAGGCAATACACATGCCAGAAACAGACACAGTGAACCTGGTTGGATAGACCAGGGGGTCAGTGATGGCAATGTACCTGTCCAGAGAGATAAAGCACAAGTGGTAGATGGAAGCGTAACAGAATGAGCCTTCAAAACAAGAGTGGAGTTGACAGTAACGCTGCCCAAAGTACCAGCAGCTCTCCACGGACCTCACTGTGCTGAAGGGCATCACGGTCACTCCCACCAAGAAGTCTGCACAGGCCAGAGAAGCAATCAAGAAGTTGGTAGGAGAATGCAGCTGCTTGAAGTGGAGAATGGAAATCATCACCAGGAGATTTCCAAA
>NW_011494770.1:8416690-8417568 GCF_000754665.1 Bison bison bison
TATGCCCAGCAGTGGGATTGCTGGATCATAAGGCAGTTCTATTTCCAGTTTTTTAAGGAATCTCCACACTGTTCTCCATAGTGGCTGTACTAGTTTGCATTCCCACCAACAGTGTAAGAGGGTTCCCTTTTCTCCACACCCTCTCCAGCATTTATTATTTGTAGAATTTTGGATCGCAGCCATTCTGACTGGTGTGAAATGGTACCTCATAGTGGTTTTGATTTGCATTTCTCTGATAAAGAGTGATGTTGAACATCTTTTCAAGTGTTTGTTAGCCATCTGTATGTCTTCTTTGGAGAAATGTCTATTTAGATCTTGGCCCATTTTTGATTGGGTCATTTATTTTTCTGGAGTTGAGCTGTAGGAGTTGCTTGTATATTTTTGAGATTAGTTGTTTGTTCGGTTGTCTTCATTTGCTATTATTTTCTCCCATTCTGAAGGCTGTCTTTTCACCTTGCTAATAGTTCCTTTGATGTGCAGAAGCTTTTAAGGTTAATTAGGTCCCATTTGTTTATTTTTGCTTTTACTTTCCAATATTCTGGGAGGTGGGTCATAGAGGATCCTGCTGTGATGTATGTCGGAGAGTGTTTTGCCTATGTTCTCCTCTAGGAGTTTTATAGTTTCTGGTCTTACGTTTAGATCTTTAATCCAAAAAATGGAAATTTTTTAAACTAAATTTCCTCATTTTAATTTATCTAGAAAACAAATTTATATTGATAAATTTTTAATCTTGACCAGTTATATTAAGTTTTAATTCTCCCCTAAACCAAGGGTAAAGAAAAGAATTTAAAGCTGAATTTTTAAAATCCAATCCAATAAGTTTATTGTAAATTTGAATGATTACTGTGTATATATTTAATATAACTGTTGATGTGTTT
>NW_011494770.1:8417668-8437891 GCF_000754665.1 Bison bison bison
GGCCTGGTGAGTAGGGGGTTTTCACACAGGATCCGTTCAGGTGCTCGTAGCAGAGCTGCACAGCTGCAGTAGAAGGACATGCACTGCTCATGATTCTCGGGTTTGATACCTGGAAACCTGTCACCCTCTGTGGCCCAGGCTGTCATTCCCGATTTTGAAATGTCCTTAAAGAAAAGGTAAACACAATGTGAGTAGTCGCCAGTGCATTCTGTCTTTGCTTCCTTGTAAGTGCAAATCTTCACTTACATGTTTAGAAAGTGATTCATATCCTCCTCTTGTAAAATTATTCACTTCTAAATGAATAAGTGGTTAATTTTCATTTTTACATAAAATGCTGTCTATTTAAATTTTTTAAAGACTTTCTGTATTACCTCGTTCTTCATTTCAGAGGAGAGTTTGTCTTCAAGAAACTATTACATGATGCATGTCCGAATGTCACATTTTATTAGCATTATTTTCCTAATTTGTCAGAGCAATGATAATGCCCCAAACACTCTCTCCCCTCAGGAACATAGTTCAATAATTTCAATCCCCAAAGCTCTTAAGATTGAATCCCCACAAGTGCAAGGTGTTTAGAAAGAAAGAATTAAATAACAATTATGTTTATGCTAAACTAAGTTTATGTCCTATAATTTCCTGATGTCATTTGACCTTTGCATGAAATATAATAATGCCTAGCCTTTAAAACCTTTGAGCAGAAATGGAAAGTCATATTATTTACTGTTATTAGTTACTGCCTTTTCATTTTTCTTAGAATCATTTGTTTATGATTTCTGTGTTGAATGTCACTAGAACTCTTTCAAATAAGTCCTTTCTCTCTTCCAGTATCAGTTTGTGTTAAAGAAAAAAAAAATAGAATCGTATATTAAACAGTAGAATGCTTCAGGTTTAACTTGAATAATTCAGATTTAGAAAAGAGGAGGAGTAGAGGACAAAATGTTTGCCTCATGAAACAACCAAGGAAGTGCAAGTACAAATAAAACATTGTTCCTGCTAATGTTTTTCTTGTTGTAATGGGCACTATATGGAAGATATTTTTTAAAATAAATTGTTGAAAGAACTTTTGGAATGGGAGCATTCCTATATTATACTCCCTATTTTACCATTGACAAATTTCCATTTCCTCTTAATGTTCTAGAATAGATGAGCTTATGTTTCAAAAAAATGTTTTCTGATGAATGACTTCCATGTGCTCAGTCATGTTCAACTCTTTGCAATCCCATGGACTGTAGTCTCCCAGGCTTCTCTGTCCATGAAATTTTACAGGCAATAATACTGGAGCAGATTACTATTTCCTACTCCAGGGGATTTTCCCAACCCAGGGATCAAACCCATGTCTCTTGCTGATCCTGCACTGGCAGGCAGATTCTTCACCACTGTGCCACCTGGGAAGCCCTCAGTGACTTCTACTTATGTTGAAAAATCAGCTTTTTAATATTGAGGCATAAAATATATTTGAAAAGTTTACATTTTTAGTAGGTACAGACTGATGACATGATAAATGTATCCACTCATGTATTCACAACCAAGAAAGGAAGCAACACCCTGTATTTCTCCTCAGGCCCTTTTATACTTAATCTCACCCCACATATCTCTTCTCCTATCCTGGGGAGCCACGGATCTCCCTTCTATGGCTAGGGATTACTTTCTGAGGCCTAAAAATCTTGTGTCAAAAAGGTCACACAGTTTGTGTTCTTCTCTGTCTGGCTTATTTTACTCAGCTCAGTGTGTGTGAGTTTCACCCATGTCTGAGAACATTTGCTGCTCATTCCTCCTTATAGCTAAATGGAATTCCATTGTCTGAATTCAATTGCCTTCCAGTTATTTTATCCATATACCAGTTGATAAATATTTAGACTGTTCATCTTGGGACTGTCATATTGGGAAGTGTATGTTTAACTCTGTAAGGAAGTACACATTTTCTAAGGTAGTTGGACCATTTTATGCTCTCACCAGCAAGCTATGAGTGTTTCAGTTTGCTTTAAATCTTTCTTTCCTCCTGGTAGATTGCCTATCACCTTATAGGATTTTTAAATAAATTAGAGCTTATCCATTGTATTTATTTTACTTCTCTTAACTCTATGTGAGAGGCTAACATGTGGACAAGTAATGACAACTCAATGTGGTAATGGCTCCGATAAACAGAGTGCAGTGGAGGTCACCACAGTGAAGCATGGGAATTGTATTCACAGGTAATTTTACCAAGAAGGTAACTTTAAATATAGGTCGAGAGGATCCAGGAGATATTTAAGGTAAAAACAGACAGGGGTTTCCCAGGCCGAGAGGGCAGTGTGTTTTGAGCCTCCGAGATGGGGGCTGGACACATTCGCAAGGCTGAGAGCGGCTGTAGCGCAGGCGCAGTGTGGGGAGTGGCATGAGCTCAAGAAGACCTGCGCACAACCTGACCCCACCCCCCTCATTTTGCCAAACCGTTTGGGTATCTGCAGAGGTGAAGGGTTAGGAAGGGAGAGGACATGAAATGCCCGTGGTGACAGATACAAATCTTCGCTTCACCTGCTCAGGGATGGTACATAGGATTTATATTTTTCTGTAATACTCTTAAATCTACTTAGAGCCTCACACTGCACCAGGTACAAGAAAAAAATCTCAATAAATATAGGGATTCTGCTCCTTTATCCCCAGAGTGGCATCCATGTTCAGAAAGCTCAGTCTCACAGTATCTGTGGGTGTTTTTTGAGGTCTGTCTACTGAGGAATGCGTTTTCCTACCTTAAGGACCTGACTTGGCAGCACCTTCGCCTTCCCTGAGGGGCAGGGCTCCTAACAGCCAGGCTGGGAGGTTATGTCGTCTCTCAAAAGCATGTGCATCTACTCAATACATCTGTGCATGTTTATCACTTTTCAAAAATGACCTAAAGAGCAGAAATAAAGCACAAGTGGAACATGGAAACATAACTCTTGGTAGCTTCCATCGCTCTTGAGTACAGCACATAATTAATATAGAGAAGAAGAGTCAGAGCATTAAAGATCTACTGAAAGAAACAATTAAAATACTTTTAAAATATTAAGATATAAATCCTGAGATACTTAAATCTCTGTAAGATGTAGTTTCTAAAATATACCAATGTACCTACAATTTAGTTTCATTAGATAAAACAAAAATATACCAAAGATATATGCTCAAATGTTAGTCCACCAAAATAAAACAGCCAAGCACACAGATAAAACTAACTTCAATGCTTAGATAAAAATAGAGATGTGCATTGTTAACATCAATTTTAATACATTTATTTTATCACAAACATTAACATTTTAAAGATAAATTACAAAGTAAATCCCCCCATAACAGACACTGTCTATTATACACAAAGGTACATTTTGTAAAAGTGTAATATGGGGGCTTATTATACGTTGCTATATAATTTAGGTCAGATTTTTTGCTTTTGTTTTCTTTTGATTTTAGTCAAAGAAGTATATTGAGGTTTTCTCTCCCTGTCAATTGTTATTTTTAATGGTCAGTTGTGCTTTTTAATGGTTTCATAACATCTCATTTCAAAGGTAGAGCATAATTTATTTAATTTACACCATATGAATCCTAGTTCATTGTAATTAGTAATTGAGAGATATACAATGAATGTCCTTGTCACGTTTCCTTCCTTGCCTGACTCTCTTCATATGGTTGCTTGCCAGAAACAGAACTACAGAGTCATGTGACACATGCGATTTGAAATTTTACATAAATATCTTAATTCCCCTCTAAAAGAAAATGCTAAATTATGTTTTTCCTACTTGTTTATGAAAGTGCTGAACTTTCAGCAGAGTACTCAACTTCTCATACTCTAATTAACCTGATGTTAATGATCCAGTGTTGTCAAATATGAGATACAAAACTGTATAAGATTTTAATTAATTTTAAAATTATGTGTACATTTGACATTTTAATGTATTTATTAACCATACCTCTGTAAAATTTCATATTTATGTTTAGTGGGATATTCATCTCCATCTTAATGTTTTGTAAATTCTTTTTATATTTTCAAATCTACTAATTCTTCAACCTGTTTGCTGCCAATAGCTTTTCCAAGTTTGTGTGTTTTTCTTTAACGTGCCTTTCTTTCACTTTGAAGTTGAAAAATTTAAATTTAGTGCATGAATCTATATTCTGTCATGATTCATGTCAATAAATTATAAAAACTATGTTTTCTTCTAGTTTTTAATATCTCAGATAAATCAGTTTTGATTTTGTTAAATACATGAAGCAAGATTGTTAAGAGTTTTGAAAAAAGTTTTATACCACATTAACATCTCTCAATTATCCATTTTTCAATAGCATAAATAATAGTGTTATTTTTATTATGAATA
Organism: Bison bison bison; assembly: GCF_000754665.1. NCBI lineage: Eukaryota > Metazoa > Chordata > Mammalia > Artiodactyla > Bovidae > Bison > Bison bison. The sequence goes on from NW_011494770.1 coordinate 8,421,991, forward strand.
GCTATAAACTCCAAATAGTACTTATAGGGGGAAAAATAAAAGACAATTGCCCTCCATCATGAGCAACAAACTTCATGAAATGAGAAAATTGTTACATAAAAGAAACTACTATTGCAGTACACATATTGCTCATGGTTATTCCTACCTGTACAAAATATCTCCTAAAATATAAAAATGAATCCCATCCTGGGTCTGTAATAGCTGATGGATATGGCTCAGAGATCTTTAGGAGCTCCAGAAAGACCGGACCCCAAGAATCAATTTGCTAAAAATAAAAGCAAACTAAACTGAGTCCTGCGGTTGCAGAGAGTCGGACACGACTGAGCAACTGAACTGAACTGAAACTGAGTTCACAGAAAGACATTAACAGAGAACTTGGAAGAAACATTTGAAAATGAAAAAAGAAAAAGTTAAGCTTGGTAGGAAAGGTAAAAGAGTAACAGGGACTTGAAAGAGGAAAGTAACAACTGACAGAGCAGGAGTGTAAAGATGTGAGGAAACTTGAAATTATGACCACTGTGTCAACCACTAGTAAGTAATATGTTTTTATCAAATGCTCAAAGGATGTTCACTTCCCCAAAAATAACAGTATAAAACTGATGCTGCTGAAATTGAGGTACTGTTTTTCCTCCCCAGTTTAGTGGATCATTTTCAAGCACTATATTTCATATAAAAATTATTCAGAATTTTTCAATATATCACTAGATCACTGTTAAATTTTTCAAATCATCAATATGAAATTTGTTTTAGAATTTAGTTTTGATTGATGAAATGTCCTTTAACATTTCCAGTTTAATAAGTCCTATTACTCTTTTAAACCAAAGTAAAATGAGGCATAAATCAAAGGATTTAGAGCCAGTTATAGTAACTGAATGAGCAAACTATCTCATAAGCATATTAAATGCTATAAAACTCAAAAAAGAATCAATGAATGAATCAATTACATTGAGAAATCATGAGACCAAAAATACTAAGCTGTGATGTCCAGGGTTTTAGCCGCTTTTCTCTGTGTCTTAGCCACTCTGTTCTTGCAATTCTCTGGTAACAATTTTACTTTCTAGTAATGTTTAAATCTTTTTAATCTGTTTTCTAATCACAAGAAGAGTATTTCTGTACCGAAGAATCTTAACAAAGCCAGGTGTGAAAAACAATAGAAATCCTACCGATATGCAGAACTGATTTAAACAAGTTGACAATCACTTATCAAGCAGAGGGCAGTTACTTATGCCTCCATCCTATCATCTTGGGCATCTGTGTACAATTTGGCACCACTGTAGGCCAGAGACAGGATGCAGAAGATGCTGGAGTCAATTTCTCAGACAGACACCAGTGCAGACCTTAAGCATAATAGATTTAACTGAAACCCAAAAGTTTCCTGGGAATATGAGCAAAGCAGAAAAGGAAAAAAAAAAAAAGCAACAACCTTGAGAAAGTTAATCACAGAGAAATTTCTGAGGAGTTTGAAATAAGTAGACCACTTTGTAAGAGAAAGACAAAGGAAATCAGAGACAACTGAAATGTTTACAGGATACAAAAGGAATGGTTAATGGAATAAAAATGTGTGTGGCAGGGGAGTGGACTGTCTGCAGAGAGTGGGCTATGGTGAGTTCTGCAGTAGTTAACAAATAAGGGAGTTAACATTTATTAGTCACATAAATATTTTTGGAGAAGCAAAGGGAAGTGCACATCCTAACAAGACTGAAACACAAGGGCTCATCCAGTTAGACTGAAAAAGCCATTTGTTTTCTTTCATGAAAAACCTTACTTGATTTTCTAAAATTCATTTCATTTGGAAAATGTAAAGATATCTTCAACCTCCTCAACCCAATGGCTTACATTTGTTCAGAGGACAAATTCATGCTCCCAGAACTATCCTTGAAAACCCGACCACTCACAATGACTTTGATGGCTTTCCTAAACCAAGGGTAAAATAAAGCATAGATCAAGGGGTTCATGGCTGAGTTGTAATAAGCACACCAACAGCAAATCTCATAAATATAGGCCGGGGTTATGAAGCCCATAAAGGCATCAATTAATGAGTCAATACTGTATGGTAACCACGAGATCATGAATGCTATGACCGTGATACCCAGGGTTTTAGCTGCTTTTCTTTCTCTCTTGGCTACTCTGGATTTGTAACTGTCTGATGATGAATCTGTTTTACTACTGGTATTTTCAATCTTTTTAGCCTGTTGTCTGGCCACAAGAAAAATATTACAGTAGAGAATGATCATGACAAGGGTAGGTATAAAGAAGGACAGAAAATCTATCAATACCCAGTTTTGATTTACAGCCATCTGACAGCCTCCTGCACAGTTGAGGGCACTAGACAATTCCTCTAGCCCATTCTCATTGGCACCTGTGTAGAACACGGCACCACTGTAAGTAAGGGGCAGGATCCAGGAGATGCTGATGCATATGCATGATACAGACACCGTGAACTTGGTGGGATAGACCAGAGGGTCAGTAACAGCAATGTACCTGTCGATGCAGATGAAGGACAGGTGGAAGAGAGAAGAGTAACAAAATGCTGCATCAAAGCATGTGTGAAAAGTGCAGAAAGTTCGCCCAAAGTACCAGCAGCTCTCCACAGACCTGACCATGCTGAAGGGCATCACAGTCATTCCCACCAGAAAGTCTACACAGGCCAGAGAGGCAATGAGAAAATTGGTTGGTGAGTGCAGCTGCTTGAAATGAAGGATGGCAGTCATCACCAGGAGGTTTCCAAACACGGCCAGGACAGCCCCAAAACCATACACCATGTACAGAATCACACGGGATGCGGGTGAGTAGGGGGTCTTCACACAAGATCCGTTCAGGTGCTCGTAGCAGAGCTGCACAGCTGCAGTGGGGGACGAGTTGCTGCTCATGATCTGTTGTTTACACTCAAAGAATTCTGTCCTTGATTTTCATAATGAACATAGGATTCTGATTTTCAATACCCCTAAGGTAAAAACATACATCTACTAGGATATCTGAGGAAATTATCAGATATTACAATTATTTTTTTTAATTTTACTTATTTTATAAATCACAAATGTGTTTAATAACAAAGCACAAAAATTACACTGAACAATAACATTGGGATTAATTTCAACTAATGCTTCATTCCCTGAATTTGATAAAATTTTCTTTTAGTCATAAATATTTTTATATTTTTTTACCTCCAGAGTTCCTCTTTGCAACAGGCAGTGATATGGAAAGTAATTACAGAGTGAAAGAATCATCTCCTACCAGGTTTATCTGCATTACTGCCTAAAGCACACAATCCTTCCTGATATATAAAAGCTATCTATAAGAGAATCCCTAGATGGAATCCCTGTAGTGCAAGGTGTGAACTTGGAAGATTATTTTGAAGAGTGATTATTAAGACAGTTATTCTCCAGAAGAGTTCCTCACATTAAGTTACCCATTATGTTTCTTTGGCCAAAGACTTTTTATATCCTTAGACTTGAACCAATTCTTCATCCTGTTGTGGCCACTTTACTGGATTTTAGCTAAAAAGATATAACTGGGTACACACAGTGAGAGCAAATACTTGGCTTTTTTCCTCCAGTCAAGAATCATTTTTGTATTTTCAGTGGACACCAACAGACAAGGGAACATACACCATGAGCAGCTTGTAATGGACGAATTACATTACAGGAAAGCATTAAAAACACCACGATATTTAGGCACATCCACAATTGTGAGCTTCTGCAAAAGTCAGTGCTGATTGAGAAAAGATCGCTCTCTTCTCGGGATGTTGTCACTGGAAGCAGATTGCAACGTCTCTCCATTCACCTGAGAAATGGGTGTAATCCCTCTGAATACTGCTGCTGTGAGATCCTCACAGATAGAAGACCTCACATTCCCCTCTGTAGTGCATTCAGTACTGCCCCCCCACAAATGATACGTTCATGTTCTAACCCCCCAAATCAGATACTCTTTGGAAAAGATGTCTTCACAGGTTTGATAACACATAGTAAGTACATTAATTATGTGCAAGTTTTAAGCATTTTTGCAAGTCAGTGTAAAACTGAGTCAGTTATGAACTTGATTCTTTACATAATTTATTTCTGTTTAATGGATATTTCTTAATATATCTTAACCTCTTCTGGAATAATTTGGGTAAAATGGCAAATGACACAACATTGTATTTTCTCCAACCACAGACTCCCAGTGTCCTCTGCAAATCTTCCTTCCTTATCCCTCATTAGATCTCAGGCACACCCCAGAGCTTTCTAGTCACTCTCCGTGTTAATAATTTAGTTTGGACAACTCCAATTTGAAACTACAGTCTAAATGTACAAAGAGTATCCCTGTCTTCTCTGTGCCTAGGCTAGCCAGGTCTGAACTTAAGCATTTCATCATTTTCACAAGGGAATGCTTGAAATGGTACATACCATCTGAAGATAAGCCCTGTTAACCAATCACAGAGTTCATTTCCTCCTAAAAGCCCATTGAGATACCCTTAAAAGTATTTCTGAAAGAGGAAAATCTGATGGAGCAAACTAATGGAAAAACCAGGGTAGAGAAATACACTCACGATATACACAATAAAGTTTACCAGAAAGGTGAAAGAAATGTTTTTTCTAATAGATTCTGAAAGAAATTCTTAATCCCAGTAAAAGCAACTGAAGAATGAGGACAAGAAAATAATAAAAACAATGCTATAAAAAGTATATTCTCAGCTAAAGAGTCTAAATTTCAAGTTCCTACCAAGTGCAAAGAGGAAAAATGATACAAAAGCAGATGCTAACTACAGACAAATACAAAGAGAAACTTTAAAGTTCCTAGTAACAGAGGCCAGAGGGTACCAGCTTATGAAAAAGACATGAATATCATATCATGATCAAGCTTCCCATCAGTACACTAGGTCCAAGAAGGCAATGGAGTCATGCTTTCAAAGTTATCAGACAATTTATTTTTGGAAACATAACTCTAGTTAAAGTCAAAAATTTAACTGAAATCTTATAAAATTCTTTAAAACTCATATGGAACTAAGAAGAAATATATATGCATATTTGCATACATATAGCATATATTTCTGTATATTATACAATATATCAATGTATTATACCAAATTTTTATTCTACTGAATTATAATTAATATAATAAAGTACATGCTTATATCATGTAAATAATATATAATATTTGCATTAGTGTAAAATAGAGAAGAAATGGATGGTTGTGGATCATTAAAAGCAGGCAAGCCACATATAATGGAGCAGAAGTGAAGCAATTTTTAGAAAGGAGAGCTTGTGCAGGACCAGAGGAGGGGCAGATGAAGGTGGACCATCGGGCTGTCCCAGCAGGACCAGATGCAGCCAGACACCCTCTGGAGAGTGGTTGGCCCCACTCTGTGAATTCATAACTCTGGCTGTAGGACCTTGTTCAGGTCACTTAAGCTAGGGCCTGCACCGGAAAACGGATGATTCAAACTCAACCTCAATCAACAAAAAAAGGAGAAACAAATGTGGTCAATTAACACACAGTGACGTACTACTCAATCAAAAAGAAAAAGAATCAAATGTTCATTCATGCTTTGGCATGGCTTATTCTCTATATTATTCATCAGAGTGAAATAATTCAAAGAAAAATGAGCACATAATATAATGTATGGTTGCATTTATATAAAATGCTAGGAAGTACATTCTATAAAATTCTAGGAAGTCCCACTTGATGGAAATGAGTTTGAGCAAGCTCCGGAAGTTGGTGATGGACAGGGAGGCCTGGCTTGCTGCGGTCTATGGGGTGGCAAAGAGTCGGACATGACTGAGTGACTGAACTGATTGAGGAAGTGCAAATTAGTATAGAGTGACATAAAGCTGATCAGTGGCTGCCTGGGGATGGAAGAGAGTTGAGTGTGTAGAGATGAGCAGGAGGAACATTACAAAGGACATGAAAAAATCTGGGAAGTGATATATAGCAAAGCTAGTGGAGGTGATGGAATTCCAGTTGAGCTATTTCAAATCCTGAAAGATGATGCTGTCAAAATACTACACTCAATATGCCAGCAAATTTGGAAAACTCAGCAGTAGCCACAGGACTGAAAAAGGTCAGTTTTCACTCCAATCCCAAAGAAAGGCAATGCCAAAGAATGCTCAAACCACCACACAATTGCACTCACCTCACATGCTAGCAAAGTAATACTCAAAATTCTCCAAGCCAGGCTTCAACAATACATGAACCATGAACTTCCAGATGTTCAAGCTCAACTTAGAAAAGGCAGAGGAATCAGAGATCCAATTGCCAACATCTGTTGGATCATAGAAAAAGCAAAAGAGCTCCTACGTCTGCTTTATGGTCTATGCCAAAGCCTTGACTGTGTGGATCACAACAAACTGTAGAAAATTCTTCAAGAAATGGGAATACGAGACCACCTTACCTGCATCCAGGGAAAGCTGTATGCAGGTCAAGAAGCAAAAGTTAGAACTGGACATGGAACAATGGACTGGTTCCAAATTGGGAAAGAAGTACGTCAAGGCTCTATACTGTCACCCTGCTTATTTAACATATATACAGAGTACATCATGCGAAATGTTGGGCTAGATGAAGCACAAGCTAGAATCAAGATTGATGGGAGAAATTTCAATACTCAAATATGCAGATGACACCACCCTTATGGCAGAAAGCAAAGAACTAAAGAGTCTTTTGACAAAATTGAAAGAGGAGAGTGAAAAAATTGTGTTAAAACTCGACATGCAGAAAACTAAGATCGTGGCATCCAGTCCCATCACTTCATGGCAAATAGACGGGTAAACGATGGAAAGAGTGAGATACTTTTTTAGCTCCAAAATCACTGCAGATGGTGACACAGCCATGAAATTAAAAGATGCTTGCTACTTGGAAGAAAAGCTATGACCAACCTAGATAGCATATTGAAATGCAGAGACATTACTTTGTCAACAAAGATCTGTCTAGTCAAAGCTATGGTTTTTCCAGTAGTCAGGTATGGAAGTGAGAGTTGGACTATAAAGAAAGCTGAGTGCCAAAGAAATTAATGTTTTTGAACTGTGGTGTTGGACAAGACTCTTAAATGTCTTGGATTGCAAGCAGATCAAATCAGTCAATCCAAAAGGAAATCAGTCCTGAATATTCATTGAAAGGACTGTTGTTGAAGCTGAAACTCTAATACTTTGGCCACCTGATGCGAAGAGCTGACTCATTGGAAAAGACCCTGATGCTGGGAAAGATTGAAGGCAGGAGGAGAAGGGGATAACAGAGGATGAGATGGTTGGATGGCATCACCGACTCGATGGGAATGAGTTTGCACAAGCTCCAGCAGTTGGTGAAGGACAGCGAAGCCTGGCATGCTGCAGTCCATGGGGTTGCAAAGAGTTAGACATGACTGAGTGAATGAACTGAACTGAACTATGTTCAGTCTTGATTTTTATAATAACTTTACAGGTGTCTACAAATGTCCAAATTCATCAAATTATATAAGTATGAATAGATTATATCTGTTATGCATGTCCATTATGAAAGTACTAAAATTAGAGTCTCTAAAAATAAAAAGGGATGGTTCAGAATAGATCATCTCAAAGTTGCCTTCAGTTTTAGCATTTTATACATTTATCAAAATGGGCTAATGATTGGAAGGTCAAGAAAATGTGGCTAATGTGATATGAATTTACCTACAAATGTCTGACAAAGAGGAATGTTCCTTCCAGGGAATGATCCCAAGAACTACAAAATAAGTGTCTGTAGTGTCTGCAATTTTGGTACTACTATAAACACTATGATGCATAAAGAATTACTTATCTAATGTATGTGAAAAGATCTTAATGACCCAGATAACCACAATTGTCTGATCACTCACCTACACCCAGACATTCTGGAGTGTGAAGTCAAGTGGAATTTAGGAAGCATCACTATGAATAAAGTTAGTGGAGGTGATGGAATTCCAGCTGAGCTATTTCAAATTCTAAAAGATAAAGCTGTTAAGTACTGCACTCAATATGTCAGCAAATTTAAAACACTCAACGGTGGCCACAGGACTGGAAAAGATTAGTTTTCACTCCAATTCCAAAGAAAGGCAATGCCAAAGAATGTTCAAACTTCCGCACAATTGCTACTCATTTCACATGCTAGCAAGGTAATGCTCAAAATCCTTCAAGCTAAGTTTCGACAGTATGTGAACCAAAAACTTCCAGATGTTCAAGCTGGATTTAGAAAAGGCGGAGGAACCAGAGACCAAATTGCCAACATTCGTTGGATCACAGAAAAAGCAAGAGAATTCCAGAAAAGCATCTATGTCTCCTTCATTCACTACACTAAAACCTTTGACTATGTGGATCACAACAAACTGTGGAAAATTTTTAAAAACATGGGAATACCAGACCACCTTACCTGCCCCCTGAGAAATCTGTATGCAGGTCAAGAAGCACCAGTTAGAACTGGACATGGAACAAGAGACAGATTCCAAATCGGGAAAGGAGTACATCAAGGCTGTATATTGTCACTCTGCTTATTTAACTTATATGAAGAATACATCCTGAGAAATGCAGGGCTGGATAAAGATTGGAGCTGGAAATCAAACTGGAATCAAGATTACTACAAGAAATATCAATAATCTCAGATATGCAGATGATACCACCCTTATGGCAGAAAGAGAAGAACTAAAGAGCCTCTTGATGAAAGTGGAAAAGGAGAGTGAAAAAGTTGGCTTAAATCTCAATATTCAAAACACTAAGATCATAGCATCCAGTCCCATCACTTCATGGCAAATAGATGGGTAAACAATGGAAACATTGAGAGTCTTTTTTGGGCTCCAAAATCACTGCAGATGGTGACTGCAGCTATGAAATTAAAAAATACTTGCTCCTTGGAAGGAAAGCTATGACCAAACTAGACAGTGTTAAAAAGCAGAGATTTTACTTTGCCAACAAAGGTCCGTCTAGTCAAAGCTATGGTTTTTCCAGTAGTCATGTGTGGATGTGAGAGTTGGACTATAAAGAAAGCTGAACACTGAAGAATTGGTGCTTTTGAACTGTGGTGTTGGAGAAGACTCTTGAGAGTCCCTTGGACTGCAAGGAGATCCAACCAGTCAATCCTAAAGGAAATCAGTCCTGATTATTTGTTGGAAGGACTGATGCTGAAGCTGAAGCTGAAGCTCCAATATTTTCACCACCTGATATGAAGAGATGATTTATTAGAAAAGACCCTGATGCTGGGAAAGATTGAAGGCAGAATCGAAGGGGACGACAGAGGCTGAGATGGTTGGTTAGCATCACAGACTCAATGGACACAAGTTTGAGCAAGCTCCAGGAGATGGTGAAGGAGAGGGAAGCCTGGTGTGCTGCAGTGCATGGGGTTACAAAGAGTCAGACACAACTGAGAGACTGAACAAAATGTGTATTCTTATATAATCTATGAGAAATAGAATATGTCCTCTCATATCAGTAAACAAGAATGTTACAGTCATCAGCAACTAGTCTTCCAAAATGAGCCTCTGAGTCCTGATGAAAGTCAGAAAAGAATACCTACCATCTAATAACCATCACACTGTACCACTCCCTACAGTGAGACCTGAGAACACTCAGAATGTGAAAATACAGGATACTGACCCCAGGTAGCTGAGGTACATATCAAAGGAATGGTTTCAGTGAGCCCAGACTCTTACTTCTTCCCATATATAGAAGAGCATTAAATTTCTTAACTTGACACATCTGGTTTCTTTAATTAATAGTAATTTTTTGATATTCCCAACTACCCAGCCTTTGTTGCAAAACTCCTATATATCTAGTTCCTCCCCTTGCCTCCTCGGAGCAGTTCTTCAAAGCTCTCTGAAATGCCATCTCCTGGGCTGCAGTTCTTGTTTTGCTCTAAATGAAACTTAACTCTCAACTTTCATGCTGTGCAATTTTTTCCCAATGTCTATGAAGTATTTCTATATTTAAAGAAAACATGCATTTATTTATTCAGCAAATAGGTGTTGAGTTTCCCCTATATTTCAAGCAAAGTAGAAGGTTCATCTTGAAACTACTCATATAAACAAGTAGGTCATTTTCTTCTCAAGGCATGCACTGTGGGGGAGAGAAGTGCTTAGTCGATAATCATGTCCAATTCTTTGCGACCCTATGGACTGTAGCCCACCAGGCTCCTCTGTCCATGGGGATTCCCCAGGCAAAATACTAGAGTGGGTTGCCATGCCCTCCTCCAGTGGATCTTCCCAACCAAGGGATCAAACCCAAGTCTCCCGTATTGCAGACGCATTGTGGGCCACAGTGCAGGAGGAGAGATAGGACACTATAAATATATATATGTATAAATATAATATAAATATGTCCAACATATGATCAGAAAGCTGCAAGTAGTGTAAGGGACAAATGAACAAAGGTTCCTAAGAAGGTAGGAGCTATTTAGATATGTATTCAATTGCTACTGTTCTAATTTCTCATTCACGAAAAAAACGAAGACAAACTTTACAACATATTGTTAATCATGAGCTATTCAAGGAGCATATAAGGTGCAAATATAATCTTTCATTATCATAATAATATACTATATCCATGAAAAAAAGTTAAATGCAATTCAAAACCCACACCACAAAGATGGCATGAAGTGTTTTGAATGTAAAAGACTTACTATGGGGAAGAGGCTCAAAGGAACCAAATAATCAGTAATAGAAAAAACAAGAGCCTGTATTTGCTTGATGTGCAGACCAATCCTGCTGCAGAAATTAAGAGGTAATTTATTTAAATGAACCTCCCTTCACCCTCAGGGGGAAAACTTGGTACAGTAAAATACATAATGAAGAATTGTAGGTTAAAATAATACATCACTAAATCAATTACTCCCTTCGATGTATTGGTATCTCCAAAGAATTGTGTTTAGTCTGTTCTCTGTGATGACTGATTTTTTTCCTTTAAAACAATTGGTACAAAGTCTTGTGTTCATATTGCTCTCAGTACCTTGACTGCAGTGCCTGGGCCCCAACAGAGTAGAAAGAATTATTGGTTACTTTACTTATTCTCTGATTCTTTGGATGTATCAGCTCTATTGTTTAACAAATACACCAAATGAGACTCACCTCATTATGCCTAGTGTCCCTCATTTATGGCCCAGAAGTAATAATAATATAGCAATAGTACTCTCTCTCTCACATAGTATTGTGAAGATTAAGTAGGGCAGGTAAGTCAGTCCCAAGCACAGAATGAGTGGCCTATAACTCAAAGCATTCTTAGGTTTGCATATCAGAAGCACTCAATGAATGTTCATTGAAACAAAGGCCAATGAATTAGTTCCCACACAACCAGAGTAATTCATAGTAGAGAAAAATGAGAGCAGGAGCTTAAATTTTTTTTAAAGAAGAAAGTCCTGATATAGTAATAAAAACAGAAGAAATGTAGATTAGGAAAGTTGAACAATTAATGATTTGTCTAGTACATGTGAAGCTCTACTAAAAAAAGACAAGTGAAAATGTATTGAACAAGATGTTAGAAGCACTTGTTTGAATCTGGAAGCTTTATGATATTCAGCAGAGTTTGTAAACACTTTAATTTTAGCTTTCTTATATTTAAAATGAGGAAATATGATTTCTCTATAGCTGTGAAACAGAATTAAAGTTACTGCATTGAAACCACTAAATGAAAATAAGCTGATAAATTCCAGTTCAGAACTGAAGAATTGTGGCTAAACTAAGCAGTCTAGAGTGCCTTTAAATCATGTCTATCATCTTTAATCATCAGATCAAGAGTTTCACACAAGTAGAATATAATCAGAAATAATTCACTATCTCAGGAAAAGTTTACCAATCTGAAGCATTTGTTTAACAATAGAAATGATGTGCTAATATAAGACTGATTTACAGCAAGCAAGAAATTACAGAAAAATAACAAGAATATATTGATGTGTATTTACTCCTGCTACAAAGATGTGACACTGACTTTTTAAATCTTGACGTCTGATGACAACAAAGCTAAACTTAGAATAGAATTAAGTAATTTATTTAAAAATTTTTTAAATTTATTTTAAAAAAAGATATACAACATCCTCCAATCTTAGTACCAAGAACAAGTCTGCATGTCCGAAAAGCTGGCTAAGTTGTATCTAACGTGAGTTGCTTAATTTATTCAGTTTCAAATCTGTGGATCCCACAGAATGCATTTATCGGCCTCTGTCTGCCATCCTTTACACTCTTCACTTCAGTTTTCTATTCTTTTGGACACATTTTTAATTTGGGCTTTTGTTTGAATCCTTGAAAACTCTTATAAGTAATTTTTGGAATAATGCAAATGTGAGGAAATAGTAAGTTAATTTAAGATAAAGTAGAATAATGAGTGACAATCTTAGAAACCAATGCATGCAATAAACATAAGTTAACTGGTAAAATTTCTAAACACAGCTGAAATGTTATGAGCAGATAATCACCAAGTAGAAGCTCATTCAACAAATGAAAGTTATTTATGGCACCAATTACCTTTCCCATAGTAAATAATTCAACTGATAGGGTAGTAAAGAATCTGTCTCTGGATTGATTTTACCTGACTCTGATCATCATATCCCTGACTCAGAAATCTGAAAACCTGACAGTGCAGATTCAATACTTTGCCCTCCCTAGACCAGGACCTCTGGATCTTCCAGCTCCTTTACATTTTAATGGAAAAATATTACAAAGGAATAAAGAAAACTCTTAACCAGGGATTGAACTATCATAAAGTAATAAAAGGGAGGATTTAGAATAACAAAAATATACTAGATCCTTGTCATGCATTCTTTTAAAATTTTTTAAGGATGCTACAAAGGGGAGATTATTAACTAGAGAAACACAGTCAAGTTCAGAGAGAAGTAGCAGCCCCAGATCGGTGTTAAAGGTTTCTGGCTCTAAGGTCATGCAGTTTCCATAACAACCAGGTTTTTATGTTATATTGATTAAAGAATGATGAAACTGAATTTAAGAGTTTAGGTCATATCGGAAGCATTTTGCCTTAGAAGATCTTGCACATAAATGATTAAGTTTTCTACCCAATGGTGTGTTCACTGTGAATCTATTTTCAATTCCTCCATCTTAAAAGTGAACTTACTCAGAAAATAAATTTACTGTTGAGGAATTCGCTCTCAAGACTTTGCCAGTGACAATGAGTTTGATGGCTTTTCGAAACCAAGGATAAAAGAAAGCATAAATCAAGGGGTTCATAGCTGAGTTATAATAAGCAATCCAAACCAGTATTTCATAAACATATGTGGGAGTGATGAAGCCTAGGAAGGCATCAGTGATGGCATCCAGGAAGTAAGGCAGCCAGGAGACCAGAAATGCTAGCACTGCGATGCCCAGTGTTCTTGCTGCCTTTCTCTCCCTCTTGGCCACTCTGTCTTGGTAGCTTTCTGAGCATCTCCCAGTCTTAATGTTCAGACTCTCAATTTTTCTAGCCTGTTGTTCAGCAATGAGGAAAATCTTGGAGTAAAGAATTATCATCACAAGGGTGGGGATGAAAAATAATAGAAAATTCACCAATACCCAACTTTGATTCATTGCAATTTGACAGCCTCCCACACAGGTGAGAGCACTTACTAGATCCTCCAGTCCAACTGCATTTGCTCCTGTGCCAAGAAGGGAAAAAGAATAAATAATCGAAAAGAGCCAGGAGAAGGCAATACACATGCCAGAAAAAGACACAGTGAACCTGGTTGGATAGACCAGGGGGTCAGTGACGGCAATGTACCTGTCCAGAGAGATAAAGCACAAGTGGTAGATGGAAGCGTAACAGAATGACACGTCAAAACAGGAATGAAATTGACAGTAACTCTCCCCAAAATACCAGCAGCTCTCCACGGACCTCACTATGCTGAAGGGCATCACAGTCACTCCCACCATGAAGTCCGCACAAGCCAGGGAAGCGATCAAAAAATTGGTTGGAGAATGCAGCTGCTTGAAGTGGAGAATGGAAATCATTACCAAGAGGTTTCCAAATACAGCCAGCACAGCTCCAAAGATGAACACTGTGTACAGGATGAGGCGGGGACCTGGTGAGTAGGGGGTTTTCACACAGGATCCGTTCAGGTGCTCGTAGCAGAGCTGCACAGCTGCAACGCTGGTTGAGCTGCTGTTCATGATGCTGCTGTCAGAAGCTTGTAAACATTTGGAGAAGTTCTGTCCCTTTTCAGTCACACAAAATAGAGCAGTTTTCTATTTCCTGGTGGGATAAAAAAAGATCTCATTGCACTGATTATCTTTGTTATAGTTACCAAACATTATCCCCATCACCTGTCTTATATCCATATCAATCTGTGAATGTATAACAATATATTCCATTCAAATGTCCATAAATCTTAGCTATTATTTTCTTATAATTTAGAATGTAGTTTAAAACAATATTCTAAATCAAATAAGAATTTAACAGAAAATAAATATTTCAAATATTCTTTGCCACAAAAGATTTCTTGCTTTACAATTTATCAACAATCGTTTATTACCTGATCTATATATGAGGAATATTCCTCTTTGCCAAAGGTAGTAAATGTGTATGATTTGTTACTCATTGGTTACCTTTTACTACCCAACCGCCCTCTTCAGACTGACTAAAAAGTTAATGACAAAACCCCCCAGGAACCACAGCCAAATCCCATGTCCAAAATTATCCACAGTGGAGTCCCTATACTGCAAGGTGTGAAGAAGAAGAAGAAGAAACTTACACTTAATAATCTCTGGTTAAAATGTATTGTTTCATGCATGGATACAAGAAAAACTCAAGAAAAACAAAGGAACACTCTCACGCAAAAACAAAGATGCAAACTAAACAAACTGAAGTCAAATACATATTAAAAGATGATACATCTTGATTAGAGTGTATGCAAAGAATGGAAGTTTGCTTTAACAATTCTATAATTCACCATTTTAACAGATTAGAATTCTACGACCATCCAATGAAATGCAAAAATGCATTTGATAAATTTTAACTTTTATTCACTGATAAAAGAAAAAATTCTTAGCCAACTAAAAATACAAGAGATCTTTTGTATCTGAAGAGGTCTGTACTAAAAGGATCTATCACCTATGATATACCCAGCAGTGGAATTTGAGAGAATTCTCTTTAATATGAGTCAAAAAGCAAAGATGCTTCAGTGGGAGAAGATTTATAGGGTATAAGTCCTTGCAAGACATCTATGAATTCACCTGTATTCCATTCATTCATGTAGGCAACATTTATATGTGTTTGTTTATTTAGAATTTATTTGGGTCACAAATAAAGATATGAGAGTACACAAGAAACATCTCCTACCCTTTAAGGGTGTCTTCACGTAATATGAGAGACAGACAGAAAATAGCAAGAATAATGTGCTTCAAGCTAAAATTAACACATATGAAAGATATAAAGTTCATTTTGATATTTGGCAAAACTAATACAATTTGTAAAGTTTAAAAATAAAATAAAATTGAAAAAAAAGAAAGATATAAAGTGATGAGAAAAAGAACAAAGCTGGAAGTATCATGTTCCTTGACTTCAAATGATACTACGAAGCTAAAGTGACACAAAAACAGATACACAGACCGATGGCCTCTGAATAGAGAGCCCCAAGATAAACTCACGCTTATGGCCAGCTCGTCTGTGACAGAACAGGCGATCTATGGCACAAATGGGGAAAGGACAGTCTCTTCAGTAAGTGGTGTTGGGAAAACTTTCACTTCTCAGAGAAATGGATTCTTCAGTTATGCTTGTACACATGGGGCCATGGGACACTTGGGGATTTCTAGGACCTGTCATGACTGCGTGCTACTCTCAGCAGCTCAGGAATCTTTTACTGTCCCTGTGCTGTGGCAGAGTGGTGAGATGATCTGTCAGGCTACATCTGTAGACAGCCTAGGTGACCATTTCCGCCCCATGGTCTCCATTCGTATTGACTTCTGTCCAGAAAATGGAGAATGAGCTCCCCCTACGCTTGGATCTTCTCCCTTCAAACATACTTGACTCTTATC
>NW_011494770.1:8437991-8441174 GCF_000754665.1 Bison bison bison
TTTAACAGATTAGAATTCTACGACCATCCAATGAAATGCAAAAATGCATTTGATAAATTTTAACTTTTATTCACTGATAAAAGAAAAAATTCTTAGCCAACTAAAAATACAAGAGATCTTTTGTATCTGAAGAGGTCTGTACTAAAAGGATCTATCACCTATGATATACCCAGCAGTGGAATTTGAGAGAATTCTCTTTAATATGAGTCAAAAAGCAAAGATGCTTCAGTGGGAGAAGATTTATAGGGTGTAAGTCCTTGCAAGACATCCATGAATTCACCTGCATTCCATTCATTCATGTAGGCAACATTTATATATGTTTATTTATTTAGAATTTATTTGGGCTAAGAGTCTTAAAGATAGGAGAGTACACAAGAAACATCCCCTGCCCTTTAAGGGTATCTTCATGTAACATGAGAGACAGACAGAAAATAGCAAGAATAATGTGCTTCAAGCTAAAATTAACACATATGAAAGATGTGAAGTGGTGAGAAAAAGAACAAAGCTGGAAGTACAATGTTCCTTGACTTCAAATGATACTATGAAGCTAAAGTGACACAAAAACAGATGCACAGACCGATGGCCTCTGAATACAGAGCCCCAAGATAAGCTCACACTTATGGTCAGCTCATCTGTGACAGAACAGGCAATCTGTGACACAAATGGGGAAAGGACAGTCTCTTCAGTAAGTGGTGTTGGGAAAACTTTCACTTCTCAGAGAAATGGATTCTTAAGCTATGCTTGTACATATGGGGCCATGGGACACTTGGGGATTTCTAGGACCTGTCATGACTGCGTGCTACTCTCAGCAGCTCAGGAATCTTTTACTGTCCCTGTGCTGTGGCAGAGTGGTGAGATGATCTGTCAGGCTACATCTGTAGACAGCCTAGGTGACCATTTCCGCCCCATGGTCTCCATTCGTATTGACTTCTGCCCAGAAAATGGAGAATGAGCTCCCCCTACGCTTGGATCTTCTCCCTTCAAACATACTTGACTCTTATCAGTTTTCTGTCACTGCTTCAAGAAATCACCACAAACTTGATAGCTTGAAACAACAGAAAGGTATTCCCTGATAGTTCTAGAGGCCAAAATTATAGAATCCTAAATCAAGGTGTTACCAGGACCAAGCTTCTTCTGGAGGGTCTAGGAAAGAATCCATCCCCAGCCTCCTTCAGTTTCTGCTGACTTCCAGCCTTCTTTGGCTTGTGGCCTCATCACTCTAATCTCTGCTCCTGTTATCACATCACCTTTTTCTCTCTGTGGGTAATCTCCTAGTGCCTCTTCCTTAGATGAACATGCAGGGTGATGCCTTTAGTACTCACTCGAATAATCCAGGATAATTTTTCCATTTAAAAGTTCTTAATCACATCTTCAAGAGCTTTCTTTTTTCAAATAAGATTAGCATTGATGGGTTCTAGGGTTTAACATGTGGATCTCCATATAGGGCTTCTATAACCAATTACACGAGCTTATCATTTATTATCACTCTCAACTCAGACCATATTCGGAGAAATGGGTTACCCTTCCCAATAGACCTTCACTATTTTCTTACTAATTTCTGGTCTCTGATTATCCTTCCTACTCTTATTCCTGGATGCAAGGAAGTTTTGCTATTGTCCAGAACTACCTCAAATCTATTGAACATCATTTCCTCCTGTCCCAACAGACTCTGGCCTTGTAAGTCTGAAGTGTTAGGAAAATAATCCTACTTATTCCTCATTTCAACCAAAGCAATCAAAAAGAATAGATGTTCTAAAGAGGTATTTCAAGTTTCTCTTATTCACAACTTGATTTTTTATTATATGGAAATTTTAAATTTTGAAACATGATGTTAAGAGAAAAATAGGAAGAAGAAAATGAGCATTGAAAATAATAGGGAGGTGAGCATGAAGGGTGAAAATACAAAAAAATGTATTTACCAGAAGACTGGGAAATGGAAAAGTTAAAAATCTTAGCAGTAAGGAAAGATGACCAATGTGCTTTTGGAAACACATTTCTAGGAGATGGTTGAAGAAACTCAATTTAAACAATGTTTGTTTCATTGAGTTTGAGGAACAGCTTTTCTCAAATTTGAAATTATACCCAACACTATATAGTATGCCATTAAAAATGGAAATTGTTTAAACTAAATTTCCTCATTTTAATTTATCTAGAAAACAAATTTATATTGATAAATTTTTAATCTTGACCAGTTATATTAAGTTTTAATTCTCCCCTAAACCAAGGATAAAGAAAAGAATTTAAAGCTGAATTTTTAAAATCCAATCCAATAAGTTTATTGTAAATTTGAATGATTACTGTGTATATATTTAATATAACTGTTGATGTGTTTGGGTTTAAATGGATTGTATTACTGTTTTTTTCTAATCATCAAATTTTTTTCTTTGTTCTTTTAAGGCTTCTTGACTTATTTTAATTAATTTTTGTTATTATTCAATCATTCCCTGCTATGAAATTATAAATATCACTTTTATCATTCTGTTGGCAGGTACCCAAGAGTTTCAATATGTATTGTTGATTAATTAAATTTTATGAATTCCAAGCAGTGCAAGAAATTGCCAGGAACCACAGCTAAATATCTAAACTTATTATCTCCCCCACCTCTTTTGATAACTGTTATCATTTATTTTATTTAAATAATTTAGTTTAAATTTAATTAAATCCCAAAAGATTTAATTTAAATCCCAAAAGGCATTTATTTTAGTTTAGCATGTATTAAGTTTTCTCTTCTTTATATGTTGTGATATTCATTATTTCCTACCTTTCAGTGTTTCCTCTGGAATCGATTTTCTTCTCCATGGAGAATTTGCTTTATTAGCCATCTGTATGTCTTCTTTGGAGAAATGTCTGTTTAGTTCTTTGGCCCATTTTTTGATTGGTTCATTTTTTTTTCTGGAGTTGAGCTGTAGGAGTTGCTTGTATATTTTTGAGATTAGTTGTTTGTCAGTTGCTTCATTTGCTATTATTTTCTCCCATTCTGAAGGCTGTCTTTTCACCTTGCTAATAGTTTCCTTTGATGTGCAGAAGCTTTTAAGGTTAATTAGGTCCCATTTGTTTATTTTTGTTTTTATTTCCA
Organism: Bison bison bison; assembly: GCF_000754665.1. Classification (NCBI taxonomy): domain Eukaryota; kingdom Metazoa; phylum Chordata; class Mammalia; order Artiodactyla; family Bovidae; genus Bison; species Bison bison. The sequence continues at coordinate 8,441,068 of NW_011494770.1, forward strand.
ATATTCTGGGAGGTGGGTCATAGAGGATCCTGCTGTGATGTGTCAGAGAGTGTGATGCTCAACATCACTCATTATCAGAGAAATGCAAATCAAAACCACTATGAGGT
>NW_011494770.1:8441274-8444324 GCF_000754665.1 Bison bison bison
TGCCAACTCTAATTTAGTCATCTAAGACCCAGGAGGTTATAATGTGGTGTCAATACCATCAAGGCATTGTAAGTTTTTATTAGAAAGCCATGATAGGCATATTTGGGATAGTCATATTGAGAAAAGACTATCATGAAGTGTATGACAGAATCTGCTCTCTTATTTTCTTTTGTTGTATTCCACATACTCACTTCATGTTCAAGTGAATTTCATATTTAGAATTACATTGAGATTTTGGTGTCATTTGTAACAATATAATATTTTGCTTACTCATAGAACAAACTTTAAAAAGTTTACTTTTCCTTTGGCTTGTCATATACATTATCTATAATTTAATTTAGTAATAGTGCAATTCTCTATGACATTTATTGAATGGAGATATCAGTTCAGTTCAGTCGCTCAGTCATGTCTGACTCTGCAACCTCATGAACCGCAGTACGCCAGGCCTCCCTGTCCATCACCAACTCCCGGAGTCCACCCAAACCCATGTCCATTGAGTCGGTGATGCCATCCAGCCATCTCATCCTCCATCATCCTCTTCTCCTCCGAACTATAATATGATCCAACTCTTTCACTTAATTTTTTCTATTGTCCTCTATACTCTAAAAATAGGGAACATTATATCTTTTCTTAAAAATCTGCTACAGCTAATCTAATTTATTAAGGATAGGAAGTGATAGCATGAAAATGTATTTATCGTTACCAACCCACTCATCTATTTTTTGTAGATTGTCTTTCTCTTTTCCCAAGCCCAGGCTTCCACTTCAGGAAATTAATCCCACAATCCAAAATAGCTTTCACACTCCAATCTGCCTATACAAGTTGAAACATGCTTGAAGACACCTCAAAAGTTCTTTCTACTCAAAAATAAGGCCTCTTTAACAATATTTTAAGTCCTCATTAATAATTTTTAACAAATTAAAGCCATGGGACCATATGTGGGTGAGAAGACAATGTTATAGGAAAGACCAATACCAAGTGCCAATCTGGTAATGACAACTAGTCCTCTGCTTACAGGATTTAACATCTATGGTACTCTTCTAAGCCTCAAAAATATAATTGAAAATTCATTGTCCATATTACCTACAAAACACTAGACAAAATACATTTTTTTTATCCTTAGCCATCCTTGACACAGGTATTTGCATATAATTAATGTTCAGAATTTATTTGATAACAATGAAAAGCCTCAGTGAAAACCAATGAGAAAAAATTACTTCAACCATTTTAACTGAAATAACAGCACAGAACAATCCAAAAAAAAAGGCTTATATACCAGTATTTTATTATAACTTAGTTTCATTATACAAAATATTCCGGAAATGCATTCCAAAAACTCTTATTGAATCAATAGTGTAAAATATTCCAGAGATCAACATGTAAACTTACAGCACACATTGTTTGTACTCTCATTAATATAAAAATTTTTGTAAAAAGCATAAAATTCTTGACCCTACAATATCCCAGAGAAGTAAATACAGACTACATTTAGGTGAGAAAACTGCTGAGAATAAATAAGGATGTGAATTACACTTTACCTTCCAGCGAGAAAAATTGGTGCAGAAATTGTCACTGTTAGTGATAATTGCTTTCACATGCAGATTTTACATTAGCTAATGATCATTATGCCAGTCTTTTTGTGGTACAATTTTCCCACAATTTTCTACTTCTGCATAATGTCTGTAAGTAATATCTGATTCCAAAACAGAATTACTGCTTCCACAATACGGCAAGTGAACATTCCAAGATTCTGCACAGCCATTAAGCAGGAGAGGCTTACCTGCTGCTCCAAAAGCTCCAGGAAGGTACAGAGGAGTTAGAGATACAGACCCTTGTGTGTGTGTGTTAAGTCCCTTCAGTTGTGTCCCACTCTTTGACACCCTATGAATTGTAGCCCACCTGTGGGGTATGGCTACTGTCCATGGGATTTTCCACCAAGAATACTGGAGTGAGTTGCCATGCCCTTCTCCAGGGGATCTTCCAAACCAAGGAACTGAACCTGCGTCTTATATCTCCTGCACTGCAGGTGGGTTCTTTATCACTAGCGCCATCTAGGAAGCCTTATGTAATGTTATTGAGTCTGGACTGTCTGATATGGGCTGAATCAGGTCCCCTCATCCCTAATTCACATGTTGAAGTCCTAATTCCCAGTATTAAGCAGTATAACTGTATTTGGAGACAAGATCTTTGGAAAGGTAATTAAGTTAAAATGAGTTCTTAAGGATGAGCCCTAATCCAACATGACTGGTATTCTTAGAAAAGAAGATCAGGACACAGACTCTCATGTAGCAAGGACCATGAGAGAACACAGAGAGAAGACAGCCATCTGCAGTCCAAGGAGAGGGGTCCTCAAAAGAAACAAACTGCTGACACATTGATCTTGGAATTCTAACCTCTAAAACTAGGAGAAAATAATTTCTGTTGATTAAACCTCTCCATCTGTTGATACTTTGTCATGACAACCCTAGTAACATAATATAATGTTGCAAAAGACTGAGAAAAAAGAACAATTGAAAGCTATATGAAAGTTGAGCATAAATGAGAAAATTATTACAGATTTGACAATGAAAAATGAGATTCAGGATTCAATGATATGGAAAGAGACAAGTGCATGTGGTAAGAGCATGTGCAGAGTGTTGAGACAGATGACATGGGTAAAACACTTTATCATTTATTATTTAGTGCAATAAATATCTTTACAATGTAAATATCTTTACATTTTATGATTAAAACACCTGCCTGAAAATTTGTTCCTGGCTAACTTGAAAAAAAGTAAATATTTCCCCAATTTTGAAAGCCTTTATTCATTTTTTGTATCTAATTTCATCATAAATTCATAATTTTAAAAATAGCCCTAATCACTTCATGGGAAATAGATGGGCAAACAGTGGAAACAGTGTCAGACTTTATTTTTTTAGGCTCCAAAATCACTGCAGATGGTGACTGCAACCATGAAATTAAAAGACGCTTTCTCCTTGGAAGGAAAGTTATGACCAACCTAGATAGCATATTCAAAAGCAGAGACATTACTTTGCCAACAAAGGTCCGTC
>NW_011494770.1:8444424-8444966 GCF_000754665.1 Bison bison bison
GAAACTATCAGTTCAGTTCAGTTGCTCAGTCGTGTCCAACTCTGCGACCCCATGAACTGCAGCACGCCAGGCCTCCCTGTCCATCACCAACTCCCGGAGTCCACCCAAATCCATGTCCATTGAATCGGTGATGGCATCCAACCATTTCATCCTCTGTCGTCCCCTTCTCCTCTGAACTATAATGTGATCCAACTCTTCCACTTAATTTATTCTATTGTCCTCTATACTCTAAAAATAGGGAACTTAATGTCTTTTCTTAAAAATCTGCTACAGCTAATCTAATTTATTAAGGATAGGAAGTGATAGCATGAAAATGCATTTATTGTTACCAGGCCACTCATCTATTCTTTGTAGATTGTCTTTCTCTTGTGAATTACACTTTACCTTCAAGTGAGAAAAATTGGTGCAGAAATTGTCACTGTTAGTGATAATTGCTTTCACATGCAGATTTTACATTAGCTAATGATGGTGATTACAGCCATGAAATTAAAAGACACTTACTCCTTGGAAGGAAAGTTATGACCAGCCTAGATAGCATATTC
>NW_011494770.1:8445066-8446158 GCF_000754665.1 Bison bison bison
GAGTGCTTTTCCACTTCAAGTAAATTAAACAATTGTGGGAAATATATGTCTATAATCTCTATTTGTATGGCAAGTGAAGGCATTTGGTGCCCACAACTTGTTTCTCAATAATATCAAGGCAGACTTAAATTTTTTTAGTCACACTATCTGCAAATGATGATACACTAATTTTTAATTTTTGAATTTCCATGTCTATTTTTATGGCTTGTCTAATTGTATTAACTAGTACTTACAGCATTTATAAAATGTGATAACATTGGACCATTTTGTCTTTATCTGAACCTTAAAAATTGTGCTCCTAAAATTTTACCTCTGAGTATGTGTTGAATTTCAGTGATAGATATATTTCTAACATGTTAACATGGAAACAATGAGCAATCAAACCTTTGCATAGAACTTAGGGAAGATCCAGGAACTTCATTCAAATGCTCAGTATTAACATGGCCTGTGTCTTTGTTCTTTCTCTCTTGGGTATAATATAATAGACAATATAATAGATTCATCCCTACCTACTGAAGAATTTTTCTGGAATCATGTTGCCAACTCTAATTTAGTCATCTAAGACCCAGGAGGTTATAATGTGGTGTCAATACCATCAAGGCATTGTAAGTTTTTATTAAAAAGCCATGATGGGCATATCTGGGATAGTCATATTGAGAAAAGACTATCATGAATTGTATGATAGAATCATCTCTCTTATTTTCTTTTGTTGTATTCCACATACTCACTTCATGTTCAAGTGAATTTCATATTTAGAATTACATTAAGATTTTGGTGTCATTTGTTACAATATAATATTTTGCTTACCCATAGGATAAACTTTAAAAAGTTTAATTTTCCTTTGGCCTTGTCATATACATTATCTATAATTTAATTTAGTAACAGTGCAATTTTCTGTGACATTTATTGAATGAAACTATCAGTTCAGTTCAGTTGCTCAGTTGTGTCCAACTCTGCGACCCCATGAACTGCAGCACGCCAGGCCTCCCTGTCCATCACCAACTCCCGGAGTCCACCCAAACCCATGTCCATTGAGTCGGTGATGCCATCCAACCATCTCATCCTCTGTCGTCCCCTTCTCCTCTGAACTAT
>NW_011494770.1:8446258-8448338 GCF_000754665.1 Bison bison bison
TGGCTGGATGGCATCACTGACTCGATGGACATGAGTTTGAGTGAACTCTGGGAGTTGGTGATGAACAGGAAGGCTTGGCGTGCTGTAATTCATGGGATCGCAGAGAGTCGGACACGACTGAGCGACTGAACTGAACTGAATGATCATTATGCCAGTCTTTATGTGGTACAATTTTTACACAATTTTCCACTTCTGCATAATGTCTGTAAATTATATCTGATTCCAAAGCAGAATTACTGCTTCCACAATACTGCAAGTCAAAATTTCAAGATTCTGCCCAGCCATTAAGCAGGAGAGGCTTACCTGCTGCTCCAAAAGCTCCAGGAAGGTACAGAGGACATAGAGGTACAGACCCTTGTGTGTGTGTTAAGTCCCTTAAGTTGTGTCCCACTCTTTGATACCCTAAGAATTGTAGCCCACCTGCGGGGCTCCGCTGTCCATGGGATTTTCCAGGAAGAATACTGGAGTGAGTTGCCATGCCCTTCTCCAGGGGATCTTCCAAACCAAGGAACTGAACCTGCGTCTTACATCTCCTGCACTGCAGGTGGGTTCTTTATCACTAGCGCCATCTAGGAAGCCTTATGTAATATTATTGAGCCTGGACTGTCTGATATGGACTGAATCAGGTCCCCTCACCCCTAATTCACATGTTGAAGTCCTAATTCCCAGTATTAAGCAGTATAACTGTATTTGGAGACAAGATCTTTGAAAAGGTAATTAAGTTAAAATGAGTTCTTAAGCATGAGCCCTAATCCAACATGACTAGTATTCTTAGAAAAGGAGATTAGGATGCAGACTCTCACGTAGCAAGGACCATGAGAGAACACAGAGAGAAGACAGCCATCTGCAATCCAAGGAGAGGGGTCCTCATAAGAAACAAACTGCTGACACATTGATCTTGGAATTGTAACCTCTAAAACTAGGAGAAAATAATTTATGTTGATTAAACCACTCCATGTGTTGATACTTTGTCATGACAACCCTAGTAACATAATACAATGTTGCAAAAGACTGAGAAAAAAGAACCATTGAAAGCTATATGAAAGTTGAGCATAAATGAGAAAATTATTACAGATTTGACAATGAAAAATGAGATTCAGGATTCAATGAAATGGAAAGAGACAAGTGCATGTGGTAAGAGCATGTGCAGAGTGTTGAGACAGGTGACACAGGTAAAGCACTTTATCATTTATTATTTAGTGCAATAAATATCTCTACAATGTAAATATCTTTACATCTTATGATTAAAACACCTGCCTGCAACTTTGTCCCTGGCTAACTTGAAAAAAATAAATATTTCCCCAATTTTGAAAGACTTTATTCATTTTTTGTGTCTAATTTCACCATAAATTCATAATTTTAAAAATAATCCTAAAATTTCAACTTAGTGCTCTCATTCATTCTGAAAATAAACTAATGGTTGATGAACTATCATTAAAAAGTCCCTCAGTTAAAACGACTTTCATGGCTTTCCTAAACCAAGGGTAAAATAAAGCATAAATCAAAGGGTTCATGGCTGAGTTATAGTAGGCACCCCAACAGCAAATCTCATAAATATAGGCAGGAGTTATGAAACCCATAAAGGCATCAATTAATATATCAATTGTATATGGTAACCATGAAATCATAAATGCTACTACTGTGACCCCCAGTGTTTTAGCCGCTTTTCTCTCTCTCTTGGCCACTCTCAATTTGTAGCTCTCTGATTCTGCTTTGCTGCCAGTATTTTCAATTTTTAGAGCTTGTTGTTTAGCTACAATAAAAATCTTACCATAAAGAATTACCATAATGAGGGAAGGTATAAAAAATATCAGAACACTTATCAAAACCCATTCTTGATTTACAACAATTTGACAACCGCCTATACAGTTGAGAGCACTTACTAATTCCTCCATCCCATCGTCACTGACACCTGTGTAGAACACAGCTCCGCTGTACACAATGGGCAGGATCCAGGAGATGCTGATGCATACTCCTGACACAGACACCGTGAACTTGGTGGGATAGACCAGGGGGTCAGTAACAGCAACGTACCTGTCAATGGAGATGAAGCACAAGTGGAAGAGAGAAGAGTAACAAA
>NW_011494770.1:8448438-8449367 GCF_000754665.1 Bison bison bison
CTCCAAGCAAGAATACTGGAGTGGGTTGCCATTTCCTTCTCCAATGCATGAAAGTGAAAAGTGAAAGTGAAGTCATTCAGTCGTGTCCGACTCTGAGCGACCGCATGGACTGCAGCCTACCAGGCTCCTCCATCCATGGGATTTTCCAGGCAAGAGTACTGGAGTGGGGTGCCAACCTGATAGCAGGGTTCAGTGCTGCTGGACTAGTGGCAACCCATGGAAGGGCCCTGTCTGATTCGCTTCTGAAATTAAATTATCTCTTTGTAACAGCAACTAAATGAAGCAAAGAATGTCAAGCGGAGGCAACTGCCAAACTATCTGATGGGACAATTGGGAGCTGAGGGCCAGGCCGTTCTGATGGTAGTATACTTTCTGGACACAGAATTTTGCCCTTCGAGTATGAACAGGAAATCAGAGAATTACAGAGGCAGACTAAAGACTGTAAAGTGTTAATCACTCAGTCTTGTCCAACTTTTTGGGACCCCATGGACTGTAGCCCACCAGGCTCTGCTGTCCATGGAATTTTCCAGGCAAAAATACTGGAGTGGCTGTGGTACTGTATTAATGTACTTTTCAAGGTACTGTATTGTAAGATTAAAGATGTTTTCTTTATTTTTTGTGCTTGTGTTTGTTTGTCTTCTTTGTATTATTTCTGTGGAAAGTATTATAAACCTATTACATTACAGTACTATATAACCAATTATGTTAGTTGGGTACCTAGGCTAACTTCATTGGACTTAAACAAATTGGACTTACGAATATGCTCTTAGAACAGAACTTGTTTCTGTGTAGGAGATTTATTGTAATTGTATCCCTCATCTAAAATAAAAAGGAAAACTGATGTGTTTGTCTACAGAAAGAAAAAAAAGAATACTTGGTGGGTAGCCATTCCCTTTTCTAGGGGATCTTCCTGACCCAGGAATTGAACC
>NW_011494770.1:8449962-8453445 GCF_000754665.1 Bison bison bison
ACTTGCCAAGATTATTTGATTTTTGCTGTGGAATGCCTCACTCTCTTGGACATGGAGATATTAGCAGGTCAAGTGCAGGTCCTCATAGGTGCCTGGAGACCCTGTTCTGCAACTCAGTGGCCCACCCACTGCCAGGCTCTCCCTCCCACCAACCACTGAAACAATAGTCCAGGCTCTGTTTGGGGTGAGGAAGCTGAGCCAGGCATCTACCCTTCTCCTGGGCCTGCCGCCTCAACCAAAGACAGACAGACAACCCCCTGGGACTGCAGCCTCCACATCAGGACCCACACCGTGCATGAATTGGGGTAGGTGAGGGGCTTGGCCCGCTGAGTCTCTACTGGAACGTGCTGTGGCCCTACCAACCTGAGACGGAAAAACACCTGCCATGCATGCCTACAGTGAGACTGCTGGAGTGCGCACCTCACCACAGCCTCCCCAACGTCACGTCCGGTCCTCGCACAGGGTGGAAAAGGAATGGCGGTGCTAGTAGGTCAGAGTAAGGAAGGAGACCCTGGACTGGGCCCAAAGAGCCAGGGGGTGAGGAGCAGGTAGATGAAAACCCCTCCCAGGGAGAAAGGGATATAATGGGAGACAATCATAGGTAATGTGATTCCAGGTTCCAAGACCCCGCACATGCTCCATGGTCCCTTCCGACTTCACATACAGAATACAATTCAAAGATAAAATTATTACAAATTCCAAAATTGCAGCAACAGACCTTAAAGCCCAATAGCAGGGTTCAGTGCTGCTGGACTAGTGGCAACCCATGGAAGGGCCCTGTCTGATTCGCTTCTGAAACTAAATTATCTCTTTGTAACAGCAACTAAATGAAGCAAAGAATGTCAAGGGGAGGCAACTGTCTAACTATCTGATAGGACAATTGGGAGCTGAGGGCCAGGCAGTTCTGATGGTAAAATACTTTCTGGACACAGAATTTTGCCCTTCGGGTATCAACAGGAAATAAGAGAATTACAGAGGCAGACTAAAGACTAAGACTGTAAAGTGTTAATCACTCAGTCTTGTCCAACTTTTTGGGACTCCATGGACTGTAGCCCACCAGGCTCCTTCATCCATGGAATTCTCCAGGCAAGAATACTGGAGTGGCTGTGATACTGTATTAACATACTTTTCAAGGTACTGTATTGTAAGATTAAAGATGTTTTCTTTACTTTTTGTGCTTGTGTTTGTTTGCCTTCTTTGTATTATTTCTGTGGAAAGTATTATAAACCTATTACATTACAGTACTATATAACGATTATGTTAGTTGGGTACCTAGGCTAACTTCATTGGACTTAAACAAATTGGATTTATGAATATGCTCTTAGAACTTGTTTCTATGTAGGAGATTTATTGTAATTGTATCCCTCATCTAAAATAAAAAGGAAAAATGATGTGTTTGTCTACAGAAAGAAAAAAAAAGAATACTTGGTGGGTAGCCATTCCCTTTTCTAGGGGATCTTCCTGACCCAGGAATTGAACCCCAGTCTCTTGCATTGCAGGCAGATTCTTTACCACCTGAGTGGTACCATTCTGAGTACCATTCTGAGCCACCCCATTAAAGTATTTCAAGTCTGAGGAGAAAAGTTACCTTTTATCCTTTAAAGCAAATAGGAAGCAACCCTACAAAACAAATAAGTGATGAAGAATTTTTTCCTTCACATTATGTTTAATACTTAAAAATTAAAGCATAATCTGCCATTAAGGATAAAAATAGTGAAAATAGCTTGATATAAAAATGAAACAGATATTAAAGATGTGCCTGAAAACAATTACTCAGTTAATTGTCAACCGAATTCTTCTGGGTAGTGCTACCTTTTCTTCACTCTCAATTCTCAAACCTGTTTTCACCCCACTTTATTCAGTAAACTTGCTTCCCTATTTTCTGACAATATAACATATAGAATTTAAAGACTGAGAGGATGGAAAGATTTGGGGTGCATAATGGAAGCAGGAATCAAGGATGATTCCCAGGTGTTTAGCTTGCCAAAAAGATACAGTATGTAGCACAAAAAGTACATTTGAGGGGATGATGATGGATTAAGTTGGGATTGGGTAGAAGAACATAAAACTGAGGTTCTTCAGTGAGTAGGTTAGCCTGCATACTTTTAGCTCAGGAAAAAAAGTGTGCCTGATATGATCATGTGGGATTCCTCAGCATACTGGTGTTTTTATGGGCATAGGAGTATATGTGATAACCTGCTATACACCTGCCATAAAGCTTAGGATATATCTGCTACTCAGTAAGCATACAAAAAAGATCTCACAACCCAGATAATCAGGACGGTGTGATCATTCACCTAGAGCCAGACATCCTGGAATGCAAAGTCAAGTGGGCTTTATAAAGCATCACTATGAACAAATCTAGTGGCAGTGGTGGAATTCCAGTTGAGCTACTTCAAATCCTAAAAGATGATGCTGTTCAAGTGCTACACTCAATATGCCAGCAAATTTGGAAAACTCAGCAGTGGCCACAGGACTGGAAAAGGTCACTTTTCATTCCAGTCCCAAAAAAAGCAATGCCGAAGAATGCTCAAACTATCACACAATTGCACTCATCTCACACACTAGTAAACTAATGCTCAAAATTCTCCAAGCCAGATTTCAACATATGTGAACCAAAGTTCCAGATGTTCAAGCTGGTTTTACAAAAGGCAGAGGAACCAGAGATCAAATTGCCAACATCTGTTGGAAATCATTGAAAAAGCAAGAGAGTTACAGAAACATCTACTTCTTCTTTATTGACTACACCAAAGCCTTTGACTATGTGGATCAAAACAAATTGTGAAAAATTCTTCGAGAGATGGGAATACCAGATCACCTGATCTGCCTCATGAGAAATCTGTATGCAGGTCAACAAGCAACAGTAAGAACTGGACATGGAACAGCAGACTGGTTCCAAACTGGGAAAAGAGTATATCAAGGCTGTATATTGTCACCCTGCTTATTTAACTTATTATATGCAGAGTACAGTTAAGTTCAGTTCAGTCGCTCAGTCGTGTCCAACTCTTTGCGACACTATGAATCGCACCACGCCAGGTATCCCTGTCCATCACCAACTCCCGGAGTTCACTCAAACTCACGTCCATCAAGTCGGTGATGCTGTCCAGCCATCTCATCCTCTGTCATCCCCTTCTCCTACTGCCCCCAATCCCGCCCAGCATCAGAGTCTTTTCCAATGAGTCAACTCTTCGCATGAGGTGGCCAAAGTACTGGAGTTTCAGCATTAGCGTCATTCCTTCCAAAGAACACCCAGGGCTGATCTCCTATAGAATGGACTGGTTGGATCATCTTACAGTCCAAGGGACTCTCAAGAGTCTTCTCAAATACTACAGTTCAAAAGCATCAATTCTTCTGCGCTCAGTTTTATTCACAGTCCAACTCTCACATCCATGCATGACCACTGGAAAAACCATAGCCTTGACTAGACAGACCTTTGTTGGCAAAGTTATGTCTCTGCTTTTGAACACACTATCTAGGTTGGTC
>NW_011494770.1:8455462-8455846 GCF_000754665.1 Bison bison bison
CAGATGACACCACCCTTATGGCAGAAAGTGAAGAGGAACTAAAGAGCCTCTTGATGAAAGTGAAAGTGGAGAGTGAAAAAGTTGGCTTAAAGCTCAACATTCAGAAAACGAAGATCATGGCATTCTGTCCCATCACTTCATGGGAAATAGATGGGGAAACAGTGTCAGACTTTATTTTTTGGGGGCTCCAAAATCACTGCAGATAGTGACTGCAGCCATGAAATTAAGAGACGCTTACTCCTTGGAAGGAAAGTTATGACCAACCTACATAGCGTATTCAAAAGCAGAGACATTACTTTGCCAATAAAGGTCTGACTAGTCAAGGCTATGGTTTTCCCAGTGGTCATGTATGGATGTGAGAGTTGGACTGTGAAGAAGGCTGAG
>NW_011494770.1:8455946-8457263 GCF_000754665.1 Bison bison bison
GTTTTTCTGGTATTCTCTTGCAGAGGAACCAGAGATCAAATTGCCAACATATGCAGAGTACATCATGAGAAATGCTGGGCTGGCTGAAGCACAAGCCAGAATCAAGATTGCTGGGAGAAATATCAATAGCCTCAGATGTGCAGGTGACACTACTCTTATGCCTGAAAATGAAGAAGAGGTAAAGAGCCTCTTGATATAAGTGAAAAGAGGAGAGTGAAAAAGTTGGCTTAAAGCTCAACATTCAGAAAACTAAGATCATGGCATCTGGTCCCATCATTTCATGGGAAACAGATGGGGAAACAGTGGGAAAAGTGGCAGACTTTGTTTTGAGGGGTTCCAAAATGACTGCAGATGGTGACTGCAAACATGAAATTAAAAGACGTTTGCTCCTTGGAAGAAATTGTGACCAACCTAGACAGTATATTAAAAAGCAGAGACATTACTTTTCCAACAAAGCTTTGTCTAGTCAAAGCTATGGTTTTTCCAGTAGTCATGTACAGATGTGAGAGTTGGACTATAAAGAAAGTTGAATGCCAAAGAATTGATGCTTTTGAATTGTGGTGTTGGAAAAGACTCTTGAGAGTCCCTTGGACTGCAAGGAGATCCAACCAGTCCATTCTAAATGAAATCAGTCCTGAATCTTCATTGGAAGGACTGCCGCTGACGTTTAAACTCCAATACTTTGGCCATCCGATGCAAAGAACTGACTCAATGGAAAAGACCCTGATGCTGGGAGGGATTGGGAACAGGAGGAGAAGAGGATGACAGAGGACAAGATGGTTAGATGGCATCACGGACTCGGTGGACATGAGTTTGAGTGAACTCTGGGAGTTGGTGATGGACAGGGAGGCCTGGCCTGCTGCAGTCCAAAGGGTCACAAAGTGTTGGACACAACCGAGCCACAGAATTGAACTCAACTTACCTCTGCTATTGTAAGTTCTTCCTCTCCTCCTTTGAGACATAAATTATTTTAGTAGCCTCTTGTCTATTTTGCCACCCACAACTGTGTTTCTTAAGTACTTGACAACCATCCCTTGAAATGTTCACATCAGTTCCCCATTTCCCATTTCAGTTCACTTCAGTTCAGTTGCTCAGTCCTTTTTGACTCTTGGCAACCCCATGGACTGCAGCACTTGCAATCCCATGGACTGTAGCATGCCAGGCCTCCCTGTCCACCACCACCTCCTGGAGTTTGCTCAAACTCATGTCCATTAAGTCAGTGATGCCATCCAACCATCTCATCCTCTGTTGTCCCCTTCTCCTCTTGCCTTCAATCTTTCCCAGCATCAGGGTCTTTTCCAACGAGTCAGTTCTTCA
>NW_011494770.1:8457363-8457731 GCF_000754665.1 Bison bison bison
CCTGCCTCCCTCCCCATACCATCCCTCTGGGTTGTCCCATTGCACCAGCCCCAAGCATCAGGTATCGCACATCGAACCTGGACTGGCGACTCGTTTCATACACGATATTACACACATTTCAATGATTTCTTTTAGGATTTCTTTTAGGATTCTTTTAGGATTGATTTCTTGCAGTTCAAGTGACACTCAAGAGTCTTCTCCAACATCACTGTTCATGTTGAGGTTTGACAGAAAAATTCTGTAAAGCAATTATCCTTCAATAAAAGATAAATTAATTTTTTTTTTTAAAGCATCAATTTTTCAACGCTCGGCTTTCTTTATGGTCCAACTCTCACATCCGTACATGACTACTGGGAAAACTATTTAAT
>NW_011494770.1:8457831-8458254 GCF_000754665.1 Bison bison bison
ATACATGTGTTCCCCATCCTGAACCCTCCTCCCCCCTGCCTCCCCATACCATCCCTCTGGGTTGTCCCATTGCACCAGCCCCAAGCATCAGGTATCGTGCATCGAACGTGGACTGGCGACTCGTTTCACACATGATATTATACATGTTTCAATGATTTCTTTTAGGATTTCTTTTAGGATCCTTTTAGGATTGATTTCTTGCAGTTCAAGTGACACTCAAGAGTCTTCTCCAACATCACTGTTCATGTTGAGGTTTGAAATCGAAAAAGCGGTACAAATGAACCTATTTACAAAACAGAAATAAAGTCACAGATACGGAAAACAAACTTATGGTTACCAAGGGGGAAATTATGCGTGCGCGCATGTGTGTGCTCAGTGGTGTTCACTCTTTGCAACCCCATGGACTCTAGCCCACCAGGCTGC
>NW_011494770.1:8458694-8459216 GCF_000754665.1 Bison bison bison
GTATATATATATATATATACACACACATATGTGAGTGTGTATTACTGCTCACTTTGCTAAACAGCAGAAACCAATTGTACATCAACTATACTCCAATAAAATTGATTTAAAAAATAAAATAAAATTGACATAAAAGCTAAAAAAAAAAAAGAAAAATTCTGTAAAGCAATTATCCTTCAATAAAAGATAAATTAATTTTTTTAAAAAAGCATCAATTTTTCGATACTCGGCTTTCTTTATGGTCCAACTCTCACATCCGTACATGACTACTGGGAAAACTATTTAATACTTGGGCCAGGTGGGCAACAATATTTAGCCAGCAGACCCAGGCTAGTATGTGGATAGAAAAAAAAGCTGGACAGCAGGTTCATTATAAGACTTGCTCAACATTGATTTTGCATGGAAATGGAGAAGGAACTCTTCTCAATAAGAGGACCTTTAATTTGGACTAATTGAGGGACACCAGGAAGTTTTCCCAACTGAATAAATCTTCCCTTCTTGAAATGTCACTCTTAGCCCTTT
>NW_011494770.1:8459316-8459708 GCF_000754665.1 Bison bison bison
AAGGAGCTGTACTCACTGGTCTCATCTTAAACAGCTGTCCACTCTAAGTTCCTCATCACCTCCCTGGCCTTAGTTGACTTATTGGTGGAGGTGGTTCTGACATTCAGGCATAGTGAGGAGAATGAAACGAGCACGGGGTTTGGACTGAACCTGAATTCCTCTTTTGTCTCTGTCACTGAAATTAACTTGTCTAGTTTCAAAATTGGCTGGATATTGAAGTAGGGGAGGACATGCTTCCATTGGGGATAGGCTGCACATGGGAAATTTCTGTACCTTCTGCACAATTTTGTTTTGAACCTGAAACTGAAGTGAAAGGGAAATTCTCTCAGTCGTGTCAGACTCTTTGCAACCCCACGGACTGTAGCCTGCCAGGCTCTCTGTCCCTGGAATTT
>NW_011494770.1:8459808-8461115 GCF_000754665.1 Bison bison bison
ACTAGACATTCATAATCCAGATAATAAATCTCTGAGATATCACCCCTTGAATGTCCATTTCCACTCTGTATTATAGAAGTTTGTGTGTTCTAGCATTTTTCTCATTAAATATAAAATTTTGGGATTAGACAAACACTATCAATAGCCAAATCTGGATTTTTCCCAAATATTGATTACTAATAATCTTCTACTTTAGAAAACCAAATTTAAAAGGAGACAGATTTTTTTATTTTTTTATTGAAGGATAATTGCTTTACAGAATTTTGTTTTCTGTCAAACCTCAACATTAATCAGCCATAGGTGTACCGTTTTGAACCTCCCTCCCTTCTCCAGCCCCATCCCAACCCTCTAGATTGATACAGAGCCAGTATTTAAGTTTCCTGAGCCATACAGCAATTTCCCATTGGCTATCTATTTTGCATATGGTAATGTAAGTTTCCATGTTACTCTTTCCATACATCTTACCCTCTCATCCCCTCTCCCCATGTCCACAAGTTTATTCTCTATGTCTATTTCAAAAGGAGGCAGATTTTTAATGCAAAAAAGCAGTACACAATTATTTGGTGGATGAAAATAAAGTCATTATTTGCTTAAAAATAGCCTCAGGTGCTTACAAAGAGCAAGGAACTGTACTAGGTATTGAAATAAGGTGAAAAAATAACAAGTAAAAAGTACACAGCTATTTAATATTGTTAGTAAACATCAGATTACTTGATATACAAAGTATAATAAATCTGTCTAAAGCCTGAAAATATCTAAAAAGTATTGCTAAGGTTCTGTGATAAACAAGTTTAAAATATAGCAATCAAAATAAGTTTCTTGCATGTCAAAGGACAGCTGTCTTTAAAACTCACTTTTGACTTTTTAATTACTATGACTAGTGTGTTTCTGCTTTTTTTTTTTCAAGTGCAGATGTAATACTGAAGAGTCATTCTCCAAGACTGATACTTAAATAGGTTGGAATGTGTCAAAAATGAAGAGTAAAAACATAAATGAAGAGCATTAGAGCTGAAGAAAAATCAACAGCAGCTTCAAAGGTTGTAAACATGGGGATCTGTGAAATCCAGGTAAGCATCAATTACATCAGTAACAAAAGAAGAAATGCTGTTACAGTGGTGACCAATGAGTGACACTGACAGTTCTGCAAGAGAACCTATATATTAATGATGGTCTTGTTTGTCTTTGCAATGTGTTATTGATGGATTATTCACAGCCTTTATGCCAACTGATAAATTTGCTCTAATCTCAACCAACACTGAGGCAAATGACAGCAATTGTTCTGTAACTTTCTTTTTTTTAATTAGTTT
>NW_011494770.1:8461215-8463830 GCF_000754665.1 Bison bison bison
AAACATGGGGATCTGTGAAATCCAGGTAAGCATCAATTACATCAGTAACAAAAGAAGAAATGTTGTTACAGTGGTGAACAATGAGTGACACTGACAGTTCTGCAAGAGAACCTATATATTAATGATGGTCTTTTTTGTCTTTGTAATGTGTTATTGATGGATTATTCACAGCCTTGATGCCAACTGATAAATTTGCTCTAATCTCAACCAACACTGAGGCAAATGACAGCAATTGTTCTATAACTTTCTTTTTTTTAATTAGTTTATTTTAATTGGAGGCTAATTACTTTACAATACTGTAGTGGTTTTTTGTTCTATAACTTTCTATTTCTGAACACTCCATTTCAATAATTTTTTAATATACAATTTTTTAAAAAGTAGCGCTATACTTTTAGTATCAACCGATTAAGAAAAATACATGTTGGACAAAAACAATTATGAATTCAATAATGCTTTTACATAAATGCATATTTTATTAATAAAAATAAGCGTGCACTTTAATAATAATACATATATGTGAGGGACATAGTATTTATGAAATCCACAACCTGAGGCCTAAGTGGATTAATTACATCTTTGCAATAACTGCCTACTTCCATCTTCAGGGTGTCTTGTTCCAAATACATCCAAGGCTCTGCAGCAATTTTGTATGCAGCTAGCCAAGAAGTTAATCTATTACTTGTATAAATAAATTAGATGTAGAAGAAAGGAGTGGTGCTGAGGTCATCATCACTATTAGTCATTGGGGAGAGAGTTTATTGAATGGATTTTTAAGAATGCCCTGAGAGTTTCAAATCTGCAAATAGGGACTGAAAACTTTGGATAATGCAAGATAACCAAAATTTGCCTCCAAATTCTGTCCTTGGTATTAGAAGGATAGAATGAGAAATATGATTACTGCCTCTGAGAAATATGATTATTGTTTAATCTTATCTTTATTTGAGGCAGATCACTTTCTCAAGATGTGTGAGCATAAAAGGAAGAGTCAGATAGTGCAAGAATTTTAGAGGGTTCAGGAAGAGCCTCCAATTTTTACCTCATCTCAGCACAAGGCTAGTTGTCCTTAATTGGCCAAACATGAGAGCAGCAAATAACCTGGCTTCCTCTAATAAGTTTTGAAGGTAGCAAAAAAGAAAACATAGAAAAATGCAAGACGACTCTTTTCTTTTCATAGCAGACATTAGATATTGCTTTTTCTATGTGGTTGATTTCTTGGACATATACGTCTATTGGAAGAAGTTTTACTATTTTAAATATTTGGTATTGATCAGAGGATGCCCTGGTTTATTTTAAGGCTCTAAAAGGCTTACCTGCTAAAATACCACCTTTGCTATTGAGAAGACTAATGGTTCCTGGAAACTTGGGTTTCAGAAACAATAAAATTGGTGAAAAAATCCAAGGAAACCACAAATGCTTGCCAAAGAATAACTTTGCCAGCTAAGGACTTCACAAACAGCAGCAGCAGCTGCAGGGACAATTTTATGTTTTGGCAAAATTTCATAAAAGAAAAGTATGGGGTTTTTTTTGCTCAGTCATGAATGACTCTTTTTGACCCTATAGACTGTAACCTGCTAGGTTACTCTGTCCATGGAATTCTCCAGGCAAGAATCCTGGAGTGGGTTGCCATTTTCTTCTCCAGGGGATCTTCCCGACCCAGAGATCGAACCTGGGTCTCCTGCATTGTAGGTGAATTCTTTACCATGTTTTGATATTAATACTATAGGAAACACATCGTTTAAAAATAAATGGCAGTTCTATAAATTGAACAAACAATACGAGACACACATCTCTTTGCTCTTATTTTTCTCCTTTTCCTCTGATCCATGAGGAGTTGGCCATAGATCAGCTCTGATTCCCAGACTGGCTTTTCAATATAACTGAATTAAGATTAAAAGTGAACATTGAAATGAATAAATATTGAGAAATAACTTTACAAACATGTTTTCTTCTATGTAGGTTCTCTGCACCATTTAGGAACCTGGTTGTCACCTGAGGACTTTGCTTTCCAGTAGCAGAGCCATGAGGGGGCTTCCTGCATGTTCCTCGTGGTGGCGGAGCATTCATACTCCATCTTCCCTCAAACCCTCAAGGTCATCAGATTGTACCAGTCTTGCCTCTCTCCAATACTGTCAACTGGCACAGGGTCCTTCTTCCTTCTTGCATCTTAATGTTAATACCCAGCACTCTGTCATTCTCTCCACAACTACTCTCAACATGTATAGATCTTAAACATTTTAAGTGTAAACACATGCTAGTTAAGCACTATATCATGTGCTTTAGAATTAGTAACCCCAACAGTTGTCATAATAACCTTCTTTGAAGGGAATGTTATTATCCCCATTTCACAGCTGAAAAATCGAGTCCTCGGTCAGTTACAAAGTTGGAGAGAGACTGGATTCAACCCTAGGCAACTGGATCCAGAGTCCATGCCTTTTTAAAAACATACTTTTATTTATCTATTTATTTTAGGCTCTGCTGGGTCTTCCCTGCTGTGTGGGCTTCTCTCTAGTTGTAGCAAGCGGGGCTACTCTCCTGTGGTTCGAGGGCCTCTCGTTGCGGTGTGTCTTCTGTTGTTAAGGAACATGGGCTTTAGATTCGGGAGCCTCAGTAGTTGC
>NW_011494770.1:8463930-8464375 GCF_000754665.1 Bison bison bison
GTGGCCACAGCAGGACTGTGACTAGAGAAAAAGCTCAAGTCTAAGAAGAAAAAAAGTTTTTGGCCAAATAAACATAGTGATAATCTAACTTAATGTGAAGACTGTTTTGTAGAATAACTCTCTTAATAATCACTCCTGAAAATAACCTTCCAAGTTCACACCTTGCACTACAGGGATTCCATCAAGGGATTTTTAATGTATAAATACTAATCCTCAGAACCTGTGGATGTCAGCTTTTGCAGTTGCCTCCACTTGACTTTACTTCATCACTTATTTGCTGTTGCAAAGTGATAGCTTAATCTCTGAAGTGAACTGGACAAGGCCCTTATGTGGCTAACTGGATTTTGTAGATGTGGTTAAGGATTTTGAGATGGCAAGATTATTTTTGACTATCCAGATGAGCTCAATGTAATCACAAGGGTCATTAAAAATGAAAAAGGGAGAT
>NW_011494770.1:8464475-8466118 GCF_000754665.1 Bison bison bison
GCTCAATAGTGTGGCACACGGGCTCAGTGGCTCCTAGGTTTGTGGGATCTTCCTGGATCAGGGATGGAAACTGCATCCCCTGCACTGGCAGGCAAATTCCTCACACTGAACAATCACTGGAAGACCCCAGAGTCCACGCTCTTGACCAAGTGCTAATCTGCCTCTAACAGTTTCTAGAAATTCTCTCCTTCTAGGATATCACCTGCAATCTGCCTCTGTCTTTACTTAGGACTTGTCATTTACCAGCTACAATCTTTTATCTAAAACTCCCAGGACTTGTAAGTAATCAATTTTTTTTTTCTTTTCCATTTAAATTCACATCCATTAAATATTTGGAGTAAACCAATGAAGTGTGTGAAGCATTTGTCATCAACATATTATTTCTGCCCCAATAATCAGATATTCAACACAATACTGATATATCTGCATGAATATTCAGATAAACTGATTAAAAAATAAACATTAGAAATAGCCTTATGTCAGTGTTTGTCACCAAATTAATTTGACATAAACTTACAGTGTTATCAATTTTAGAATCTTTAGAATGTGGACTTGTACTAAAACCTGAAATCCCTCCAGTTTAGTTATATCATCACCAACACCAGCCTTTCAGGCTCACTTGCTCTAGAATACCAAATGCAAGTCACCTTTCACGTCTTGCTTGCTGGAATTCATTACTATTCTCCTCACCCACCTTAAATGTCAGCACCATCATTCTACTCAGTCCTTAGAAGTGAAGTTGTTAATTGGAAGTAAAGATCCCACACTTGTTTTATTATTTTTGTTAATGCTTACTCCTTGGAAGGAATGTTATGTCCAACCTAGATAGCATATTCAAAAGCAGAGACATTACTTTGCCAACAAAGTTCCAACTAGTCAAGGCTATAGTTTTTCCTGTGGTCATGTATGGATGTGAGAGTTGGACTGTGAAGATGGCTGAGCACCGAAGAATTGATGCTTTTGAACTGTGGTGTTGGAGAAGACTCTTGAGAGTCCCTTGGACTGCAAGGAGTTCCAACCAGTCCATTCTGGAGGAGATCAGCCCTGGGATTTCTTTGGAAGGAATGATGCTAAAGCTGAAACTCCTGTACTTTGGCCACCTCATGAGAAGAGTTGACTCATTGGAAAAGACTTTGATGCTGGGTGGGAGTGGGGGCAGGAGGAGAAGGGGACGACAGAGGATGAGATGGCTGGATGGCATCACAGACTCGATGGACGTGAGTCTGAGTGAACTCCAGGAGTTGGTGATGGACGGGGAGGCCTGGTGTGCTGTGATTCATGGGGTTGCAAAGACTCAGACACGACTGAGCGACTGAAATGATAGTCAATAAAGCAAAATAGATGTTTTTCTGGTATTCTCTTGAAGAGGAACCAGAGGTCAAATTGCCAACATATGCAGAGTACATCATGAGAAATGCTGTGCTGGCTGAAGCACAAGCCAGAATCAAGATTGCTGGGAGAAATATCAATAACCTCAGATGTGCGGGTGACACTACTCTTATGCCTGAAAATGAAGAAGAACTAAAGAGCCTCTTGATATAAGTGAAAGAGGAGAGTGAAAAAGTTGGTTTAAAGCTCAGCATTCAGAAAACTAAGATCATGGCATCTGGTCCCATCATTTCATGGGAAACAGATGGGGAAAT
>NW_011494770.1:8466218-8466715 GCF_000754665.1 Bison bison bison
CTTCCCAACCCAGGGATAGAATCATGGTCTCCTGCATTGCAGGCAGATTCTTAACCATCTGAGCCACCAGGGAAAGCCCAAGAATACTGGAGTAAGCCTATCCCTTCTCCAAGAGATCTTCCTGACCCAGGGATAGAATCATGGTCTCCTGGGTTGCAGGCAGGTTCTTTACCAGCTGAGCTACCAGGGAAGCTCCATGGATTGAACCTAGAACTCTTCTTTTTTTTTATTTTTACCAGTTTAATTAATTCCTTTTATTAAATTCTCTGTTAAAACAACTATGGCGATCAACTTCTTTTTTTTTTTTAATTTTTTAAAAAATTTTATTTTATTTAATTTTACAATATTGTATTGGTTTTGCCATATATCACTATGAATCTGCCACAGGTACACATGTGTTCCCCATCTGGAACCCTCCTCCCTCCTCCCTCCCCATAACATCCCTCTGGGTCTTCCCAGTGCACCAGCCCCAAGCATCCAGTACCGTGCATCAAACC
>NW_011494770.1:8466815-8467402 GCF_000754665.1 Bison bison bison
GGACACGACTGACCGACTGAACTGAACTGAACTGAATGCTTATTATATTTCTAACCCTTGTATACTATACTAACCTGTACTATTCTATGTTATTGGTAATATAACATAGTAATTCAGTTTAAGCATAAGTTAAATACTTTCCTACCTTACCTCTAGTCACACAACTCTTTATGGTGGATATTGTTACTCCCAAGTCAGAGCTGAGCAATCTGATGCCAGGAGAGTTCACGTAAATTTTCCAAAATCACATATTCAGGCATTTTCTGATTCAAAGCTCTTTACAATCATTCTCTAGGGACACTGTCTTTCTGGCTTAGAAGATGGTTTCCCCATATAGCTTATACCAAACACCTGTATTGTAGCTCTTACTTTTTAGAAATGACAAAAAGAATAGAAATCAAACACAATGAGAGAAAAATTACAGAAGTTCTCTTCAAATACTAATGCAATTGATAGTAAAGCTCTCCACGTATAAGGAGCTGTACTCACTGGTCTCATCTTAAACAGCTGTCCACTCTAAGTTCCTCATCACCTCCCTGGCCTTAGTTGACTTATTGGTGGAGGTGGTTCTGACATTCAGCATAGTG
>NW_011494770.1:8467502-8468249 GCF_000754665.1 Bison bison bison
GCCATATATCACTATGAATCTGCCACAGGTACACATGTGTTCCCCATCTGGAACCCTCCTTCCTCCTCCCTCCCCATAACATCCCTCTAGGTCTTCCCAGTGCACCAGCCCCAAGCATCCAGTACCGTGCATCAAACCTGGACTGGCGACTCACTTCAAATATGATATTATACATATTTCAATGCCATTCTCCCAAATCATCCCACCCTCTCCCTCTCCCACAGAGTCCAAAAGACTGTTCTATACATCAGTGTCTCTTTTGCTGTCTCGTATACAGGGTTATTAATGTACTTTATTTTTAAAATGAATTAAATTATACCTACAATATAAGGTTGACGACTGCTAAATGGCTGATGATAGAAGCTCACATGATTTACAATTTGCTTTCAAAGCTCTGAAATCTGGTTTTTTGAACGATTGTGTTGATTTTCATTCCTTGATTTTTTGCTGAAATTTCTTCTTCACCAACCATTCTACCACTGAAATGGAAAGTACCCAGGAGAGTGTTTTCTTTTCTAGGACTGCTGTAACAAATGCCCACAATCTTGCTGGCTTTATTCTCTCACAGAAATGTATTCTCTCATAGTCCTATAGACTAGAGGTCTGAAATCAAAACCTCTGATTTTAGAGGTCTTGACAGAGCACTGACAGGGCCATGCTCCCCTCCCACGGCTCTGGGTAGAGTCATTCTCTGTCGCTTCCGGCTTCTGATGGCTCCAAGCATTCCTTGGCTTGTAGCAGTATCAT
>NW_011494770.1:8468349-8469581 GCF_000754665.1 Bison bison bison
TCCTGTACTTTGGCCACCTCATGAGAAGAGTTGAACTCATTGGAAAAGACTTTGATGCTGGGTGGGAGTTGGGGGGCAGGAGGAGAAGGGGACGACAGAGGATGAGATGGCTGGATGGCATCACTGACTCGATGGATGTGAGTCTGAGTGAACTCCGGGAGTTGGTAATGGACAGGGAGGCCTGGCATGCTTCAATTCATGGTATCGCAGAGTTGGACACGACTGACCGACTGAACTGAACTGAACTGAATGCTTATTATATTTCTAACCCTTGTATACTATACTAACCTGTACTATTCTATGTTATTGGTAATATAACATAGTAATTCAGTTTAAGCATAAGTTAAATACTTTCCTACCTTACCTCTAGTCACACAACTCTTTATGGTGGATATTATTACTCCCAAGTCAGAGCTGAGCAATCTGATGCCAGGAGAGTTCAGGTAAGTTTTCCAAAATCGCATATTCAGGCATTTTCTGATTCAAAGCTCTTTACAATCATTCTCTAGGGACACTGTCTTTCTGGCTTAGAAGATGGTTTCCCCATATAGCTTATACCAAACACATGTATTGTAGCTCTTACTTTTTAGAAATGACAAAAAGAATAGAAATCAAACACAATGAGAGAAGAATTACAGAAGTTCTCTTCAAATAATAATGCAATTGATAATAAAGCTCTCCACAGTATAAGGAGCTGTACTCACTGGTCTCATCTTAAACAGCTGTCCACTCTAAGTTCCTCATCACCTCCCCGGCCTTAGTTGACTTATTGGTGGAGGTGGTTCTGACATTCAGCATAGTGAGGCGAATGAAACGAGCACTGGGTTTGGACTGAACCTGAATTCCTCTTTCATCTCTGTCACTGAAATTAACTTGTCTAGTTTCAAAATTGGCTGGATATTGAAGTGGGGGAGGACGTGCTTCCATGGGGGTAGGCTGCACAGGGGAAATTTCTGTACCTTCCACACAATTTTGTTTTGAACCTGAAACTGAAGTGAAAGGGAAATTCGCTCAGTTGTGTCAGACTCTTTGCAACCCCATGGACTGTAGCCCGCGAGCCTCCTCTGTCCATGGAATTCTCCAAGCAAGAATACTGGCACGAGTAGCCGTTCCATTCTCCAGGGGATCTTCCCAACCCAGGGATCAAACCCAGGTCTCCCGCATTGCAGGCAGATTCTTTACCATCTGAGCCACCAGGGAAAGCCCAAGAATACTGGAGTAAGCCTATCCCT
>NW_011494770.1:8469681-8470075 GCF_000754665.1 Bison bison bison
CTTGGCTTGTAGCAGCATCGTCCCAATCTCTGGTTCCATCTTCACAAAGCCATCTTCTCTCTTCTATTTCTCAACTTTTGTTTAAGGACACTACTCTTGGATTTAGTGCCCATCCATGTAGTACAGGATGATCTCATCTTATTAAACTCATGAAGGCATCTTTTCCAAAGAAGATCTGGCTCTGGGGGTTAGAACGTGGGCATATTCTTTGTAGGGGTGGGGTACAGCATTGAGCCCACTACAGATGGGAATGTGAAGTCTTCTGTCTGTGAGAATCTCACAGCAGCAGTATCCAGAGGATTTACACCCATTTTTCACGTGGATGGAGAGACACTGCAATCTTCTCCGAGTGACAATATCCTGAGAAGAGAATGATCTTTTCTCTACCAGCACT
>NW_011494770.1:8470756-8473668 GCF_000754665.1 Bison bison bison
ACAAGCAGGCTTCTGCTGCTGCTGCTGCTGCTGCTGCTGCTAAGTCGCTTCAGTCACGTCTGACTCTGTACAACCCCATAGACGGCAGCCCACCACGCTCCACCATCCCTAAGATTCTCCAGGCAAGAACACTGGAGCAGGTTGCCATTTCCTTCTCTGATGCATGAAAGTGAAAAGTGAAAGTGAAGTCTGCTCAGTCGTGTCTGACTCTTAGTGACCCCATGGACTGCAGTCTACCAGGCTCCTCCGTCCATGGGATTTTCCAGGCAAGAGTACTGGTCCAACCAGGCTGCTGCTTATCTAACAAGTGAACCCATGTTCCATTACCCTATCAGCAGCACTCAGAAACTTTGCTTTCTTAATTATTGGTAGTTCATGGCCCCTTGGCTTTCAGAAAACTCTATTTCTGCTCCCTTGACTCTAGTCTCCCAGGGACTAGATCTGTGCTTGTTTGCGCCCCGGCTTGGCAGTAAAACTTTTCTGATCAGAGCTCAGTCTTGGGTCTCGTATTCCTCATTAGCTACTTTAGCATCCCCAAACAAAATAAACATGAATCAAATCAAAACAGAATCTAAATAGCAACATGGCATTCTCTGAACCTATGTTTCCCGATAGAAATTCATGTCTTTTCTTCTTTATAATTAACATGAAAATATCAGCCGTTGCTCATGGTGTCTTTGTCTTCCCTACTCATTCCCATTAATTCTCAATCCACTGCAATTTGGAGTCTATCTCTAATATTCCATCAGAAGAGATAGAATCATATTCATCAGTGATCCAGTGTTTTTAATGACAACAAACAATTCTCAGTTTTTATTTAACCTGACCCGTCACTAACCTTTGACACTCCTGGTATTCTCTCCTTCACAAATCACTTTCATTCCATGGGAGTCTGTGGGACCACTTTTTCATCTTTTCTCATCTGTATTTGTTTGTAGGCATAACTTTGAAGTTGGTGCACATCCAGGTCCTTCTATTTTCACTATATACCTTCTAAACTGGTCAACAAATGTTTATTGAGTATCAGATATATATTCTATGCTTTATGGCAGGTGTATAGCAGGCAATCACATTTACTTCTCAAAACACAAGTATGCTGAAGAATTTCATGTGATTATATCAGGAAAAGTTTCTTTTCTGAGCTAAAAATTTACAGGCTAAACCACTCACTAAAGAACCTCAGTTTTATGTCCCTCTGACCACTCCCAACTTAACCCATCATCTTTCTCCCTAGTGTACTCTTTCTCCTATTGCGTCTTTCTTGTTGGCAAGCTAAAAGCCTGGAACCATCCTTGATTCTTGCTCCCATTATTCACCCCAAACCTCTCCACCCTCTCAGTCTTTAAATTCTGTATGTTATATTATCAAAAAAGGGGGAGGCAAGGTTACTAAATAAGAGTGGGAAGAAATCAAGTTATATTTGAGAATTGAAAGAAAAGAAATGATAGTAATCCCCAGAAGAATTTGGTAGATGATTAATTGAATAATTGTTTTCATGGGAAGGATTCTCATCCACTTGATCCCCAACCCCTGGCTCTTTGGGCCCAGTTCAGCCTCTCCTTCCTCACCCAGACTTACTAGCACTGCCACTCCCCCCTCCATCCTATATGAGGACTGGATATGATGCAGGGAAGGTTGTGGTCAGGTGTGTACTGAGCAGTCTCAGGGCAAGCACGGCAAGTGTCATCCCATCTCAGGCTGGTAGGGCACAGCATGTTACTTGAGAGATTCAGGGAGTCCAAGCCCCTCCTTCACCAGTTCACGTACTGTGTGGTTCCTGATGTAGAGGCTGCCGTCTCAGGGGGTTGTCTATCTGCCTTTGGTTGAGGTGGCAGGCCCAGGAGAAGGGCAGATACCTGGCTCAGCTTCCTCACTCCAACCTGAGCCTGGACTATTATTTCAGCGGTTGGTGGGAGGGGGAGCCTGGCAGTGGTTGGATCACTGAGTCACAGGGCAGGTCTCCAGGCACCTTTGAGACCTGCACTTGCCCTGCAAGTATCTCCATGTCCGAGAAAGAGGCATTCCATAGCAAAAAGCAAACATCTTAGTAGGTCGAGAGAAACTGCAGAGAAGGGGGAAAGCTTGATACTTTGAGGGCACTATTTTTCATATTTTTGAATAAAGATCTCCACATTTTCATTTTGCCCAACCCTGCAAATTATGCAGCCAGTCTTGTAAATAGTGAAGAGATAACATTATTGTCAAAATCAGAATAAGGCTATTTCAGAACAGTTGAATTAAAAGAAATTTCTCTGTTGTGAAAATTCTAAGGATTTTGATAAGGTAACAGGGCTCAGAGAAATATGTTCTGTAGAACTTTTTAATTATAATGATCTAAAGTAAGTTTCCTTTCATGAGTTACACTACTGGGGTTGCTTGTGAGGAATTTATCATGGGCCAAGTTTATTGGCTGGCTTCTTAAAGCATCCTGGGTGTTAACTTCTCAGATGTGAAGGTGGAAGTCTATCAAGATGTGACTTTCTAAACATGCAATTGTTGCATGTGATTATCCTTTATAAGGGGGCTTCCCAGGTGGCTCAGTGGTGAAGAATCTGCCTGCCAATGCTGGAGATGGAGACATGAGTTTATTCCCAAGGTCGGGAAGATCCCCGGGAGTAGGAAATTGCAACTCACTCCAGTATTTTTGCCTGAAAACTGCCATGGTCAGAGGAGTGGCGGGTACAGGACATGGAGTCATTAAGAGTTGAGACAATTGAGTGACTGAGCAACTAAGCATGCACACATATCCTTTGTAAGGAGGAAATTCACAGGTATAAAGGATCAAGTAATTAAATTAAATTTCTTCAATTATTAGGCATTGTGTTTTCTGGACTGATGAAATATCATAGTAGCTTTGCTTAGCGTTAACTATCTAGGAAATTTAGATATTATGAAAATATAGAGAAATATAT
>NW_011494770.1:8475154-8480936 GCF_000754665.1 Bison bison bison
TAGCCGGACCTTTGTTGGCAAACTAATGTCTCTACTTTTGAATGTGCTATCTAGGTTGGTCATAACTTTTCTACCAAGGAGTAAGCGTCTTTTAATTTCATGGCTGCAGTCACCATCTGCAGGGATTTTGGAGTCCCCCAAAATACAGTCTGACACTGTTTCCACTGTTTCCCCATCTATTTCACATGAAGTGATGGGACCAGATGCCATGATCTTCATTTTCTGAATGTTGAGCTTTGAGCCAATGTTTTCACTCTCCTCTTTCACTTTCATCAAGAGGCTTTTTAGTTCCTCTTCACTTTCTGCCATAAGGGTGGTATCATCTGCATATCTGAGGTTATTTATATTTCTCCCGGCAATCTTGATTCCAGCTTGTGCTTCTTCCAGTCCAGCGTTTCTCATGATGTACTCTGCATATAAGTTAAATAAGCAGGGTGACAATATACAGCCTTGACGTACTCCTTTTCCTATTTGGAACCAGTCTGTTATTCCATGTGCAGTTCTAACTGTTGCTTCCTGATCTGCATACAGATTTCTCAAGAGGCAAGTCAGGTGGTCTGGTATTCCTATCTCTTTCAGAATTTTCCACAGTTTATTGTGATCCACACAGTCAACGGCTTTAGCATAGGATTATCAGGATTATCAGGCATATACAAAACCGGAGTGACTAAGAGAGAGAGAAAAGCTGCTAAAACTCTAAGTATAGCATTTTTGGTGATAGCATTTTTGATCTCATGGTTACCGTATATGATTGATTCATGTATTGATTTTTTGGGGGGGTTTTATAACACCTTCATATGTTTATGAGCTATTTTGCTGGTTTGGTTATTTTAATTCTGCTCTAAATCCTTTGATTTATGCTTTATTTTACTCTTGTTTTACGAAAGCAATAAAAGTTATCATAACAGTCCAAGTGTTAACAGACAGCTCATCAACCATAAACTTATTTTCTAAAGAGAGCTAATTTTGAAACTGAGGAATTTAATGATTTATTTAGTATTTCTCAGTAACTGTGGCATGTGATACATTGCATAAAAGTGTTCCATTCAGCTGGGGAGGAGAAACGATATCTCAATTTCAGCAGCATCACCTTCATGCTCTTACTTTTTTGATGAGTGAACATTTTTAATCATTTGACAGAAATATATTCAATAAAAATGCTTGACACAAGTTGATATTTTCTAGTTTCCTCAAATCTGCATGCTTCCTTGCTTTGTTGTTAATGATTTTCCTTTTCTGGGCCTCTCTTTCAGGCTGATGTTTCCTTCACTTTCAAAAGTTTCTTAGTTCTATGTCCCATGAAAGTCTTGTATTCCCTGTCTTTTTTTCTGAACTCAGTTAACTTCATTCTCATTTTCAGAGGCTTGTATCTTGGAGAAAGGTCTTTTGGTCCTTGAGTCAAGTCAGAGACCTTAAGAGGTCCCTGAGTCATATACATCAGCCATTTTGGACTCAGGGCTGGACTTATATAATTTGGGGATTTCTGTAAATGTGGGAATAGCCATGAACAGGTGGTGCTATTTCCTCAACAGTGATTGTCTTTTTATGATTATTTTTCTCATTCCATCAAGTGTGTTATTTTACCTTCCAGTTATGACAGGGCAATTTTTTTCTATAAACACTATCCAAAGTTTGTCCACTGTTTTCTTTTTAACTTTTTTTTTTTTTAATATTGGAGTAAAGCCAATTAACAAATGTGTGACAGTTTCAGGTTCACAGCAAAGTGACTTAGTCATACACATACATGTATTCATTCACCCCTGAAGTTCCCGCCCATCCAGGCTGCCATAAAACATTGAGTAGAGTTCCCTGCACTATGAAGTATGTTCTTATTGGTTATCCTTTTAAAATAGAGCAATGTGTATGTGTCGATCTCAAAAGATGTTTGCTTCTTTTAATTTAATGAAAATACATTTTGTGTGTATATTTCTAGCATATATTTTTCTTACCTAATGAAAATAAACTGTAACAGTGTTGGTATATTTTAGGGTTGTTGTTTAGTCTCTAAGTTGTGTCCATCTCTTTTGCGACCCCATGGACTGTAGCCTGAGTGACTCCTCTATCAGTGGAATTTTCCAGGCAAGAATACTGGAGCGGATTGCCATTTCCTTCTCTAGGGGATCTTGCTGAACCAGGGATCAAACTCATGCCCCCTCCTTGGCAGGTAGATTCTTTATCACTGAGCCACCTGGGAAGCCCAATATTTTGGGGACTACATCTTAAAGTGATGAAAATATCTCAGGAATTATTATATCTTTCTGTAGTAAAGTAGTTTAATATTGTTTTGCAGCATGTCTTTAAAGCTTCCAAGGTGGATCAGTGGTAAAGAATCCACCTGCCAAAGCAGGAGACTCAGGAGACGTGACTTTCATCCCTGGGTTGGGAAGATCCCCCACAGAAGGAAATGGCAACCCCCTCCAGTATTCTTGTCTGGAAAATCCTATGGACAGAGGAGCCTGGCAGGCTATGGTCCATGAGATTGCAAATAATTGGACATGACTGAGCATGAGCATGTCTTTAAGATTCTTCAACTCTTCCTTCACTAAAGATTATGTGCTGCATGGTGGGCCTTTATTAATACATTAAGCCTGATCCTGCTTTACTCAACTTCCACACTGATATCACACACTTGAGATCCATTCTCATATATATTCCTTGGGTTTCTGTCCATATAGATGGGCAGAATCCTACATGCTTTAGTTTGGAGATGCATGTCTTCATGAGTCTCACTTTGTACTGTTCCCTTTGGGTCCTGCTAGGACTGGGTCCTGATGATAGGTGAGGAGATAAGGACAGGTGTGAGGGGATGCCCCGGGGAGGGTCCAGGTGCGTTGTTACAGCAGCTACCTTGGAGGAGGACACCGCAGCTCCTTCAGAGAAAGGAAGACTGAAAGTGTCAGCCAGTCGGGGAAGGGCTGCTGTTTCTGCCAGAGAAGACTTGACAGTATTAGAGGTTGGAGGTAACCAGTTTCATTAGGACCTGCCTTTATGTCACCATCCTAGTTTCAAGAATCCCTTTCCTTGCTAATCAGTGCCAGACTTTTAGTAGAAGAGGCTCTAGAAGTTTGAGAATTCTGTTTGCCTTGTAATTCAGGGCCCTACAGATTTCAGCTTGGAGTTTGGTTTTCAGAAACTCAGTTCTGTGACTCTAGGATATTCAGAGTTCTTTCAGAGCTTTTATCAAAGATTTCGAGTCTCTTATATGAACATTAAGCTGGCACTTTAAAGTCTTTAAGCTCATTTCCCCCCTCAAGTTCTTCAGAGCAGTTAAAAGAAACTAATCAACACAAGACACTGCTTATTTTTACCAAAATGTTTAATGCAGCAAGAACCTTTGGCCACCCAGAGCCCTTTCTTCTGTAGGCACTCGATTACAGGTGTCTATAGATACTGAAGTGAAGTGAAGTGAAGTGAAGTCACTCAGTCGTGTCCGACTCTTTGCGACCCCATGGACTGTAGCCCACCAGGCTCCTTGGTCCATGGGATTTTCCAAGCAAGAATACTGGAGTGGGTACTAGTTTGGATAAATGTTGTTCCGTATTTGATTTGATTCTATTCTCTCTCTTTTTTTTTTTTTTGATTCTATTCTCTTGATACTTGTTTCTCATTATATTTTGTTTCTCTATTGTTTCTTTTTTTTTTTAAATTTTGCTAAAATAATACTTTTTTTTTTTTTCCTCTTTGGGCTTCTTAACCATGGAAAGACAAAATATGCATTTGGCCAGGTAGGCTCAATATTATTTAAATGTACAATCCTTCAATGTTAGGAAACTATAGCAATTTAAAATTTAGAGGCTTTGCAGCTATTTGAAAAGCCTCTAAATTCATAAATAATTATTGTGTTTGTTGTTGTTCAGTCACTAAGTCACGTCCAACTCTTTGCAATCCCATGGACTACAGCACACCAGGCTTCCCTGTCCTTCACCATCTCCTGGAGTTTGTTCAAACCCATGACCCATGGAGTCAGTGATGCCATCCAACCATATCATCCTCTGTCACCCCCTCTCCTCCTGCCCTCAATCTTTTCCAGCATCAGGGTCTTTTCCAACAAGCCAGAAAACCATACATGATGTAATCAAATGGGGAAATGAGAAAATTTACTGTCCCAATCAAATATTCCAGTGCCCCTCTTCATAATTGTTTTAAAGACTCAATTTTATAACAGTGAACACTGCTGGGTTTTGTTTTGTTTTGTTTGCTTTTTTGACAAGGTGGTTTTAAAAATTTTATAAAAAATAAAGACATAAGATGGCCAAAACAATTTTGGAAAAGACAAAAAAGTAAAAGGTTTATACAACTTGGTTTTAAGACTTAAGGTAAAGTTTCAGTTAAGACAAAAGGGTATTGACCTAAATATAGAAATAGAGATCAACAGAACAGAAGAGAACCTGGAAATAAATCCACACACATATGGTTGATTGATTTTTTTTTTCTTCAAAGTTGATTTTTATTTTTTTTTCCAATAGTTTAATTTTTTTAAATTTTATTTTATTTTTATTATTTTTATTTTTTTTCTAATTTTATTTTATTTTTAAACTTTACATAATTGTATTAGTTTTGCCAAATATCAAAATGAATCCGCCACAGGTATACCTATGTTCCCCATCCTGAACCCTCCTCCCTCCCCATACCCTCCCTCTTGGTTGATTGATTTTTGACATGAACAAATATCGTTCACTGGAGAAAGATAGTCATTTCAAGAAACTCTGCTGGAATTACTGAATATCCTTATACTACTACTCATTCTCCTAATAAACCTCAGACTCCTCCTTATAACATATTTAAAATTAATATGATGTGAGTCATAAAACACTAGCAGCAAAAAATATAAAAATTCTAGAAGAAGCATAGAAGAAAATAGTTGTGACTGCATTAGATAATTTTCTTAGGCAAGGGAAAAAAAAACAAAACACTAGACATTAGAAAAATAGTAAGTTGGACTTCATTAAAAATAAAACCTTCTATTCTTCAAAAGACACTCTCAAGAAAATATTCAGGAAACTAAAATCAAATATTCAGTCAAATATTCAGAAGATATATGCCAAAGGAACTTGTACCCAGTAAACTCAATAATAAGAAATTTTAGAACTCAAGTAAAAATGGACAAAATTTTTAATGGACATGTCACCAAAAGTGGATACATTAATTGCCAATAATAACATGAACAGGTTCTCAGTACCACCATTCATTAAATTAAAAGCATGAGATGTGACTATACACCATCTAGAATGGTTAATTTTAAAAACATGTCACTAGCAAGTGTTGAAGAAGATTTGAAGCATTTAGAACACTCATAAATTGCTGGTGGGAGCATAAAATGCTACAATTACTTTAGAAGATAGTTTGTATTTTCTTGTACAGTTAAACATATATTTTCCATTCAGTTCAGTTCAGTTCAGTTCAGTCACTAAATCATGTCCGATTCTTTGCGACCCCATGAATCGCAGCATGCCAGGCCTCCCTGTCCATCACCAAATCCTGGAGTTCACTGAGACTCACATCCATCGAGTCAGTGATGCCATCCAGCCATCTCATCTTCTGTCGTCCCCTTCTCCTCCTGCCCCCAATCCCTCCCAGCACCAGAGTCTTTTCCACTGAGTCAACTCTTCGCATGAGGTGGCCAAAGTACTGGAGTTTCAGCTTTAGCATCATTCCTTCCAAAGAAATCCCAGGGCTGATCTCCTTTAGAATGGACTGGTTGGATCTCCTTTCAGTCCAAGGGACTCTCAAGAGTCTTCTCCAACACCACAGTTCAAAAGCATCAATTCTTCGGGCTCAGCCT
>NW_011494770.1:8482071-8485673 GCF_000754665.1 Bison bison bison
CTTATATACCAAATAAATGGATGAATATTGCACAGACACTGAACTGAGGTGTTGGAAACAGTCTATTCTATACCTTGATTGCAGGGGTGGTTACATGGGTGGATACAGTTACCATAATTCCACAACCTGTTCATTTTAAAAGTGTGAAAATTTCAAATATAAACTACACCTCAGATTTAGAAAGCTGATTTTGTAAAATGACCAGAAGCCACTCATCAGAAAAAATTTTTTTCAAGTCTAAGTTGAGTTCTGTTCTAGAGCTCTAAGAGGAGAATTTGTCAATGGTAAAATTCATAGTATAATATAGGAATATTCACATTCCAAAAATACATTTTTCATATTATTTTCTTTAATATATCCCCAACAGTTCCCATCTAGAAACAACAAAATTCCTCCCTCTCCAAAATAAAAACCTTAGCAGGAACTGCTTTTACCATGTACTTACTCTTCCTTCATGTATTTCTATGAGGAAACGTTTTGGATTCTCCACGTTCAGTTTTCCAAATCAGAATTATTAAAACTAAACCTGAAACAGTCTAGATTTTAATATCATTCTGTATTTAATCTCTTTACCCAAACTCGAACTGTAAGAGCTTAAGTACTTCTTTGAAAGACTTCTAGTGACAAATGGGAATCAACAACCAGTGGTCCTTACAAAATGAAAATTGAGTCACCCATAATTAGTAAGAATAAACAATACGGCTTTCAAACCTTGAGCAAGTGTTTAAGGAGACTATTCCCATTTCTATTTCATGAGAAGGTCAAATGTCATCAGAAAATTAGTAGGGCATAAAATTATTTTTAGCATAAACACAATCATGATTTAAAATTTCCTTTCTTTCTACACCTTCCACTATGGGGATACAGTCTTAAGTGTTTTGGGTATTGGAATCATTTGGCTCCTTTCCTGAGGGGATAGAGTGTTTGGGGCATTATCCTTGCTCTGATAAATTAGGAAAAGGCTCCTATAAAATGTAGCATTTGAACAAGCATCATATAACAGCTTCTTGAAGACCAGCACTTCTCAGACATGAAGTACCAGGTAATGCAAAGGAATACATTTTTTTTAATTTAAATAATTTAATGATTTAAGTTAACTGTTAATGCATTTGTAAGTGAATTATTTTACAAGACATGAATCACTTTCTAAACAGGAAAGTAAGGATTTGGGGACTTCCGTAGTGGTCCAGTGGTTAAAAACCTGTCTTGCAACGCAGGCAATATGGGTTTGATCCCTGGTGGGAGAACTAAGATCCCACATGCTGCAGGGCAACTAAACCCACACACTGCAAGTACTGAGTCCACAAACCGCAACTAGAGAGTCCCTGCCATGCAACAGAAGATCCCACGTGATGCAACTAAGATGCAATATAGCAAATAAATAATTTTAAAAAAAGAAAAAGATTGGCACTTACAAAGAAATGGAGACAGAATATGCTGACAATTACTAACATATTGTATTTATCTTCTTTTTTTAAGGACTTTGAAAACTGGAATGACATCCCGGACCACAGAGGGTGACAGGTTTCCAGGTATCAAATCAGAGAATCATGAGCAGTGCGTCTCCTTCTGCTGCAGCTGTGCAGCTCTGCTACGAGCACCTGAACGGATCCTGTGTGAAAACCCCCTACTCACCAGGCCCCCGCCTCATCCTGTACACAGTGTTCATCTTTGGAGCTGTGCTGGCTGTATTTGGAAATCTCCTGGTGATGATTTCCATTCTCCACTGCAAGCAGCTGCATTCTCCTACCAACTTCTTGATTGCTTCTCTGGCCTGTGCTGACTTCTTGGTGGGAGTGACTGTGATGCCCTTCAGCACAGTGAGGTCCGTGGAGAGCTGCTGGTACTTTGGGCAGCGTTACTGTCAACTCCACTCTTGTTTTGAAGGCTCATTCTGTTACGCTTCCATCTACCACTTGTGCTTTATCTCTCTGGACAGGTACATTGCCGTCACTGACCCCCTGGTCTATCCAACCAGGTTCACTGTGTCTGTTTCTGGCATGTGTATTGCCTTCTCTTGGCTCTTTCCCATTATTTATACTTTTTCCCTTCTTGGTACAGGAGCGAATGCAGCTGGACTGGAGGATCTAGTAAGTGCTCTCACTTGTGTGGGAGGCTGTCAAATTGCAGTGAATCAGAGCTGGGTATTGGTGAATTTTCTATTATTTTTCATCCCCACCCTTGTGATGATAGTTCTTTACTCCAAGATTTTCCTCATTGCTAAACAGCAGGCTAGAAAAATTGAGAATCTGAGCAATAAGCCTGGGCGATGTTCAGAAAGCTACCAAGACAGAGTGGCCAAGAGGGAGAGAAAGGCAGCAAGAACACTGGGCGTGGCAGTGCTAGCGTTTCTGGTCTCCTGGCTGCCTTACTTCCTGGATTCCATCATTGATGCCTTCCTAGGTTTCATCACTCCCACATATGTTTATGAAATACTGGTTTGGATTGCTTATTATAACTCAGCTATGAACCCCTTGATTTATGCTTTCTTTTATCCTTGGTTTCGAAAAGCCATCAAACTCATCATTACAGGCAAAGTCTTGAGAGAGAATTCCTCAACAATAAATTTGTTTTCTGAGTAGGTTCTGGTCTTAGTTTGGGAGAACTGAAAATAGACTCACATTAGACGGAAAATGAGGAGAAAAAAGTTGATTGTAAAAGTGCAATTTTTGTAATGTAAAATAACTAAATTGTAGTTCAACCCTGACCCAGATGCTTAAATTCAAGCTCATAATTCTCTGATAAATGTAACATCAAAACCTATTTGTAATGGGGACAGCATAGCTTTGGAGCCAGAAATGCCTGGATGGCAATTTTCGTTCTGCTGTTGAACACTTGGGTGATCTTAGGTGATCTTGAGTAGCTTGGCTCTTTCTGAAATTCATGGTATTTCTCTGGAGAATAACCTCTCTGTTGTAGTAGTCATGACCAAATTTAGGAGAATACAAGTGAAGGACCTAATATATATTTGTTAATATAAATCCTTCTTTCAATTACCTTGTATTAGTTCAATCTCTGCCTAAATCTTCTGTTTCTTCCTTTGTATATTTTTTCTGTTAAAATGTAAATAGAACCACTCAGTGGTGGGGCGCCTCCTCGCTCGGGGAGGGCAGAGCAGTGTGTCTGCACTGTCAGGTGTTGAGATTTGTGACTCCCGCATTGTGGTTTCAGATCAGGGAATACAAATCAAGTGATCACTCTGTTAACTATAATATCAACTCAGTTGTGCACAATGGGAAAGATAATTTGCATCATAGCATTTATTTATTCAGTGAGCTTCTTCCTTATTAGTAAGTCTGCTCATAAAATTATATTAGAGTTTAGAGCCAGTTAGCAGATGTTTAAAGCAGGGTTTTAAGACTGTCATTCATTATGTTACTTTATTTTCAGATTAATTTATTCCGTATTCATTTAGTTGTACAATGTTCTAAAAGTAATTTACAGTGGATTTTGAGGATACACTTGAAAGCATAGCTTAAAAGTGTGCTCAAAAGAAGAAAGAAAACTGAAGTGAAGGGCATAGAATGAAGCCAAGACAGAGGCTGTGAAAGGCATTTTCTTATGTCCCACAAACTCAGTTCTAAGGCAAAAAAAAAAAAAAG
>NW_011494770.1:8485773-8486296 GCF_000754665.1 Bison bison bison
GAGGGAGTGTTTGGGTCATTATCATTGCTCTGATAAATTAGGAAAATAATGCTAATAAAATGTGGCATTCGAACATGTATCCTATAAAAGCTTCTTGAAGACAACCTCTCCTTTAATATGAAAAACTAGGGAAGATTTTTCAAAATTTAAATCAACAGCATTTTATGTAATGTTGAAAATTAACTTCTTATTCATTTGGAAGTGATCATTTTACATGAGGATATGAATCACTTTCTAAACATGCAAGTGAAGATTTGCACTTACAAGGAATTAAAGACAGAATACACTGGCAAGTGCTGACATTGTATTTATCTTCTCTTTAAGGACATTTTGAAAACTGGAATGACATCCTGGGCCACAGAGGGTGACAGGTTTCCAGGTATCAAATCAAAGAATCATGAGCAGTGCGTCTCCTTCTGCTGCAGCTGTGCAGCTCTGCTACGAGCACCTGAACGGATCCTGTGTGAAAACCCCCTACTCACCAGGCCCCCGCCTCATCCTGTACACAGTGTTCATCTTTGGA
>NW_011494770.1:8490130-8492369 GCF_000754665.1 Bison bison bison
GGAAAGCCTGCTGCTGCTGCTAAGTCGCTTCAGTCGTGGCTAACTCTGTGCGATCCCATAGATGGCAGCCCACCAGGCTCTGCTGTCCCTGGGATTTTCCAGGCAAGAGAACTGGAGTGGGTTGCCATTACCTTCTCCAATGCATGAAGGTGAAAAGTGAAAGTGAAGTCGCTCAGTCGTGTTGCTCTTCGCGACCCCATGGACTGCAGCCCACCAGGCTCCTCCGTCCATGAGATTTTCCAGGTGAGAGTACTAGACTGAGTTTCCATTGCCTTCTTCATGAGAAAGCCTAGCCTAAATCTTTGTCGATTTAAGTAACTGATTATTTTACAAAATCAAACTCTCAGAATACATTAGGAAGAATCTAAGAGATCATTAAGAATATTTTGTGTGTGTGTGATTAGGAGTCAGATAGCCAGATGAATTAATAATAATTCCTATGGCACAATTCAAAAGAACAAGTCCAGATATATCTTCAGAATTAGTGTCCCTACAGTGGCACTACAGTCCAGATATATCTTCAAAATCAGTGGCTCCTCTGTCCATGGAATTCTCCAGGCCAGAATACTGCAGTGGGTAGCTGTTTCCTTCTCCAGGGGATCTTCCCAACCCTGGGATTGAACCCAGGTCTCCCTCATTGCAGATGGATTGTTTACTGTCTGAACCCAATATATCAGTGGATCTGCCTTACTTAGAACCATGATTCTAGGCAAAAAAAAGTATCATATGATCGAGTCTGGAATCCTGCTTGAAGAAGGCTGGATAATACTTTCTTTTGCTCTGCTCTGTCCTGACATTCCAAGGGTGGGAAATTACCAAGAAATGTATTGCTATGTTTCCATCTTCTGTTCATTATTCGTTGGTTGACATTTTTTAGCACAAGGGACAGAAATCACTTGGATTCATAAACGAATGTGAATCATTCGGAGGGTTCATGGGTGGACTTCTCATGTGGATGAGGAGACATTACAGATCCACTTCCAATGATGTCTTGAGAAGAGAACACATCTTTTCTCTAAGAGCACTGACAGTCGTAGTAGTTCAGAAAAGTGGACATGTCTAAATACCATGGTTTTTTC
Source organism: Bison bison bison (assembly GCF_000754665.1). Taxonomy (NCBI): domain Eukaryota; kingdom Metazoa; phylum Chordata; class Mammalia; order Artiodactyla; family Bovidae; genus Bison; species Bison bison. The sequence continues at coordinate 8,491,210 of NW_011494770.1, forward strand.
TTTTAATGTTTTCCTGAAATGTAATTCATCCATCTCAAGTTGCTCACACTGTATGCTACCTTTTCTGTATGTTAGTAGCCAGTGCACAGGCAAAAAATAATTCTTACTGGGAGAGAAAGGCTAAGTATTGACTTGCAGTGCCTGTACTTCATGATACCTCTGTAACAAAAATCCAATAAGGCGGTCACAGCAGGACTAAAATTAGGGGAAATGTCCAAATGTTGGAAGAAAAAAACTCTTGAGCTCAAGAAACATAATGATTTCTTTCTGTCTACTAACCCTGGGGTTCTTTATTTCTTTGTTTTCTAGTTGCTTTAGGCTTACAGTTAGGTTATTTATTTGACTTTTTCTTGTTTCTTGAGGTATGCCTGTATTGCTATGAACTTTCCCCTTAGGACTGCTTTTACAGTGTCCCACAGGTTTTGGGTTGTTGTGTTTTCATTTTCATTCATTTCAATGCAAATTTTGATTTCTTTTCTGATTTCTTCTGTGATTTGTTGGTTATTCAGCAGCGTGTTGTTCAGCCTCCATATGTTGGAATTTTTAACAGTTTTTCTCCTGTAATTGAGATCTAATCTTACTGCATTGTGGTCAGAAAAGATGCTTGGAATGATTTCAATTTTTTTGAATTTACCAAGGCTAGATTTATGGCCCAGGATGTGATCTATCCTGGAGAAGGTTCCGTGTGCTCTTGAGAAAAAGGTGAAATTCATTGTTTGGGGGTGAAAATTAGGGCAGAAATAAATGCAAAAGAAACAAAAGAAACCATGGCAAAAATCAACAAAGCCAAAAGCTGGTTCTTTGAAAGGATAAATAAAATTGACAAACCATTAGCCAGACTCATCAAGAAACAAAGGGTAGAAAAATCAAATCAATAAAATTAGAAATGAAAATGGAGAGATCACAACAGACAACACAGAAATACAAAGGATCATAAGAGACTACTATCAGCAATTATATGCCAATAAAATGGACAACGAGGAAGAAATGGACAAATTCTTAGAAAAGTACAACTTTCCAAAACTGGACCAGGAAGAAATAGAAAATCTTAACAGACCCATCACAAGCACGGAAATTGAAACTGTAATCAGAAATCTTCCAGACAAACAAAAACCCAGGTCCAGACTGCTTCACAGCTGAATTCTAACCAAAAATTTAGA
>NW_011494770.1:8494566-8497397 GCF_000754665.1 Bison bison bison
AGTATCATATATGAAATGAGTCGCCAGTCCAGGTTTGATGCATGATGCTGGATGCTTGGGGCTGGTGCACTGGGACGACCCAGAGGGATGGTATGGGGAGGGACGAGGGAGGAGGGTTCAGGATGGGGAACACATGTATACCTGTGGCGGATTCATGTTGATATATGGCAAAACCAATACAATATTGTAAAGTTAAAAAAAAAAAGTATGAGAAAAAAAAAAAGAAACACAATGACCTAATTAAAACAGTTGTTTGTGCTGTAGCTTTCTTAACACTCACTACTGAAAATGAACTTCCAAGTTCACACCTTGCACTACAGGGATTCCATCTAGGGATTTTCCTATTGATGACATTTGTATATCTGGAAGGGCTGTATGCTTTAGGCGGTAAGGCAGATAAACCTAACCGGAGTTGATGCTATAATTACTTCCCATATCAGTGCCTGTTGCAAAGAGGAACTCTGAAGGTAAAATTTTTTAAAGATATTTAGGACCAAAAGGGAATTTCATCAAATTCAAGGATCTAAGCTTTAGTTAGTTGAAATTCATTCCCAGTGACTTTGTCCAATGTAAATTTTTTGCATTTTATTCTGTTACTGAACTTATTTAAGATTTACAATAGTACTAATGTCTGATAATTTCCTCAAGCATCCTACTGTATGTATGATTTCCTCCAAAAGCATTGAAAGTCCATGGAAATCAAGAAGGACAGAATTCTCTGAATGTAAAGGACAGATCATGAGCAGCAACTCATCCCCCACTGCAGCTGTGCAGCTCTGCTATGAGCACCTGAAGGGATCTTGTGTGAAAACCCCCTACTCACCCGCATCCCGCGTGATTCTGTACATGGTGTATGGCTTTGGGGGTGTCCTGGCTGTGTTTGGAAACCTCCTGGTGATGACTGCCATCCCTCATTTCAAGCAGCTGCACTCACCAACCAATTTTCTCATTGCCTCTCTGGCCTGTACGGACTTTCTACTAGGAGTGACTGTGATGCCATTCAGCATGGTCAGGTCTGTGGAGAGCTGCTGGTACTTTGGGCAAAGTTTCTGTGCTTTGCACACATGCTGTGATGTGGCATTTTGTTACTCTTCTCTCTTCCACCTGTGCTTCATCTCCATCGACAGGTACATTGCTGTTACTGACCCTCTGGTCTATCCCACCAAGTTCACGGTGTCTGTGTCATGCATATGCATCAGCATCTCCTGGATCCTACCCATTACTTACAGTGGTGCCGTGTTCTACACAGGTGCCAATGAGAATGGGCTAGAGGAATTGTCTAGTGCCCTCAACTGTGTAGGAGGCTGTCAGATAGTTATAAATCAAAACTGGGTGTTGGTACATTTTCTATCCTTCTTTATACCTACCTTTGTTATGCTAATTCTCTATTGTAATATTTTCCTAGTGGCCAGACAACAGGCTAAAAAGACTGAAAATACCAGTAGTAAAAGAGAGTCATCATCTGACAGTTATAAATCCAGAGTAGCCAAGAGAGAGAGGAAAGCAGCTAAAACCCTGGGTATCACGGTCATAGCATTTATGATTTCATGGTTACCATACAGTATTGACTCATTAATTGATGCCTTTATGGGCTTCATAACCCCGGCCTATATTTATGAGATTTGCTGTTGGTGTACTTATTATAACTCAGCCATGAACCCCTTGATCTATGCTTTATTTTACCCTTGGTTTAGGAAAGCCATCAAAGTCATTGTGAGTGGTGGGGTTTTCAAGAATGGTTCTGCAAGCATGAATTTATTCTCTGAATAAATGTAAGCCATTGGGTTAAGGAAGTTGAAGGTATCTTCACATTTTACAAATGAATGAATTTTTAAAAAATCAAGTAAGACTTAGTGCAGAGAAAACAAATGGCTTTTCCGGTTTAATTGGATAAATCAATGTCTCAGTCTGTTAGGATGTGCATTTCCCTTTTGCTTCTCCAAAAATATTTATTTGACTAATAAATGTTAAGCCCATTATTGTTAACTGCTGTACAACGCACCATTTCCCATTCCCTGCAGTCATTCCCCACCTTTTCTCTTATTCCATTGACTCTTCCCTTTGTAACCTGTAAACATGTCTGTTGCCTTTTATTTCCTTTCTTTTTTTCCTTACAAACTGATCTACTCTTTCCCAATTTATCAAAAATTTCTCTGTGATTAAGTTTCTCCAGTTTTCTGCTTTTCTTGCTTTGATTATTTTCCCAGGGAATTTTTTTGGGATGCAGTTAAAAGTATTATGTTTAAGTCTGCATGGTGTCTGTGTCAGGAATTGGCTTCAGCATCTTCTACATCCTGCCCCTGGCCTACAGTGGTGCCAAGCTGTACACAGATGTCAGAGATGATGGGATGGAGGGATTAGTAAGTGCTCTCTGCGTAATAAGTGATTTTCAACCTGTTTAAATCAGTTTTGGATATTGATAGGATTTCTATTATTTTTCACACCTGGCTTTGTTAAGATGCTACTGTACAGAAATATTGTCTTATGGTTAGAAAGCAGAGTAAAAAGATGGGAAATATTACTAGAAAATAAATTTATTACCAGGGACTCGCAAGATCAGAGTGGCTAAGAGACAGAGAAAAGCAGTTAAAACCCTGGGCTTCACAATGTAGCACTTTTGGTCTCATGATTACTCGATGTATCTGATTCATTGATTGATTCTTCTTTAAGTTTTATCACACTTCATATGCTTATGAGATACTCTGTTGGTTCAGTTATTGCAAATTGCCCTAAAGACTGGGTTCATTTGATTTATGCTTCATTTACCATTGGTTTTGGAGAGCAATAGAACTTATTAAACTGGCAATATTAAAAGACAGTTTATGAATTAT
>NW_011494770.1:8498275-8499393 GCF_000754665.1 Bison bison bison
ATGTAACCGTTTTCTCATTTCATGAAGTTTGTTGTTTTACCTTCCAGCTCATGATGGAGAGCAATTGTCAGTTATTTTTCCTTCTATAGGTACTATTTGGAACTTATACACTGTTTATGATAAAAAAAATACCACTATTATCTATGTTATTGGAAAAATGTGTAATTTAGAAATGTTGCTGTATTAAACTTTTTGAAAAATTCTTAAGGATCTTGCTTCATGTATTTCACAAAATCAAAATTGATTTCTTCCCGATGTTAAAAAACCAGAAGAAAACATATATATTTTTTTAACTTTGTTGGTGGAATCATGACAGAAAATCCATATGGATTCAGGCACTTAATTTTTAAAAAATTTTATTTTATTTTTAAACTTTACAATATTGTATTGGTTTTGTCAAATATCGAAATGAATCCACCACAGGTATACATGTGTTCCCCATCCTGAACCCTCCTCCCTCCTCCCTCCCCATACCATCCCTCTGGGTCGTCCCAGTGCACCAGCCCCAAGCATCCAGTATCGATGCAGTTAATTTTTAAACTTCAAAGAAAGAGAACGCCATGTTAAGGAAAAACATACAAACTTAGAAAAACTATCAGTAGCATGTATGATGAAGAATTAGTAGATTTTAAAATGTAAAAGCAATTTACACAATAGAAAGACAGAGACAAATGTCCCACTAAACAAATAAATAGGAAATTTTACAGAGGTATGGCTCAGAAATACATTAAAATGTCCAATGTACAAATAATTTTAAAAGTTAGATATTTGGCAAAACTAATACAATTATATAAAGTTAAAAAAAAGTTAGTTAAAATGTAATAAAGTTTCATATCTCAACTTGGAAGGACAGCATTGAAAGGATCATTAATATCAGATTAATTAGATTCTGAGAAGTTGAGCACACTGCTGAGAGTTGGGCATGTTCATATAGGAAAAACACAATTTAATATCTCTTGTCTTAGAGGAAAATGAAGACATTTATATAAAATTTCAAATCACATATCACTTGACTCTGTAGTTCCATTTCTGCCAAGCAAGCCTAAGAAGATAGAGTCAGGCAAGGAAGGAAACATGACAAGGACATTCATTGTATATCTCTCAATTATAGATTGAAA